>NC_056732.1:1372705150-1373037650 GCF_019279795.1 Protopterus annectens | reverse complement strand
ACCATTTCCAAATGGTTGTCTCATGCTGTTACCTTTTGTTATATTCACCACCACAACAACTATTCCAGAAAAGGCCCACTGTACCAGGGCCTTTGCTTCATCTATGGCTTTTTGGAAAGGGTTAGATTGTAGAGTATTCCAGAAGCAACAACTTTGTCCCTATATGTATGTGTATATGGGATCCGTACAGATACTCAACTGCATCTTTCACCAAATCCCAAATTGGTGAGCATACTTGTGTGAAAGTGCTGTTCACCGAAGCAGCACTTTCACGTAAGTATGCTTGTTGTTCCGGTCGTGCTACGGTGCCGTAAGAGAAAATTCCCTTTTCCCCACTATAGTGCAACCTCGGAGTAAGAATATTAAAGTAGGGGGGGTTGTGGGGGGCGCAGGGGGGCTTGCCCCCTTGCATTCAAGTAGATTTTGTGTTTTTAACATACTTTAATGAAAACGCTTTCGTTAGTGTGTTCTGTGGTAACGGATTCGATATATATATATATATATATATATATATATATATATATATATATATAATGTTTTGTAAACATATATATAAGCATGTTTCCTTCTCTAGTTCTCAATCGTGCTTTGCTAGGGCCATTCTCCATGGGCTCCTGGACCCTCACCCTTCCACCTCCCAAATGTAGCAAGCTAGGCTAATCTAGCCATGTAGCTAAGGCTACTGCAGCAGTGGTCAATATGAACATAGTACAGTTGTGTAAGTAAACGTAACATAATAGTAGTTATTTAAATAATCTCTGCTGCAGTAGCCGCTCCCTCCCACCACCCCCTTGTTTTTTGGTGTGTTTATTGCTAGTTTAAGAGTACTGTCTTTTCCTAGCATTGTCCTTTCAGGACTCTGCTTCCCCCTTTGTTGGCGTGAAAGTTCTGAAGGTCTGGGCACCCAAACCTGTCTTTTTACTCTGCTCAGATTAACTCAAGCTGATTGGTTATGTGGAAGGTGCAAGGAAGCTTTGGAAACTGGCTGCCTGTTCTATCTTTGTCATGATATAAGCCTCATAGGTAAGGCTCCTGCAGCAATGATTATTCAAAGATGTACTGTTCTGATAAGTTTACTTACACAACAGTACTTTCTCGCCAGGCTGAACTAATTCCCTAAGAGTTTCCAAATTCAGAATGTTAACTCTGTAGGCACGGCACCCACTCCATTTATCCACAGGCTGTCTGGTGATCCTAAATCTAATCCGTGCTTATCTTCCTGTAGTTCTCCACATAGACACAGATGGTTTCTGATATTGAGAGTGAGGCGTTAATTGTCCAGTTCATTTTCTTGCCCTTTAACTTGTGCACAGCACTCAGAGATTTACCAAATGCTTAGCACCAGTGCAAGGCCACCTCTTAATCTGGGGAAGGGGTGGGTGTGTATATATATATATATATATCTACCCTTGTTGAGGTGGAAAGTCATTCCTTGCGCGTTATCTGATGTTCGTGTTTCACTGTTGCAGTCATTACACTTGGGTTATCCTGCTGGCAGGCTACCCGCAGTCAGCCTGAATTCCAAAGTCCTGGTCCGGTGTCGGTTGCTGTCGCTTCTTCCCTGACGTCAGTGCGCCAGGGGTATATAAGATGCAGCCGATGCCATTTTCCTCAATCTTTCTTGCCGCACGGTGCCCGAAGCAAAAGCAGTTTGCAAGTTCCGGTCGGCCGACTCCTGAGATTTTCAAAATTGAATTTCAGATCCGAAGTCTTCAATAAAGCTAAGTACCCCCGTTGGGGAAACTTTTTCTTGCTCAAGACCGATGTCAGTAAAAGTTAACAATTGTATTTCTTGTGGGAAGCAAATACCTCATAAGGATTTTCATTCTTACTGTATTCCTTGCCTAGGCCCTGACCACAACATAGCTAGTTGTCGGTTTTGTGTTAGATTCAACCAACGCACTATTAAGCGTCGGTTCCATTTTGCTTTGCATTACTTTGGCCGAAGGTTTAACTATATAATGCCGTTGGAACAACTGACAACCGGAGTTCATAAAATGCGCAAGGACAAAGAAAAGGACAGGCATCCAAGGTCCAAAACCGACGACGAAGCCTCTTCTAGGCCAGTCGCCGGTTCTCAGTGAGGTGCTTTCGCAGCCCTTGACACCCGCTACCTCAGAGCCACAGGCTGCCTCAGACCCCCACATGGAGACAGCTAGGCCTCTGGAAACTCAAGGTATTGGGCCTACGGAAACTATTCCCTCATATGGGTCCAGAGCCACTGAGCAGGCATCGGCTTCTGAGGGTGTTTTCAGACCTACACAGCTTACTATCAAGACCACTTCAGCAGCCAAGGCAAAGTCTAAAACACCTTTAAAGACAAATAAACAAGTACAGCATTCTCCTGGACAGTCATCCATGCCTAAGAAACATATGCTTAAAATGGCCGAGGGCCTAATTACTTTGATCAGGGGTTCCTATCCCCCTCCTGATAAAAGGCGTAGGCAAGACACTGACTATGACTCCTATGACCAGGTTTCTATTTCTTCTGATTCCTCTTCAGAACAGAGATATTCTCTTCCTCCCTATGAAGACTCTGATGCTGAAGAATCCATCCCTTCAGCCTCTCCTCCTGAAGACTACTCTTTTGGGGAAACCTTGCACACTGTGAGGGAGCATTTCCATTGGGAGAGCCAGGATTATTCAGAATCCAAGAAAAGGCTCAGAGATTTTCTTTTATTGCCTCAGCACAGACCTCTTGCTATCCCTCCTGTGCTAGATATTGTTGTATTTTCTGAATCCATTTTGTCCCCTGATTCTTTACCCCCTGCACCAGTTAAGCCAGATAGGTACTAGAGGGTTCCAGATTCACATAAATTTCTTTATAAAAACCTGATGCTGATCCAGAAACAATTTCTCAAGGTCCCAAAGGGGTCAAGGCTTCCACTGCAAAAAATTCTGTTCCCTCTGATAGGGATTCTAGAGCACTGGACAGATGGGGGAAAAAGTTTGCACCTCTGCTACTTTAGCTGTAAGGGCTTTAAACTGCCAGTTTCACATGCTTAAATATCAACAATACCTAATGTCTCTGCTAAAACAGAAAATGCTGACAAGCTCTGAATGTCCTGAAACCAAGGAAATGCAGGATTTATTGCATGCAGCTGAACAAGTGGGAAAGCATACTTTCCAATGTGGTTTTGATTCATTAGAGGCTTCTTGCAGAGCCGCAGTTACAAGTTCTGTCATTCAAGGCATGCTTGGTTAAAAGAACAGAGTTTACCTGATCATGTTAAAGCAAAATTATTGGATGCTCCACTTCAGCATGATACTTTGTTTGGTGTTAAGGCAGAAGAAGAGTTAAAGAAAATGGAGGATAAAGCAAAATCAATGCAGACAGTAAAGGATTTCTTACAGGTTCAGCCACCCAGATTTAGCAGGAACTGGCCTTCTAAAAATTGGTCCTTTCCAGTGTAAGGCCACAAAGAGGCAGATACAGATGCCCAAGGGGCAGATCTCAGCCCCAAGGTTCATACAGACCTAAGCAATTTTGTGCTTCAGCCTCCAAAGGTGGAGAAGACAAATCACAACCATATAGGAAACAGTCTCAATGACTTCTCACTACTATTGCCAAGCACTTGCCTTTTGGCAGCACCTTTAGGGGGAAAACTAGCATTTTTCTCACAAAATTGGCACATGATAACCCAGGACAAATGGGTACTGAATATTATTTCTCAGGGTTACAGGTTCCACTTTCATACCCGCCCAAGGGCAAAAGGTATGCCAGAACCTGCCACACAATCAATGGGCAGAGGCACAAAAACAAATTTTGACTCTCATGAACACGAGGGCAATTCAAAAAGTACCGCAGCAAGAGCAGGGGCAAGCATTTTACTCATGACTTTTCTTGGTACCCAGAAAGGACAAAGTCTGGAGACCAATTCTGTACCCGTCTACTCTAAATACTTTCCTGGACGTTCCAAAATTCAAAATGTTGACACTGCAGCAACTTCTACGCATGCTGGGCAAGAAGGCTTGGCTCATTACTTTGGACCTCAGAGGCATACCTGCATGTCCCAATCAGACAATCTTGCAGAAGATACCTCAGATTCATAGCTGGCTCAATGCATTACCAATTCTCTGCACTGCCCTTTGGCTTATCTACTGCGCCCAGGGTCTTCACAAAATGCCTGGCACCAGTAATTGCATTTTGCAGACAAAATGGAATTCAAATATATCCCTACTTGAACGACTGCCTTATTCAAGCAGAGAGCAAAGACATTCTACTAAAGCATCTGGCATTTGTAAAAAGATTACTAATTTGCCTAGGGTACACAGTAAATGAAAATAAATCAAAACTAGTGCTTCTCAAGAGATAATATTCCTGGGTGCAAGCTTAAATACAACTGCTCAGATGGCTTATCTCACACCAGACAAACAAAGGCAACTGACTCATTACTTCCAAATGATGGCAACAAAGACCCAGCTACCTGCAAGAAAAATTCTGCAGGCTTTGGGCTTCATGGCATCCTGCATTCTGCTAATTCCATATGCAAGACTGCATATGAGGAAGCTACAATGGTGTCTAAAAAGTGTTTGGACACAACATTGCCACAGCCTGGAAACAATAATTACTCTCATTCCCTGCCTGCAACAAGAGTGTCGATGGTAGGCACTGGCCTGTCACCACAACAAGGGACAGCCTTTCACTTTACCCACAGCCAGGCAGACACTAACAACAGATGCATCTGATTATGCCTGGGGGGCACACATGGCAGGAAAATGTATTCAGGGCACGTGGTCCACAGACCAAATGCATCTTTATATCAATCAAAAAGAGATGCTAGCTGTACAGAATGCTCTCACAGCTTTCAAGGATCTACTTCATCCAGGACAACTTTTACTAAAGACTGACAATACTACAGTCATGTGGTACATAAACAAGCAAGGGGGCACACATTCTTACCCCCTCTGCAGGCAAGCCATCACTTTGTGGAACACAGCATTGACCTATCAAGTACATATACAGGCACAATTCCTGCCAGGAAAGAAAAATAGTCTGGCAGACGAACTAAGCAGAAACCTCATGGACCCTCACGAGTGGAAACTAGATCCACAAGTCTTCAGCATAATATCAAGGAAATGGGGATGCCCAGACCTAGATCTATTTGTCTCCCCTCAGAACTGCCAGCTACAGAGATTCTGCACAAGGACTTACCACGCTCAAGCATGGAAGGTGGATGCTCTATCATTCAGCTGGAAAGCCCTGACAGTTTATGCCTTCCTCCACTGCCTCTCCTCCCCAAGGTACTCCTAAAGGTCAGACAAGAGAAGCCAAAAATTATTCTGATTGCCCCAGAATGGCCACGCCATTACTGGTACCCAATCCTAAAGAATTTGTCCCAAGGTCCAGCCTGGACTGTACCTCAAATCCCTCATCTTCTGACCCAACAAAACAATCAGATCCTGCACAGCCAACTCAGAACCTTAAATCTGGCTGCATGGCAAATAATATAACCACTCAGAACACACCTCTGTCTAAAGCAGTTATGGATGTCATTTTGGAAGCCAGGAGGCCCACCACCAGAAAATCTTATGCAGAAAAATGGAAGAGATTCTGTGCTTGGAACCAGGCACAAGGACTTGAACCGCTTGTCCCAAATATTCCTCAGATTTTACAATACCTAACTGAGATGCTGGACAAAGGCCTATCCTTCTCATCAATTAAGATCCATGCCTCTGCCATTTCGGCTCATTACAATACGGAACCTCCTATTTTTTCACATCCACTGCTAAGACAGTACCTCAGAGGGGCCAAGAACATAAGACCCCCAAGGAGAGCACCGATACCTACATGGGACCTCAACTTTGTCTTGGAAAACCTCACACTGCCTCCTTTTGAGCCAGCCAATACAGCTGAGATAAAATTCTTATCATGGAAAACCTAGCAATAACTTCAGCAAGAAGAGTCTGAGTTACAGGCATTAATGGCAGTGGAACCTTTTATCATTTTCCATCAGGACAGGGTTTCTCTAAGGATAAACCCAACATTTATGCCAAAGGTAGTATCCAGTGTGGCTCTTAACCAAACCATTCATTTGCCAACTTTTTATCCAAATCCCCAGAATAAAGGGGAGAGACTTCTGTACTCTTTGGACATACACAGGCAGCTACGCTTCTACTTGGACAAAACTAAAGCTTTCAGAAAGACTGAACAACTTTTTGTGGCATATGCTGCGGGATCACAAGGAAAGGCTATTTCAAAACAGACTATTTCAAAATGGATAGGACACTGCATTCGTTTCTGCTGTGCACATCATGGCAAATCGGTGCCTAAGAATATTAGACCACATTCTACCAGGGCAGCAGCCACATCAACAGCCTTTCTCAGAGGAGTACCAACCAAGGAAAATTTGGAGGCTGCAACTTGGGGTTCAGTGCACACTTTCACCAAGCACTACCACCTACCTCTTTACTCTAAATCCAGAGCAGGCTTTGCCACTGCAGTTCTGCAGGGCCTCATAGCCACTCCTAATCCTATTTAGACCCAGCCGCCCAACCTCAGCTTTGGGATTCAACCCAAGTGTAATGACTGCAACAGTGAAACACGATGAACATAGTACAGTTGTATACCTACCATAAATGTTGATGTTTGAGTGTATTCACTGTTGCAGTCCAGGTTACCCACCCACCACCCCCTTTCTTTGCTGGGACTTATCTGTACTTCTATCCTATACAACCTATGTGGTGTATTTGCTTGTAGATGAAGGTATTGTTTATTTCAGTGTATGTTTTTTATAAGCAATGTGTATTGCCTACCTTCTTGTGGGCACCTGACATCTGGGGCAAGAAAAACTGAAGAAAATGGCATTGGCTGCATCTTGTATACCCCTGGCGCACTGACGTCAGGGAAGAGGTGACGGCAACTGATGCCGGACCAGGACTTTGGAATTCAGGCCAACTGTGTGTAGCCTGCCAGCAGGATAACCAAAGTGTAATGACTGCAACAGTGAATACACTCTAACATCTACATTTATGGTGGGTACACAACTGTATTTTGTCTATCCAGACTGATATTCTCTCTAAGTATATCCAAATCAAGTGTCATACCACAGTCAGTGTCTTTCTTGGGAACTTTCTGGTTACTGAGCATTACAGGCTTTTCCTTTCACAAGACAGGGTTCTGCACCTAAGCCAGTTCTTTTGGACTGTCAGCCAGAGAAAAGTAAAGGCAGATTGTATGTCTCTGAAAGAGAGATTTTATGACCATTTCTGTCCTCTTGGTTTCTCAAGATACACCTGCGGAAAAATTAGTGCCACCTGAAAAAATATTTATGGACATCACAGGCACCCATTAGACAGTATATTGCTCCCAGTCACTTCCAGTTAAGAGAGGGGAGCACACATATGCCAAGTATGTTTTTGCTTAGTTGTGGAGACTACACTGGTCTCTTCAAGGTACAATGTATGTGAAGCTCTTCTGTGAGCAAAAAACAGTGTGTTGAAGGAAATTTGGTCTTTAATCTTAGCCCTAGAAGTTTTCAGGACAGTTTGGTAGCCAGGGCAGTTATGGACACCTCAGTAGTTTGGTGCATGAAAAAGGGAGAACCTTGTACTAGCTGTATAAACTTGCAGTAGTAGTGTAAGATTTAGCTTGTAACCTGAGCCTTTATTTTCAGTCAGCCTACATCTCTTTAGTCCTGAATACTGTAGCCTGTCTGTTATTGAAGTCAGAGGTGAGTAGTGACTGGATTTACCTAACCAAGAAAGAGGGAAGGCCAATAAAAGACCTGTCTACCTCAAAAAGAAATGCTGATAAGGTTTGATTCCAGATAACCATGCATAGAAGCTTGGACTTTCATTTTTTCCACCCCTTAAAAAAAGGTTCCCTTCATGCCTTTCCTGACATTTCTCATCCAAGAAAGCCAAATTGGATAAGACAAAACTCATTTTCATAGCCCTCTAAAGCCCTTTGTTGTCCACATTACCAGAGACATGCTAACCCAAGAGGAAGATTGTGTCTAAAGCATCCCAGTCTGAAGTGTCGGAACCTAGCAGCATAGATGATGTCAGCCTTATCCCTTTCAAAAACACCTTATCTGAGAAACTAGTGCACATTCTGCAGGTGGCTAGAAGGCTTGGAGCCAGAAAATATTATTTAGATAAATGGAATGTTTTGGAAGCTGTATTCCCTATAGTATGAAACTAAGGTCATCACCCCAGCCTAAAGCCAGATGCCATAGTTAAATACTTGGCTGGACTCGAAACCTTTTCTGTGCTTCAGTAAAGATTCATCTGTCATTGCAGCTTGCCTTCCCATGGGCTGTGCCACCTTGGACAAAGAACTTGGTGTTAATTTTTTCATGGAAAAAATAAATTTGCCTTCATTTGAGCCCTTCTTAAAGTTCTTCCTTGGGAAATGTATTTTGGTGGCCATTATCTCTGCTGAAGTAATGCTTGAACTTCAAGCCTTTGTGCACGGAGAGCTCTGCATTTTATTACATAATGTAAGGTGATAGAAGTAAACCTTTATTCTTTCCTTAGGTAATGTCAAAACAGGCACTTGGGAAATTCACTGCCATTTTTTATCCTATGCCTCAGAACAAGGAGGACCTCATGGATGCTCATGGGGAAGCTCAGACATTACCTTGCAAGAAGAATGTCATGCACTGAACAGATATGCCCTTTATGCCAAGCAAACAAGGCAGGGAAATTTCTAAGCGGACTGTGTCAGATGAACAAATTGCCTTTTCTATGAAGCCAAATCGAAAGCACATAGAGAAGCCCATTCTGCCAGGACTGCTGATACATTCCTACAGACAGTGGCAAGGGTATCTGTGAATGTGAGGCAGTCACCTAGACATGTCTGTTTTTTCCAAGCACAATAAACTGAATCTTCATTTGAATAGTAAGTAATATTTTGTCACATCTATCCTTATGGCTCTACTATGTGTTGGTCATAAATAAATAACATTAAGAATTTACCTTGTATGTCTCTAGTCAGGAACAACCCTTCAGGATGTGCAAACAGAAATGTTATTCTTACAGCGCTAGGAAACCGTCTTCATAGCAGATGTCAAAACAGTCTCTCTGAACAGAGACAAACCACATTTTTTATACATTTTTCTTATCAAATCTAGTCATGCACTTCTATTATGTTACAATGACTGTGTGGAAACTACAGCCCAAACTGCAGAATCCTATATAAATGCATTCTACGGACATCTCCAGGAATGCATGGATCATGCTATCCCAAACAAAACCAAGACCCAATCATCCAAAGGCAGGCGTCCAGTCTGGTGGACCCCTGCCATAAATAAACTGTACAACAGAAGAAGGAAGCTACTACGTGACAGAGCAAAATCCCTAATAGGGAAGGCATCTCTGATCAGTACTAGCAAAAAATTACGATCCCTCATAAAATCTTCCAAGGCCAGCTTCGAGAGAAAAATTGCACAGGACACCAAAGACAATCATAAGGCTTTTTTCAGTTATGTTAGAAACCTGGGATGCAACTCTGACTTGTTCTGAGTTGATTCTAAACAAAAAATACACTGAACCCACAGACATCACCAATATCCTGGCAGACAGGTTCAGTGCAAACCCCCAAAAGAGCAAGTATCTATCCCGGCAGAGGGCTGCCTCCCAAACATCCCAGATGCTCAGGTGAAGGCTGCCCTCTCCAAAGCAAAAAACACTGCTTCCATGGGACCAGATGGCATCCCAGGTTGCGTCCTACATGAACTACAAGAGGAACTAATCCCTCAAATAAAACAGCTATACAATCTCAGCCTCACTACAGGATATGTGCCCACAGAATGGCGTACAGCAACAGTGGTCCCACTCCACAAAGGTGGAGCCTCTACGGACCCTGGAAACTTATCACCCCATAAGCCTGACTAGCTTAGTCTGCAAGGCTATGGAGAGGATCATCATGGAGCTCATAAACAAAGACATTGGGGACCTACAGACACTAGATCCTACCCAGTTCGGCTTTGTCAAGGGCAGATCCTGCCTTTTGAACCTGGTTGACTTCTTCGAAACAGTCACCAAAGCCATAGATGAAGGGAAGGTAGTCCACACAGCCTATCTGGACCTTGCAAACGCATTTGACACAATACCTCACTCGGGCATCATAGATAAGCTATCCAGCTTAAATATAAACCCCTATGTCACAAGATGGGTCGCAAACTGGCTGAAAGACAGAACCCACAGAGTGAGAGTTGCTGGAGGCATGTCAGACTCTAAACCGGTCACAAGTGGCATCCCACAGGGTTCTGTCCTGGGACCACTCTTGTTCGGTATATACTTTTCTGAGGTACAGGCAAACGTGGGAGGACTATGGCTCACCAAGTTCGCAGACGACTGCAAACTGGGTGCCATAATCAACTCTCCAGCTGACACAAACATCCTTCAGAAAGGTCTCACAGAGACAGATAACTGGTGCTAGTGCCATGGTTTAAAGCTAAATGCCAAAAATGTATAGTCATACCCTTTGGCAAAAACATTGTGCCCACAAATTACCACATAGGCAGAAACCCATTAAGTACAGAGAAAGTTATTAGGGACCTGGGGACCCAAGTTGATAGCAATCTCTCCTTTGAAAACCACATTGCCAAAGTGATTAGAAAGACCTTCTACATAACCCACCTCATCACGAAGGGTTTCACATCTAGATCAACAGAGGTAATCGTGCCCCTTTATTCATCCATCATCAGGCCTATCATAGAATACAATGCCCATTTTGGGATGTACCTTACCCGACACTTGCAGCAATTAGAAAGATCCCAAAAGTATCTCACCAAGAGGATCAAGGGTCTCAAACAGATACCATATGCTGCTCGGTTAAAAAAACTCCAGTTCTACTCGGTTGCATACCACCTACTTCGAGGCGATCTATGCCTGACATACATAGCTATGTCAAATCCAGAATTAATGGACACGCTCCACCTTAGTAAATCTAAATCCCTTAGAGCCACACGCTCGAGGGACTTGAACCTCAGCACAGAAATAAATAGAACTTGCTGGAGGGGACAGGTTCATAACCCAGAGGTTCCCTTCACACTGGAATAGAATTCCAGTTCATGTGAGGCAGAGCACCTCACTGAATCTCCTCAAGAAGAATCTCGATAAGTGGATGGGGGAATCGTAGGTTTGTCCCAGGGATTACTCCCATGTCACTATTAGACAGAGGCACAGTATACTCAAATCAAGGGGTGGCGTAAGCCATACAGAATCGGGCTAGGCTTATAATTGCCCCAGGGCAGATAGCCTAGTATGAACCTATGAACCTATAGAAAACTTTGCAAATGTCCATATCCCTCGTGATTTTCGCCTCAGACTTCATGTGAACACTTTCCTATACCTGATTCACCTGCTTCCAAGGGGTCTTATTTCTGACCTTGGATGTTTCAAACCTACCCTAGCAACAATGCACTCCTAGCCTGGAGGAGTCAGGTTAACAAATTCCTTTTTTTTGTAATAACTACATGCCTCACTTCATGCAACACGTACTATTCTCTCTTATTACATACGAAAAGAATGCAGTTTAAAAGACAGCAACACTGTGGCTTACGAAGCTGTATTTTTCCCAGCCCTGCATACAAATTATATTTGCTTTTTAACAGTCATATTATAGCATCATTAATAAACTGAAATTAATATACATTTTAATAAGCTGGTCTTTTCCCATAACAGTTTCCTCCCTCTGACACTATCAGTGTCATACCTTTTATATAATTATATTTTTATTTTTCTTAACTTGATAAAATACGCCTTAGCATCATAATAGTCATCAGTTTTTGTCAAAATAAAACTGTCATTGATTTGTGCATGCACTGGCATTTTATTTGCAGGTGAGGTTAAACATCTTGTAATTACAGCCTTTAGAATAGAAAAAAACAAAATGATCACAAATATAATAACAAGTACAATGACAATATCCTGGATTATGCTAGTTCCCAGGTTACCAAAAATACTGCCCTTTGTTCCATGAAGTTTGACAGTTTTTCCCGTTTATCATGGTAGTCAGTAATATATGAACAGCAATGACTCCTTATGAGGGCACATGACCCCTCCCCCTTTTGCAGCAAGATCAAGTGCATTTGATTCTGTAGCACCCCAGTTTGCATTTCAGTAATTTTTCGATTTTCCATCCTGATGTGATGTGAAGTTTGTTGGCCACCTCCTGTAGAATTTGGGCAAGTATGGTGATTTCAAGCATTGTCCTTTGCACTCCATACCCAGGATTAAAAATTGAAAATGCTTGCTCAGTCCAGTAGATTGCTCACTTATTTCTCAGTCTACCTGCTGGTGGGTGTTTGAAATGTTGAATAGCAGGAGTAATATAGCCTACAAAGCAACATCCAGACAATTCTGTAGGCAACCAGGGGTAGGCACGATTACAACAGATGTAGTAACGATCACTCATGCCCGTGCCACGCCCACAGTCATAGCTTTTTAGGTGCAGAGAGTCTAACGCACCTTCATGCCTGGTGTCATTACAGTTGCTTTTTTCTACTGGCACAGTCCCATTTCTGGCATAACATGCGTCTCCATGTTGTGTGGTTGCAAGTTGAAGAGACACAACTTTTGAAGAATCAGTTACATTATGCCAGGTTAAGCTGATGTCATTAAGGTCCTTTTCAAATGACACCTGTAATGCAGGGATGGGAATCCTAGGAATCCCCTGCCTTAGAATGATGAGGTATATGTGAACATATCCAGCAGTTTTTTATTTAGATTTTGGGCATATTGCCAAAAGACCAGCAAGAAGCTGTTTTCTCTTGACCAGTATATAGATGGTAACATTAGCAAAAGCATAGCAAAAGTGCCTGTTGTCACTGGATTCATCATGGACTGCTACTGAAGTTGACCTTCTCACTGGGCAGATGATTTCTCTGTCGCACCTCGATTTCCCTCTGTTGGCTGCGATGATTCATCTGGGGTTCCCACACAACAGGTCTTCTTGCAATGAGATGAATGGATCCACGTTGGTAGTCCTGCACACCGAACAGCACTCAGGGTCGTCAGCAGGACCTGGAAAAAACCCTTCCACTTTGGGCTGAGGCTGGTCTTCCCCTGGAAAATTTTAACGTAAACCCAGTCACCTGTTTGTAGTTGGTGATGGGGGCTGGTCAGGAGGCTTTGGTAATGCTGCTCTTACTGTTTGATGATCTTCTTCTTCTTTCGGCTTTTTCCTGGTTAGGGGTCGCCACAGCGGATCATCTGTCCGCTCATGATTGGCAGTGGAGTTTTACAGTGTCGAATTGCCAGCTGGGCGCCCAGCCTTCCACAGAAAGCACACACTCACACCTAGGGCCAATTTAGAGTGCCCAATTCACCTATTGCACGTCTTTGGGATGTGGGAGGAAACCCACGCGACCACAGGGAGGACATGCAGACTCTGCACAGAAGGCACCCCAGACGAGGATCGAACCAGAGAACCTTTTGCTGTGAGGTGGCAACGCTAACCACTGCACCACTGTGGGTATAAAGGAGTTTCTTGCAGTATGAAATCGTATCATCTGACAAGGTTAAATCGGCATTTCCCACTGGAGGGGTAGTCGGAAGGGCCATGGGTCTCCCCATTAATATTTCGTATGGACCCAACTTCCTGGTGGCATTCAGTGAGGCCTTCATACTCATTAATGCCAAAGGAAGGGCTTCAGGCCACTTTAAATGGGTTTCAGCACAAATCTTCGAAATTTTATTTTTAAGGGTCCTGTTCACCCTTTCCACTAATACAGATGACTCTGGATGGTTGGGGCAGTGAAGACTCAACTTAGTATTAATAACTTTACGTAGTCCCTTAAGCTGTACATTATTAAAATGTGTTCTCTGGTCACTATTTATTTATTTATTTTTTATTTATTTATTTTACATTTGTTGACCGGGCTAGTCTAGCTGGATACATGTCCATTTTCAGTAGAAGTTTAAGAAGAAGTACATTTTACAGTTAAACTATTAATAGAACATGGTATACCAAATCTCTGTGTATAGTCTTACAGAAATGTTTTGACAACTGTGACTGCATCTTCTTTGCGACATGGGTAAGCTTTCACCCATGTAGAGAACATAGAGACTATAACCAAGATAAATTGAAAATGATTAGTCTTAGGCATCTGGATGAAGTCCAGCTGTATGTTAACAAAAGGTCCCCAAGGTGGAGGTAAACATGCAGCCTTACTGCTGGCATGTTTACTTACATTATATTTTAAACATACACTACAATTTCATTTTAAACGTACACTACAATTTCATATATACTGAAGTATCAAAGAGGAGACATGAAGGGCATACCAACTTTGGGTAATTTGATTAAAGCTGTCTTACCTGTATGGGCCGGTAGATGATATCCCCTTACTAGGTAAGATAGCAAAGAGGCAGGTGCCACCAGTCGGCTCTGCGGATGTCGCCATATGCCATCAGTGGCTTTTCTACATCCATCCTTGAGCCACTTCAGAACTTCTCCCTGTGATGCTTCAGCTTGAAAGGCTGACAATTTTGCAAAATCAAACACCTCATTACTGTTATAGTTTGTTGCTGTCAATATCCAAAGATGTTTACAACAATTTACAACTGCTTGTTTATCAGCTTGGTCTAAGTTGTTACCTTTTGTAACAACGTTTAACCACTTTTGACGTGCACAACATTTGGTTACAGACAGCTTTTTAGGTAACAAAAGTGCATCTAACAATGATTTTATGTACCCTGAATTTTTAATTTGATTTCCTGAAGAGGTGAAAAACCCTCTCTCTCTCCATAGTTGCCCAAAGTCATGTACCACCCCGACAGCATAACGGCTGTCTGTAAAAATATTGACCACCTTGTCTTTGGCTAACTCACAGGCATTTTGCAAAGCCACTAGCTCAGCTATTTGAGCAAACACCCTCTGTCTAATTTTTGTTGCAAAAATGTTGTTTCCTCTGTGCAGACTGCTATTCCCAAGATCAACTTTCTTGTTTGATCTCTTCCACGGGAGCCATCCATGAACAGATGCATTGGGTACAGGAGTGTTCTTTAAGTCCTCCCCTAGGGGAAAGCAGATAGGTACACACACACAGTCATGATCTTCACCATCCTCAGCAGTAGGCAACAGACATGCAGGATTTAGAACAGGACAGCGGATCAGAGAAATAGATGGATCAGAAAGAAGTGTAAGTTCATATTTAGACATGCAGTCAAGAAAGGATGTTTCCTTTTAAGATATACAGATGATTCAGAGTGAGGGATAGCTACTGTGAGATCCTACTCTGAGATATTAAATGACCAAGATAACGTACCTGAGGTAACCATAGCTGTAATTTCTTTTGTTGACACTTTGTGTCCTTTTCCTGCAAGGATAGTCAGAAGATGCCAGGTTTTCTGTTAGCACCAAATTCCTTTCAGCAATGTTATCAGTACGTCATTTACATATTGTACTAACACAGCCCCACCCAGAAATGTCACATTCTCTAAATCATTTTTAGAATTTGAGATAATAATGAAGGAGATTCAGTATATCCTTGTGGCAACCGTGTCCATGTGTATTGCTGTCCCTGATAAGTGAAAGCAAACAGAAACTGTCAGGGTGAATTCGTATAGAAAAGAATGCTGAACATAAATCTGTCACAGAAAAGTAATTGGCTGTAGGTGGTATGGAACTCAGTATTGTTGCTGGATTTGGAACAACAGGAAAAGTAGGTAGTACTGCATTACTTACAGCCCTTAAGTCTTGTACAAATCTAGAAGTATCCTTTCCTGGCTTTTTCACTGGAAAAATAGGAGTATTACAAGGGCTTTTAGCTGGTAATATTATCTCTTGCTGTATTAGAGACTGAATTACAGGTTTGTTTCCGGCTTTAGTGGATATTGTGGAACTCTGTGGAGAGCTTTTGATGGACTTAATTTTATTTTTACTGGTTCTGCTGATTTCAGTATACCTACTTCATTTGCATGCTTAGCCCATAAGTTGTCAGGTACCTGCTGTAGTTAACTCTTCATTTGCCTGTATGCTTCCAGCAGGCTGTTTCTCAGCTTCTGCTAAAACTGCCAATACTTCCCCCTCTGATTCTGTTGGAACATTTAGATACACCCCTTCTTAGGGTACAGTAAATAGTAAGCTTACATAACAAATGTCTTTCTAGTAGGTTTACTGGTGCAGTAGTACTCAAAATAATGCTTTTATTCAATCGGACCTAAAGAAATGGGGATGGGTTCTGAAACAGGATACGTAACAGTAGCATTTCTTACACCATCTGCCTTTACTTTGTTTTTATACTGGTATTTAACTGTCTGAAGTAACTTTTAATACAGACCTAGTGTTGCCAGTTTTACCAAGAATAGAATTGGCTTTGCATTTATCTTTACTTTAACATAGGGACATAAGGTCCTTTTTTTTTTTTAGTGGCAGCAAAGGGATTAAGATTTATATTTGTTTTGTTACCCTGCCGTAGTCAGTACGGTGATTCGCAGCACTTAGTATGGGCTTTAAGTCTTTTTCCTGCCAATCTATAAGCACTTGTTTCATTTGATTTTTGTACAGGGTTTGCAAACCCTGCATGAAGGCAGCTGCAGTAGCTGGTTTAGCTTGTTCATTTGGATGTGACATTTCTAAATGTTTAGCAAACACTGCTTTAAGATGACTCAAATAATCTGCAAGGGCTTTCTCTTTATTTTGCCTACATGCCTGACACACTTTTGTTAGTGCATTTCCTGTGGAAGTGAAATTTATTTTAGCCTTCTTAAGTAACTGTTATTATTTTATTTGAAGTAACTTCCCGAAGCAGCTTGTTTAAATCTGTCAAAGTAGGGTTGTAATATATATATATTTCTTTTAATTCCTCTTTAAACCTTCATGGATGTTTTTTCTCTTCTTTCAGTTAGAAAACATTTAGACATAGTATGCAAATCAGAATTAGCCCCCCACCCATTTGTTTTTTTTTAAAGGTGCCAAAAAAATCTGCAGAGGCAATAGCCTCTTGTCCTACCCTATCATGTGAGCGCTTGTGATGAGCCACAGGCATGTCAAACACTAGTGCTCCTGTTGGAAAGGTAGAAACTTGTTGAGAGTGATAGGAAGAAGAAAGAAAAAAAACTTAACTGCAGATGCTGTTCTAAGGATGAGAGCTAACATCAGAGCTAAGTTGCAGTGCAACAGTACCATGCTGACCTTGTGTTCAAAAAAATGCAGAGGTCTGAGAAACTGCAGAATCTTGTACAGGAGCCACCTGTACTGGTACATATGGTGGTGGGATGCAGTAGCTACTGGGGATTATTATCCTCTTTAGACGTTTCTGCTTTTTGGCCATTTTCAGTTTGTTCTAAACCTGCTAAGACAGGATAAAGGGATCCCTTTTTACTGGTCTGTGCTGCCTTTTTAACCTTTTTTTTTTTACTTGTTGCAACAATTTCTTATTAACATCCTGCAACCCTCTTAATGCTGACTCCTTTTTTTTCTTTTAAGTGCTTCAGTGTACCAAGAATAAAATGCTTTCATTTGTTCCCCACTTATTTTGCTTTTTTTCCTTCTAAAATGCCTTTTAATGTCAGCAATTTAGTCTTATCATAAGTTCCATTTAATGGAAATACCCCACCAGCACAATTCTTAGTAAGCTGAAACCAGTCACACAGATATTTACAATTTTTCTTTCCATAATTAAAATACATAAAATATGCAGGTGTTCCCTTTTCAGGGATTTGATCTTGCTTGCTTATCTTTACTCCCATTTTTCTTATTTTTATAAATCGGTAATAAAAATGTTAGGCTTACCTTACAACTCCTATAAAAGCAGCAGACATAGAAAGGTTAGAAAAAGGGTAAAAGAATGAAAAGAAAAGACAGTAAAAGAAGGCAGCAGATAGCTGAATTTACAAGCCTTATTAGTGTGTCAGAGTCAAGATATTAGGCAGGATAGTATGCTAAACATAAAACACAATAGCTACTCAAGAAACAGATGTAATTCAAGAAAGAAACATACAGTAGCTAAATATAATTCATGCAGTTCAATATTCATTTTCCATTTAGAGTACCAATCAGATCAAATATCACTTGCAAAATGCACAAATAGCTGTTAAGCTTTTTGCTTTAAACATAATAAACATTGCAACATTAAGAAGACTGGGCAACAGTTTACCACATTAACAAAATGCAGTTTGCAGATATATGCAGGAAATAAACGCTATATATATACAAGGTAACAGAGCAGCAGTTGGCTTATTATTAGACTAAATAGATTAATCTGCCCTTTACATGTTTGTTTAATCACTGTTAGTCTGACTCCTGTTGAAGAGAAGAAAAACTAAAGTCTAATTATCATGAGCTGAAGAGCTGTCTTTTCAGTAGAACTAAAATTAATCAATCTCAATCTCCATAATTTGGGAAATTCATCATCTCGCATATATATATAGCTAATAAGCCATCTAACCATATAATTGCACATATATTTTGCTCTGCTGTATCTGTATAACCTTTAGTGCTGCAACCCATAAATGGATAAATAAGAGATAATAAAACTCAGGTAATGTATGCAAGCAACGAATAAATAATTTTTTTATTTAATATATTAATTTTTAAAACATATTCTTCTTTAGATGCTGAAAATATAGGCGCATGTATATGAATTTTTAAAAAAGTAAAAGGTAAAAAAAACAGGGAACTAACAATAAATAACACACACATTTTACATATATATCATATATCAATAGATTTTGGAAATCAGTGGCCCGTTTCTTTTTTTTTTTAGCATTTTTTAAAAAGTAATGGTTTAGGCATTCCATCACACTGGTGAATGGAATAAGCACGCACTGCACGCGCGCACGAGCTGATTGATGACTAAAGCGTCTGCGACGCATTTAAAGGTAAAGGGAAAAGAAGAGAGAACACGGTGTGGCGGCGTTTTGCACTGTGTTTTCAGTCCTCCTTGACTCCTGACTGCACAAAAAAAAACTTTATTCCGGTTTTTTTGATTTTTTTTCACCAATTTCACTGAAAAAACGGATATAGTCGTCAAAAAACCGACAAGCACACAACTACTCCTGGATCCTGGCAATTCTGAAGACATAAAATAACTATAGTAATCCATGCACCATGCAGGAAGGAAAGGGTAGGAAGTCTGCCACCGTGCAGCAACAGAGGAGAGGTTTTGATCAGCCTTTTTCTACAGCACCCCCTTGCTTTCGTCCCTGTGCAAGCTCAAAAGTTACAGCTCCAGCATTACGGTCAGGTAACGAGGCGAATAGGTACTGTGTCCAGACCTGACCACTCTTTTGGACCCTCTGAGGGTACTTTCACACAATCACACTGTTAAGTCCTAGCATGCTTTTGGGCTCATGAATTTATTTTAACAACGCATACCTCTAAGTCCTATCATGGGGTAGGCTCATGAATTTGTTTTAACGGTATATAGTGTACATCCCAATCATGCACTGGGCTCATGAACTTGTTTTTTAAATTTATTTTTAGCTTTTAACTTTTTCTTTTCTTTCTCTCATACACCTACAGAATAAAAACATCTCTCATACTACTTACCTTTCAATCCTGAGGGTACCCTAGCAACAACACACTCCTAGCCTGGAGGAGTCAGGCTAACAAATTCCTTTTTTTGTAATAACTACATGCCTCACTTCATGCAACACGTACTATTCTCTCTTATTACTTGCTAAAAGAATGCAGTTTAAAAGACAGCAACACTGTGGCTTACAAAGCTGCATTTTTCCCAGCCCTGCATACAAATAATATTTGCTTTTTAACAATCATATTATAGCATTATTAATAAACTGAAATTAATATGCATTTTAATAAGCTTGTCTTATCCCATAACATATGTTCTCCTCACATGAGGGAAGCTACTGCTTTAATACTGTTCAATAGATAAGGAATTGTACTGAAGCTGTGATTCCTGTGAGCATACTACAACCATAGATGTTTCATTAATGTCACTGCTGCAATATGGCACCCACCCTTATATCCCCTTCTTTCCAGAGGTTTGCATCCTCTACTGTGGGTGATCAGAAAGTAGGAGGAGGTAAGGCAGGCGTTAGTCTGAAAGTCATTACGCTACAATGTCTCCAAGTGGAACCTCAGTCTGGAGACATCAGCCCCCCCATGCACACACAATGAATTGTCTAGCACTTTACCCCAGGCACTCTGCAGGAAGGTAAAAACACAATTTAGTTCCCCAAGGTTGTTACAAAGTTTGGGGTAGTTTATTTTTGTCCCCCAAAGCATACTTGCTAGTAGCTGTTTAGATAAAAAAGTGAAGATGGTGATGTGCTGCACTCCCTTTTAGCGGTGTCAGCAGATTTTTTTCAGGGGATGTTGGAAAGCTTTTGAAGTCGCATCAGAAAATGGAAATACACCTGTGGCTAATTGTACTGCAGCAGTGACCCTAGTCTAACATGTGCAGTTGTTGGGAGTATAGAGTTATAACTATACATTGTGAACTATTTTTAAAAGTTGTGGCGTAGAAAATGCAAGTGAAAAAAAATTTTCCTTAAGATAGAGCTGCAAGTTTTCCTTTGTAGCTAAGAGCACAATATGAGGGTTTTAATACGTAATTATCTCAGTATCTCTCTCTGAATTTTTAAGATTCAGATGTTTAATATAGAGGAAGCAAAAAAGACATAACAGAAAAGAAAACATATCAACATTTTTCCATTTAAATAGAGTATGCATCACAATTTTCTTTTTTTTTTTTTGTAATTGGCAAATTTTTTTTCTCCAGTCTGTCTTCCCAATTTTTGTAACGTGGCCTTCTAACTATCCATTTTTTCCCAGAAAAGTCTGTCCTACATTCGACTAAAAAAAGCCCATCAGAGCATGTCTTTCACTTAAGATTCCATAGCCCTTCCTCTTTGCATGCCTGACACATATCAATCCTTGTCAGGGAAGGCAATTTCTAGACTGCAGTTCAGACGTAGTCTTGGCCTCATCCCACACTAATACCTTTCTCTCTCTCGTTATTTGCTCCAAGTACCTTGGTTTTCCAATTTTCTCCAAAGAAATTGTAGTCTCTTCTTGCCTATTTTCTGTACCGCTACCTGTAGTCATCCCTATTGGCAAAGTATTCTTTCTCCATTCATGTTGGCTTAGTTATTAAGAATATTTTCTGCTGCTTCATGAATATAATATTCTGTATGGTGGTTCTCTTTAAGGATCTGCAGCCACAATCCAACACACTATTTCTTGAAGCCACCCCCCCCCCCCCACTTCATCATCAACCCTTTCCATTCTGAATTATATCCTTCTGCATGTGTTATGCATATGAGCTTTAACTGTGTAGCTCTAAAATGTCCTTTCAAATCAGGTATTCCTATACCACCTAGTTGTATTGAGATGATCAGCTTATTCCACTTAACTCCATTCTCAGATAAATTCCTTCAACTTTCTGTTAATTTGTGTCCATATCTCTGGTTGATAAAATATGCCTGACTCGTATATAAATTTAAAAGGACTAAAAGCATTTTCACCATTTGTATCTTACTATTCGTATCCATAAACAAGAGCTTCCAGTTTTTCAGTATATGTATTATCTTTTGTTTGGTCTCATCCCACCTATCCTTAGCTGTTGTAACAGAAGCCTTTTTAATCCATTATTCCTAAATACTTCATCTTACTGTGTCTCCATAAATATGAGTATTGCTGAATCAATTCATGTTTAAGTTGGAGCTATAGCCTTTGTTTTATCTTCATTAATTATATATTCCAAAAAGACTTGAAACTGTCTCAGAATGTTCCATAACACTGAAAATGTTCCATAACACTGAGATGTCCTTTTCTGGATTCATCAGGTGCACAATAATATCTGCAATTAAAGCCAGCTTTTTTCATTACCATGCCACTTATGTCCTTGCATTTCCGTGTCCCTTATTTTCTTTGCCAGTGTATCTACATGAAACATGGCTAACAAAAAGGGTAAGAAGACCCTTGCCTGGTTCCTCTGTTCAGGCACAACTTATCATTGAGGAACCCTCCTACTTTGAATTTTACCTCTGATCCCTCATATAGCCCCCTAATTAAACCTTATTGTATCAGGGAATGCAAATGCTTCCATTGCCCTACTCTTGTAATCGCAGCTTACTCTGTCAGATTCTTTGTCTGCATCAAGACTCACCAAAAGCAGTGGTATTTTCTTGCATTCTGCTTCTGGATTGTCATTGTTTTATTAATGTTGTCAAATGTTTGCCTTCCATCCAAAAAAACACATTGATCCGTATTTATCAATTTTGGCAACACTGTTGCCATTCTTTTAGCCATTGTACATGTAAACACTTTATAATTGTAGTTTAAAATTGAAATGGGCCTATATGAAGCTCTCGGATGGGTCTTTACTGTCTTTAGGTGTTAAAAACCACCACAACTTTTTTCCAGGAAGTCGGTGCTTCCCCTCCTTTTCGAATACTGTTAAAGTTAAACAAAACCTTCCAGGTCTTTATCACTTTCTTCCCTTCTAGCTATAAAACTTCCACTAGAATACAGTCTAGTCTTGGAGACCTTCCTGCAGATTGGTTATGCATCACCGTTTTTATTTCATTTCCTCCTATTTTAACTTATAATTGTTGAGCTT
Organism: Protopterus annectens; assembly: GCF_019279795.1. Classification (NCBI taxonomy): domain Eukaryota; kingdom Metazoa; phylum Chordata; order Ceratodontiformes; family Protopteridae; genus Protopterus; species Protopterus annectens. The sequence goes on along the minus strand of NC_056732.1, from coordinate 1,373,015,166 downwards.
CATCTACCTCTATATATATATATATATATATATATATGAATATTTCCATTTGTGCTTTTTCTTGATTTCCCAATTTCTCTGCCTTATGCAGATTTTCTGAAATATCTCCAATACCACTACTGGATCTCTGGTTATATTTCTTGTTATAGGTTATAGATTTTCCTGAAATAATTTGCTCTCTCTCCAGTTTTTCATACATTGCTCTTTAGCCACAGTTGTCAGGATCAAAACTCTGCTGGTGTGATTGCATCTTTAGCAATGTAGGTCTTAGATGCTATCTCATAGCCAGATTTGGAGCATACACTTGATGTGCCCTTTCATTTTATGTGGAACACCAGTTTAGTTGCTTATTTGTGCTTAATGAATACAGCCCGTTTTTTTTCCTGTATCTGTGATGCAGCAGAAAATCTCAGATGTCCTTCAAGGATGCATCTGCAGTCCTAACATATGGGTTGTCCTGCCTCTTCCAAAGTCTGGGTCTGGCCTGTGATGTCGCACTTCACCCGGCGTCATAGCTGCTGGGGTATAAAGGCATCAGCCTCAGTCATTTCTACTACCGAAGACTTCTCCGATGTCAGACAAAGTAAATAATTGGGAAACAAATACCTCATAAGGATTTCCACTCTTACTGCCTTCCTTGCTTAGTTTTGGTCGCTTTTGCATATAAAATGCCGTTGGAGACTCCGACTACACAATTAGCTAAAAGGGTTTGCTGAAACCGGTTCTTCCTTCCTCCGATAACGGCCTCACAGAGCATGGCTGAATCTGCTACTGAAATTACTGCTACAAGCAGGCACCCAGGATTTGTCAGACACTATTCCTTTAGACATTTCTACCCCTGCAGACCCCTGCTTCTAAAGGCCTTTTCCAGGGCTAAAGCAGCTAAATCTTCTAAGGCCTTACCTACAAAAGCTCCCCTCTAGTTCCCAGATACTCAGCCTGGCTGAGATCTTAGATCAGGGATCCCAACCTCACCCAGACAGGGCCTCTCAACCTCCTCCAGATAAGAGGCCTAGGACTGAACCTGAACCTGTCTCTACAGACTATTCCTCGAGACTGAGATATTTCAGACCATCAAGGCCCATATTCTCCTTATGAGGATTCTGATGCAGAAGACTCCATTCGAAACCCTACATTCTATGAGGGAACACTTCAATGGCAGGGCCAGGATTTTCAGATTCAAGGAAAAGGCTAAGGACTTTTACACTTACCACAGCATAGGCCTTTAGCCATTCCTCCAGTAATATCAGTTGTTGATGATGCATATAATGATGCCAGTACTGCCCTGATTCTCTTCCTCCGGCCCTGCCAAGCCTGATAGATATTACAGGGTCCGGACACACTACCACTTGTATAAGGCTCATGTTGCAGACCCAGAAACCAGGGCCCTAAAGGTGTGGCAGCTGCCTCTGCAAAACCCTCTCTGAAAGGGAATCTAGAGCATTAGAGATGGGGTAAAAGGTTTATACATCTGCTCAATTTCACATGATTCAGTACCAGATTTGTTAGATAAAAACTGTCCTCTCCTGAACCTATAGAAAGTCCCTTCAGGATTTAGTACATAACTCTCAGCAGGTCAGTAATCTTAAAATGTGGCTATGATGCACTGGCTTCCTTTAGATAAAGAACAAACCATGTTAAGTCAAAACTCCTAGATGCTCCTATGGAGAAACAAAGTTTGTTTGGCTGGTCCAACCTCTGAGGTTTAGCAGAAATTGGCCCCAGAGCACAGAGAGGCAGAAATGGCAGAGGCAGGTGCCTACAGGGGCGTCAGTGGCAACCTGCCAACCAGCACAGCTGCAACTACAACCACTTCCACAGGACAGACACAATGACTCGCCTACCAGGAACAACTGGAGCTAGCCTTATTTTCCGACAACTGGCATTGCATTACAGGAGACAAATGGACAGGCTACAGGTTTCACTTCCACACTCTACCAAAAAAGGAATGCCAAACCTTCCACCAAGCCAAAAACAGAGGCTCAAAAACAAATCAACAACTTACTAAGGATGAGAGCTATAGAAAGGTACCACCTATGGAACAAGGCCAAGGATTTTTATTCCTTGTACCAAGAAAAAGAAAATCAATGGAGGCCTATTCTTCCAAAATTCAAAATGCTGACCCTCCAGCAACTTCTTCCATGCTGGGCAAGGAGTCTTGGCTGGTGACTCTAGATCTCAAGGAGGCATACCTGCACGTCCCTGATTGCAGAAGACACCTGAGATTTCTTGCAGGATCAGAGCATTATCAATTCTCAGCATTGCCCTTTGGCTTATCTACTTATTCAAATGCCTGGCATCAGTAATTGCTCATTGCAGGCTTCAGGGAATTCAAATTTACCCATACCTGGACGACTGCCTCATACAAGCGGACAACAAGACAAAATTAACAAAAGATTTGACAAATGTCATACAACTGTTGCAAGCCTTGGGATACACAGTCAACATTCAAAAGTCAAACAACTCAGATGGCTTAAAACAAAAACTACCAGTCTATTTCATGACATTAACAACACAAACTCAGCTTACTGCAAGGAAAGTCCTGCAAGCCCTGGGTTACATGGCATCCTGCATAATATTGATCCAGAAAGTTGCAATGGTACCTAAGGAATGTATGGTCTCAACACAAGCACAGTCTAGAAGCCCAGATTCCAATAATTCCATGCCTGAAAAATTCCTGTGGTAGGCCTGTCAGATGAACAGAGGATTGCCTTTCCACAAACCACATCCAAGCCAGACCATCACCACGGACGCCTGGAGGACAAGGGCCTATGGACCCAAGACCATCCATAAATCTAAAGGAGATGCTGGCAGTGAAACATGCAATCCAGGCATTCAGACCATTCCTCCAACAAGGTCACCTGCTGATAAGGACAATACGTCATGTGGTACATCAACAAACGAGGTACTCACTCATATCCTCTATGCCGGATGGCAATGGAACTGTGGAATTTGGCCCTGAATCTCAACATTCAACTACAGGCCAGATTTGTACCAGGAAAAGAAAATTCACTAGCAGACACCTTAAGCAGAACTACCACGGATGCTCACGAATGGATGCTGCATCCAGATATCTTCAAAAAAAGAAATGGGATGCCAGAGATGGACCTGTTACAACCACCAATTGAAGAAATTCTGCTCAAGAACATACCACCCACTTGCCTGGAGGGTGGACTCCTCAGCTGGAAAAACCTGACAGCATATGCATTCCACCTCTTCCTTTGATGTACAAAGTCCTACTGAATAATCCTGATAGCTCCAGACTGGCCAAGGCAACATTGGTACCGACACACTCATGGCCTCTACCTCTATCTCCTTCTAACACAGAACAACTACAAGACCCTGCATTCAAACTCTGCAGCTAGCTGCTTGGAATATTGCATAAAACAAAATAACCCAGATTTATGGTTAAGGACATTATCCTGGAGGCAAGCATATTCAGCCAAATGGAAAGATACCTCATTTGGAGTGCAGCAAAGGGATCACATCCTGGAATACTTAGCAGAACTGTTCCACAATGGCCTGACTCCTCCATTAAGATTTTCAGCAGAGTACAACATGGATCCTCCTGTCTTCTCTCATCCTCTACTCAGGCAGTTCTTGAGAGGAATCAAAAGAAACCACCTTTACCTACATGGGATCTCAACTTTGTGCTGGAAAATTAACACTTCTTGAACCAGCAGCAACAGCAGACTTACAGTTCTTATCTTGAAAACTGCTTTCCTGCTAGCTATCTGAGTTACAGGCATTAATGGCAGTACAACCTTTCCTTATCTTCCATCAGGATAGAGCTGAGAACTAATCCTACATTTATGCCAAAAGTGGTCTCCAGGGTATCATCATTCTTCCCCAACCCACAGAACAGGGGAAAGACTACTACATACCTTGGATGTCTGGACAAGACCAACAGTAGCATATGCAACAGGAAAGCAATTTCAAAACAGGCAACCTCAAAATGGATAGGAAATTGCATTAGATTTTGCTACTCTTTTCATGGAAAGACAACTCCTGAAAATATCAGGCCTCACTCCACAAGAGCTACAGCCACCACTACAGCTTTGCATACACCAAGCATTATAATCTTCCTTTATACTCCAGATGCCAGGTTTTGCAACTGCTGTTTTGCACCATCTTTATCTTAGTGCCTCCTCCCCAGTTTGGCTTTTTGTACCTACCATAAATGTAGATGTCATCTGCAGTCAGGATTACCCTCCTTCCCCTCTGTGGTATTCCTGAATCTATTATATTTGTTTGTATGTATATATCCAAATTTAGCCTTCCTAGGGCACCTGGCATCTGGGGCAAGAAACACTGAGGAAAATGGGTGAAGTTCAGCCGAGGCCAGACCCAGACTTTGGAATCCCTGAGGCAGGACAACCCATGACTGCAGATGCATACCTATCGACATCACACATTATAGGTAGGTACAAAAACTGCATACCTATCGGACATCTACATTTATTATAGGTACAAAAACTACTTTTTGTTGTGTCTTGTTTTCCAAGTGTATTATTTTTTGGAACAGTTCATCTTGAAAAGCCTTATACTCTGCCATCTTTTTTTTTCATTTCAACTTCTGTTTGCAGTTTTTTTTATTTAATTTCATTTGAACAGCTAGTTAAAGCTTCTGTTTTTCCATCCTTTGTTATTTGAATTGATATATTCATTCAGTGTTTCATTTATTTTAATTGCCTCTGAGTACATTTGTTTTATTTATCCTCTAAATTGTTGGAAACCATCTCTTGAACCAAAGCTGAAGCTTCAACTGTTTCTTGCTGAACAGCTGCAGAGTCATTCCCAGACCGTGTTTTCTCCTGTTATTTTCTGGTTGATTTTCTTTAAGGTTTTACAAATGTCTTCTTTGCTGACATCCAGGCAGTGTACTTATTAGTCTGCAACTGAATTTTATCTAAAAATAGTTTTAACAGTACTTCTTTTTTCAGCTTGTGTCCACACACTAGGAGAGCTTTAAGTTAAGCTGTTCATCAGTGTGCAGCCATCTTGGAAGTCCCCTCTAATGTGTCTTTGAACCAGTTTTTGCAGTTGCCTGCCTCCCTTCCTCTAAGAAAAGAACATGAAAATTTGTGGAACTACATAGTACTGTATTGAAAGGGACCGAGTCTCTCAAGGAGGCTGTTCAGATGGTCTCATTTAGGAATGTGAAGCAGGGTCACCTAGTTAATGGACAGGCATTTTCACTGCATCAGCTAGCATTGTCACCTCACAGCAAGAGGTTTTCCAGTTTGATTCTCAGCTGGGGTGCCTTCTGTATAGTCTGTATGCCTCCTCTGAAAATGGGCTCTGTCCCAGTTGGACTTTCCTAGTAAACAAATGGTAAATTAAAAAAAAAGTAGGTGGCTAATTTAATTAATTTCTGCTGGAGATGTAGTAAACAGTTGACTAAGATGGTCAGGGGCTACTCCACCCACATTAACATGTACCTCTGCAGCCTGCATTAAAATAGAAATTGTATAATCACCTAAAATATTTGTGAGGCTGCTACTTGGTGATCCAGTCACACGTTTTCAAACCTTTGTAAAGTGAATGTCCTGTGTAGACATAATATGGGATTTGCTTTTACTGCCCTGCAAGGCATTAAACTGTACACTTGTTTTGGGGAGCTGTGGGTATTCTTAGTACTCCCCTAGTCATATTATGAAGGTCTTGTAGCGGGTACTCCTTTAGGTTATGAGTCAGATGATGGTTTCTGCGTATTGTTATGTGCATCATTTACAAGTTTTGTGGTATTTTTTTTTAATACTACAGAGGGTTCATTTATGTTAAGCACACTGTTTGATACCCTGATGTTCATGTTTCACTGTTGCAGTCTTTGCATTTGGGTTATCTGCTTGCAGGTAGCACTCAGTTTGCCTGATTAACAAAGTCTTGGGTCCTGCGTCTGTTGCTGTTGCTTCTTCCATGACGTCAGGTTGTCAGGGGTATAAAACATGCAGCCGACGCCATTACATCAGTCTTTCTTGCCGTGCAGTGCCAGAAGCAGAAGCAGTTTGCAAGTGCCGGTCGGCCGACTCCTGAAATTTCTGTTTTCGAGTTTCAGAACCGAAGTCTTCAACTAAAGCTAAGTACCCCATTGGGGAAACCTTTTCTTGCTCCTTACCGATGTCAGTAGAAGTTAATAATTGCATTACTTGTGGGAAGCAAGTACCTCATAAGGATTTTCATTTATACTGTATTCCTTACCTAGGCCCAGTTCATAACATGCCTTGCTGTCGGTTTTGTGCTAGATTTAACCAACGCACTATTAAGTATAGTTTTGCTTCTAAATATTTTGGATCAAGATTTAATTATCCTGAAATGTCATCTGTTAGCAATCAGACTACCGGAGTTCATGAAAAACTCAAAGAAAAAGAGACAGACCGTTAAGGTCCAAAACCGATGACGAAGCTTCTCCTAAGCCAGTTGCCGGTACACAGTGAGGCGCTTTCACAGTCCCTGATACCCTCTACTTTTGAGTCACAGGCCTCTACTGAGACCCATTCGGAGTCTAGTATGCCGCAAGATTCTCAGAGTATTGAACTCGCGGATGTCTCTCCTTTGGATGGGTCCGGAGCCGCTGAGCATGCACCGGCTTCTAAGGGTGTTTTCAGGCCTCAACATTTTTATACAAAACCGATGCCAGCCTCAAAAACAAGGTCAAAAGCATCTTCTATGTCTAAAAAACCAATGCATGAGCCACTTGCTCAGGCCCCTATGCATAAAAAACAGATGATCAAAATGGCTGAGGACTTAATTACTTTGATCAGGGGTTACCAACCCCCCCTCCCCCGCCCCTGCTGAGAGTCTTTGGCAAGGCACTGATTATGAATCTTCAGATCAGATTTCCATTTCTTCTGATTCCTCTTCTGATCAGGAATTTTCCATTCCACCCTATAAGGATTCTGATGCAGAGGAATCCATCCCATCTGCATCTCCTCCTGAGGATTATTCTTTTGGAGAAACTTTGCATACTTTAAGGGAACATTTTCACTGGGAGAGTCAGGGCTTTTCTGAATCAAAAAAGAGGCTTAGGGATTTCCTTCTTCCTCAGCATAGGCCTTTGGCTATACCTCCTGTATTAGACATTGTTGATGATGTGTTTTCGGAATCAAGCACGACTCCTGATTCCCTACCTCCGGCTCCTAGTAAGCCAGACAGATATTACAGGGTTCCTGACTCCCACAAGTTTCTATTCAAAAATCCTGCTGCTGACCCTGAGACTATTTCACAGGGTCCCAAGGGTGTTAAGGCCTCTACAGCCAGAAGTCCTACCCCCCCCCGATAGAGATTACAGGGCGCTGGATAGATGGGGAAAGAAGGCTTATACGTCTGCTACCTTGGCAATCAGAGCCTTAAACTGCCAGTTTCCTATGCTTAAATATCAACAGCATGTTATGGGCCTACTGAAACAGAAAATGATGATTTCTGATTGTGTGGAAAATAGAGTTACAGGAATTATTGCATTCAACAGAACAGGTTGGAAAGCATACTTTGCAGTGTAGTTTTGATTCACTGGAGGCCTCTTGCAGGGCCGCAGTTACTGGATCTGTGATTAGAAGGCATGCCTGGCTCAAGGAGCAAAATCTGTCTGATCATGTTAAAGCTAAATTGTTAGATGCCCCCTTGCAGCATGACACTCTGTTTGGTAATAAGGCAGAAGAGGTTTTAAAGAAAATGGAAGACTAAGCTAAATCTATGCAAACTGTAAAAGATTTCTTGCAAGTGCAGCCACCCAGGTTCAGTAGGCACTGGCCTACTAAAAATTGGTCCTTTCCTGTGTCCAACAGAGCCACTCAAGGCAAATCCAGGCACTCCAAAGGCTCCAGATACCAATCACAGGGTTCTTACATGTCAAAGCAATGGGGTGCCTCCACCTCCAAATCTGGAAGAAACAAAGGGCAGCCCTACAGTAAGCAGTCTCAATGACTTGCCTCTACCATCACCAAGCACTTGTCTTTTGGCAGCCCCCTTGGGGGGAAAATTAGCACTTCATGCTCAGAATTGGCAGTTAATTACCCAGGACAAGTGGGTATTGAACATAGTATCCCAGGGGTACAGAATTAATTTCCATACTTTGCCAATTCCAAACAGATGGCCAGATCTGCCACAAAATCAGTGGGCAGAGGCTCAGAAACAAGTTATGTCCCTCATGGATATGAGGGCTATTCAACCAGTACCAGAAAAGGAAAAAGGACAAGGTTTTTATTCAAGACTTTTCCTGGTACCCAGAAAAGACTATTCTTGGCGTCCAATACTGGATTTATCGATTTTGAACACATTCCTTGACATTCCAAAATTCAAAATGCTGACTTTACAACAGCTACCGCCTATGCTGGGCAGAAACGCTTGGTTAGTGACTTTAGACTTGAGGCATACCTGCATATCCCAATTGTGCAGAAGATACCTCCGCTTCAAGGCAGGTTTTTTGCATTACTAATTCTCTGCACTGTCCTTTGACTTGTCTACTGCTCCCAGGGTCTTTACAAAGTGCCTGGCACCAATAATTGCCTTCTGCAGACAGAGGCACCCAATTTTATCCTTATCTGGACGACTGTCTCATTCAAGCAGAGGACAAGGACGCTCTTCAACATCTGGTGTTTGTACAAAGGCTTCTAACATGCCTAGGGTACACAATAAATGAAAAGAAATCCCAACTGGTACCCTCTCAAATACATTCCTGGGTGCAAGCTTGAATACAACTGCCCAGATGGCTTACCTTACGCCAGACAAACAAAGGCAACTGACAATATACTTCAAACAGATGGCAACAAAAACCCAGTTATCTGCAAGACAAATTCTGCAGGCTTTGGGATTCATGGCATCCTGCATTCTACTAATTCCATATGCAAGACTGCATATGAGGAAACTTCAATGGTGCCTAAAAAGTTTATGCAGCCAACATTGTCACAGTCTGGAAACAATGATTCCTCTCATTCCCTGCCTACAACAGGAGTTTCTTTGGTGGGCAGAGACATGTCACCAAAACAAGGGACTGTCATTCACTCTACCCCCTGCCACCCAAACCCTAACTACAGACGCATCAGACTATGCTTGGGGGGCCCACCTGGCGGGGAGATGCATTCAGGGCAAATGGAGCCCAAAACAAATGCATCTGCATATCAACCAGAAAGAGATGCTAGTTCAGAATGCTCTGACGGCCTTCAAGGACTTAGTTCATCCAGGACAACTACTGATACAGACTAACAACACCACGGTTATGTGGTACATAAGCAGGGGGGTACACATTCCTACCCCCCTTTGCAGACTAGCCATGGCATTGTGGAACACAGCTTTGACTTACCAAATCCATCTTCAAGCTCAATTCCTGCCAGGAAAACAGAATACTCTGGCAGACGACCTAATCAGAAATCTTATGGACCCACATGAATGGAAACTGGATCCACAAATCTTCAGCATGTTAACACGAAAATGGGGGAGCCCAGACATAGATCTATTTGCCTCTCCCCAAAATTATCAGCTGGACAAATTTTACACAAGAATTCATCACAAAAACGCATGGAAAGTGGAGGCCTTATCAGTCTATGCCTCTTCTCTCCAAGGTCTTACTAAGTCAGACAGGAAAAAACAAAAATGATCCTAGTTGCTCCGGACTGGCCTCTACAACACTGGTACCCACTTCTAAGGAATACTTCCCCCTTGGTACTTGCCTCAAATACCTCATCTACTGTCTCAGCAGAACAATCAAATTCTGCATACTCCGCTCCAAACTCTGAACCTTGCAGCATGACTGATCATTTAATTATTCAAACAACACCTCTCAGTAAATCTGTGATGGATGTCATTTTGGAAGCCAGAAGGCCTTGTACTAGAAAATCTTGTGCTGATAAATGGAAGAGATTCTGTGCTTGGAACCAAGCGCAAGGAACAGACACAGCAAAGCCCAATATTCCTCAGATTTTACAATATTTGACTGAGATGCTTGACAAGGGCCTATCTTTTTCTTCAATAAAAATCCATGCCTCTGCCATCTCGGCTCATTACAACACAGAACCTCGCCTCATCCTCTGCTTAAACAGTATCTTAGAGGGGCCAAAATTTTAAGGCCTCCCAGAAGATCACCAACTCCTGCATGGGACCTCAATTTTGTGCTGGAAAAACTCACCCTGCCTCCTTTTGAACCAGCAGCTACTGCGGATATAAAATTTCTATCTTGGAAAACAGCTTTTCTCTTGGCAGTCACTTCAGCAAGAAGGGTTTCAGAACTACAGGCTCTCATGGCTGTGGAGCCTTTTATTACATTTTACCCAGACAGGGTGTCCCTCAGGACCACAATCCTTCTTTTATGGCTAAGGTGGTATCCAGTATGGCTCTTAACCAGACAATTCACCTGCCAACTTTTTACGCAAATCCGAAGAACAAGGGAGAGTGGATTCTGCATTCATTGGACGCACACAGACAACTAAGATTCTACTTGAACAGGACCAAATTTCTAAGAAAGGCTGAGCAACTACTGGTAGCATTTGCTGCGGGGTCAGAGGGAAAGCACACTATTTCTAAGTGGATAAGCCACTGCATTTGTTTCTGCTACCTGCACTATGGTAAACCTGTTCCCAAGGGGGATCAGATCTCATTCCACCAGGGCTGCCTGTACCTCAGCAGCTTTTCTCAGAGGAGTTCCAACCAAAGACATTCTAGAGGCTGCTACTTGGAGCTCTGTTCATACCTTCACAAAGCATTATCATTTGCCTCTCTTCTCCAAATTCAGGGCAGGCTTTGCCACTGCAGTTCTGCAGGGCCTTATAGCCGCTCCTAATGCTGTTTAGCTCCATCCTCCCATCCATAGCTTTGGGATTCTACCCAAATGTAATGACTGCAGCAGTGAAACATGAAAAACATAGTACAGTTGTGTACACTTACCATAAATGTAGATGTTAGAGTGTATTCACTGTTGCAGTCTGGGTTACCCACCCACCATCCCCCTTTTCTTTCCTTCACTATATACAAAAGCCTTTGTGGTGTATTTGCTATTAGATGAAGGTAACGTTATGTTGCTAAAAGTGCATTTACATATATTTCTGTTTATATATAATTTTTTTTTTTTTGCTCCCCATTTGGGGGGCTCCTGACATCTGGGGCAAGAAAAACTGAATAAAATGGCGTTGGCTGCATGTTTTATACCCCCGACGACCTGACGTCATGGAAGAGGAGACAGCAACCAACGCAGTACCCAAGACTTTGGTATTCAGGCCGATTTAAGGGCAACCTGCCAGCAGATTACCCAAATGTAATGACTGCAACAGTGAATACACTCTAGCATCTACATGTATGGTAAGTGTACACAACTGTACTTTCTCTGCACTGCCCTTTGGCTTATCTACTGTGCCCAGGGTATTCACAAAGTGCCTAGCTCCAGTTATTGCATTTTGCAGGCAAAGAAATATTCAAATATACCCATACACGGACGATTGTCTAATTCAGGCAAAAAGTCAGGACATACTTTTGAATCTGGCCTTTGTAAAAAGGGCTCTAACTTGTCTGGGGTACACCATAAATGAAAAGAAATCACACCTGGTACCCTGTCAACAAATTATATTCCTGGGAGCAAGCTTGAATACAACTTCCCAGATGGCTTACCTCACGCCAGAAAAGCAAATTCATTTGACAACCTACTTCAAGCAAGTGGCCACAAAAACCCTGCTTATCTGCAAGACAAATACTGCAAGCCTTGGGGTTCATGGCCTCCTGCATTCTTCTAATTCCATATGCAAGACTGCATATGAGGAAACTACAGTGGTATCTAAAAAACCTATGGTGTCAACATTCTCAAGACCTAGAAACAATGATTCCTATCATACCTTGCCTAGAGTTCCTTTGGTGGGCAGAGGCCTGCCACCAAAACAAGGGACTACCTTTCACACCCCACCCCCTGCTGCCCAAACCCTCACAACAGATGCATGAGACTATGCATGGGGGGCTCACCTGGCAGGGAAGTGCATTCAGGGCAAATGGAACCCAAGTCAAATGTACCTACATATCAATCAAAAGGAAATGTTAGCTGTACAGAATGCTCTGACAGCATTCAAGGACCACATTCTTCCAGGACAACTAATGGTAAAGATGGACAACACCACTGTTATGTGGTACATAAACAAGCAGGGGGGGGTACACATTCCGACCCCTTCTGCAGACTCGCCATGGCATTGTGGAACACAGGCTTGAGCTACCAAGTGCACCTACAAGCTCAATTCCTGCCAGGAAAATTGAATACACTAGCAGATGGATTAAGCAGAAACCTCATGGACCCACACGAGTGGAAACTGGAACCAAGGATTTTCAACATGTTGACAAGCAAATGGGGGAGCCCAGATATAGACCTGTTTGCCTCTCTCCAGAACTACCAATTGGACAAATTTTGCACAAGGACTCCCCACAAACAAGCCTGGAAAGTGGATGCTCTGTCCTTCAGCTGGAAAAACCTATCAGTCTATGCCTTCCCCCCTCTGCTCTCTAAAGTACTACTAAAAATCAAACAGGACAAACCAAGGATGATTTTGATTGCTCCAGAATGGCCGTGCCAACACTGGTACCCCCTCCTGCGCAGTGTGTCACAGTTCTCTCCATGTCACCTGCCACAGACTCCTTCCCTGCTGTCTCAGCAGGAGAACCAGATTCTGCACCCTCAGCTTCCAACCTTGCAGCCTGGCTAATTATTTAATCTCTCCTTTACCATCCCTCAGCAAACCTGTGATGGATATCATTTTAGAGGCAAGGAGGCCTAGTACTAGAAAATCTTATGATGAAAAATGGAAAAGAATATATGCCTGTTAACAATCACAAGGGATGAGCACAGCAGCGCCCAATTTACCTCAGATTTTACAATACTTAACTGAGATGCTTCACAAGGGCCTGTCTTTCCTCCATTAAAATCTATGACTCCGCCATTTCAGCTCATTATAACCCAGAGCCTTCCCTCTTCTCTGATCCCACTGCACAAGCAGTTCCTCAGAGGGGCCAAAATTTTGAGACCACCCAGGAGAGCTCCAACCCCAGCCTGGGACTTTAACCTTGTCTTGGAGAAACTCACTCTACCTCCTTTCGAGCCAGCTGCTACTTCAGACTTAAAATTTCTTTCTTGGAAAACAGCTTTCCTTTTATCAATCACTTCAGCTAGAAGGGTATCTGAATTACAGGCCCTTATGGCAGTGGAGCCTTTCATCATCTTTCATGCAGACGGGGTGTCCCTCAGAACCAGTCCATCCTTCATGCCCAAGGTGATATCCAGTGCGGCTCTTTATCAGTCCATTCATTTGCCAACCTTCTTTCCCAATCCACAGAATAAAGGGGAACGGATACTGCATTCCTTAATGTGCACCGACAAGTTAAATTCTACTTGGACAGGACTAAACCTCAAAGGAAATCTGAACTGTTGGTGGCATTTGCTGCAGGGGCAGAGGGGAAGGCTATTTCAAAGCAAACTATTTCTAAATGGATAAGCCATTGCATTAATTTATGCTATAAGCACCATGGAAAACCTATCCCCCAGGGGATCAGACCTCACTCCACCAGGGCCTTTCTCAGAGGCGTCCCTACCAGGGACATCCTAGAAGCTGCTACCTAGAGTTCTGTACATACTTTCACCAAGCATTATCATTTGCCAATTTTCTCTAAATCCAGAGCTGTCTTTGCCAGTGCAGTCTTGCAGGGCCTTATAGCTGGCCCTAATGCTACCTAAATTCTTCCTCCCAGCCATAGCTTTGGGAAATCTACCCAAATGTAATGACTGCAACAGTGAAACACGAAGAACATAGTACAGTTGTGTACACTTACCATAAATGTAGATGTTAGAGTGTATTCACTGTTGCAGTCCTGGTTACCCTCCCTCCAGCCCCCTAACTTCTTTTGGCTATACCTCTTCTTTCCTTTACTATGCTTAAAAGCCTTTTTGGTGTATTTGATTTTTTGTTGGAGGTATATCTTTGTGCTTTTATGTTTAATTGCTTCCCATTAAGGGGGCACCTGACATCTTGGGCAAGAAAACTAATGTAATTGCGTTGGCTGCATGTTTTATACCCCTGACGAGCTGACGTCATGGAAGAAGTAACAGCAATCGACGCAGGACCCAAGACTTTAATCAGGCCGGCTTAGGGCTACCTACAAGCAGATAACCCAAATGTAATGACTGCAACAGTGAATACACTGTAACATCTACATTTATGGTAAGTGTACACAACTGTACTTTAGGTGTTGCTTGCTAGGATTTTAGTAGTTATTACATATTTACCTAGGTGAATTTCCAATTTGTTGATTTAGCCTTTCAGGAATTTTGCTTCTTTTTATGTCATTTCTTGAGTACCAGAAAAGAGAAGAGTGGGGTACATTTTTGCCCTCCCGCTGCTCCCTCTAATAGCAGTGGCATGAAACTTCAGCATGTACCTTTTGCAGGTCTACTTAAGAAGATCAGGCTGGGGTACTGTCTTCTACTTCTGTTCCACATTCCCACACCACATCTGTCTTACGAATCATCTGCCATAATCATCTTTAATGTTGTCTGCCATAATCATCTTTAACATTGTCTTGTTGTAGTGAGTATACTCACTCATACTGTTGCAGTGTAACTGTAAAAAGTAAGAAATGCTACTGTCAGTTTCGCTAATGTCTTCATGAAGCTTCTTGAATAAAGCAGTTAGGGCATTATTTGCTGGTGGCATACTTTTTTTTTTTTTTTTTAATTCTAGATTTGCCTTTTACCTACTGCTTCCAAGCCGATTTTTTATTAGTTGAATGTCTAGACACTTATCTGCTATTTTTTGTAAACTAAAGTTTATAAAGCATGGCTTTGTTGATTTCTGCATAGTAATAGACTAATGCTGAACAAGTAATTTGACTAGACTCTCACTTAAATATGCTAGTGAGCATAATTGGACAGGCGTCAAAAGATATTTAGCAAAAGTTAATAAGGTTAGGAAGATTTTTTTGTTGTGCAACTGATTCTAAATGCCGTATTTAATAGGTTTTCACCACCTTTACAGTTTTTATTTATTTTTGGCTTACTTGGTATATGAAGTAGCCAGTTTCACAGTATTTTCCAGATCCTTTGTACAGACAAGTAATTTTTTTATTATGTTTTCCTTTTTTAGGTATTGATGTTCTCAGCGGTCATTCTTCCTCTAGTGTATTACCTGAAGAAGCATAAGTGGAGTGTGCTGAAAAGCAGGAAGATTGCCTATAGACCGCCTAAGTAATGAATGGAAGCAGAGTATGGATTGTACTTGCCTACAATGGCTGCTGCCTCATCTTCACAGCATACCCCAGACAGAACAGGGCACATACTGTAATGGACAATGCCTTACACATTTGGCAGCAGCATCTCCAGTGCAGCATTTTCAGATCTCGAGGTTTATTTGTACTTTCTACAAAGCACCTCATCATTGTAAATGTGGACTGAAGCCAGTTTACTATTCCAAAAAAAAAAAATGACATATATTCTCCTTGGTTTGACATTGGGTAAAAATGGTGTTCTACGTGTCACTTACTGAAATTTAAATTAAAATCTCTTTTAAATGAAGCCTTTGCACTGTGCTTTTAGTGTGCACCGGTTATATTCTCTGGTCAGGAAAGTGCAGTTTTGTTACAGTGTAGCTGAGGTAGCAAACTGAAAAACCTCTGAAGAGATAATCAAAGTTTGTGGGTTGGGAGGGTGGCCTAATGGTTAAGGTGTTTGCCTTACAAACACAAGGGATAATTGGCTAGGCTTAAAATGGCTCACAAAGGCAGTTAGCCTAGTACTAACATATGAACCTATGAACCTAAGAGCAGGGTTCATAAATTGTCACCTTTCTGGGAATACAATTGTAACTTAAAGATTACTATATTCGATACTGTTTTTACTGAGGCTGGCAAGGAGTTCCAACTTGTAACTATATGTGGGAAGAAATTTCTTTTCAGTATAGTATTTTAAGTGTCCACCTGTAGAGAGAGGTTGCCTCTGGTTAACATACTGCTATTCCTAAATGTTAGCCCCATGGTGGAAACCAGGATTTACTTTTTCAGATACTTGAATAACAGGTCTTCCTATAATAATCTGTAGTTTGTAGTGTACAGCTGGTCCTTCTTTAAACACTGTCTTAATTATATGCCTAATTGTTTGAACTCTTATGGCATACTATCTTTGTATTCGTTAATGTTTTTGTTATTCCCAGCACTGAAAATGCACAGAGAACTGTGGTGTTATACTTCTTGTCGAATTAATGCATTCTTTAAGTTAATTAATACCCCAGGTTACCTGTTGGTGATTGTGTGGAATAGATCTTAAGTAAATTCCATAATATTTCCTTGTTTTGAAGTTAATATTTGCCTCAGATTACAAGTCCTTATCAGTTGCTATCTCTGGATCTTCACTTGAATCTGATACAGACAGTATTTGATCATTGATGGATTATTGCTAGACCAAAGGTGATTTCACTGTTGCAGTCATCACATTTGGGTTATCCCTGCTAGGGTAGCCGCCGGCCGGAATACCAGTGACTTAGTATTTCTGCTTCGGTTGTTGCTTGAAGACTGATGTTCTGTGAACTTTGATATCCAAATACCTTTTTTTTTTCTTTTAAAGCATTGTAGCTATAAATATATTGAAAATAAATAAATTCGAGACAGGGACTTGCATGATTCTGTATTAATTTTCTCTGAAAATGTATTATAGTAAAAAAGAATAAATAAGTAAGCCACCCTTGATGGCAGTCGAATTGCTGACCCCAGTGATGGGGAGTGAACAGGCTAATTGGCTGAGAGGGGGTTGATAGTAGCAGGGGCAAATCAGTTTAAAACTCCACTCTAATAGCTCTTGAGCCAGTTTGAATCCCAAGTGATTATGTAGGAATTGGCCTTCAAATTAACTGACTACCACATTTTGAAATTCTTAACCAGTGAATCCAAAACCTTTACAAGTACATTACATTGACTGGTAAGCCTAGATCAGTGTAGTGAACCAGTTTGATGTAAACGTTCAAATGGTTCATTAAAGAAGTACTGTGGTCCAATAATAACTATTGAGTGCAGTCCACATTGTTTAAAAGAATGGAGTATAAATCTAAGGAGAGTCTTTGAAAGCATTTGCCAGTAGTGCTTCTCAGATTAATAGTCCTTTAATCATACACCTAAATAAAATCACCACTGTTCAGAATGTGAACATCAGTTGCCATTTCCCACTCATCTGGAACAGAATGAGGTAGCAGACATAGTTGAAACAAACATGTTTGGCATGATATAATGCCAAGTTCATCAGATCTTTCCTTTTAGTGTAACTAAACTTTAAAACACTTGGAATTATGCACAAGTACAGGATAGAAGTACAATAGCCCTACTGTTTGTTGTCTGATAGTTGATTGATTGCTCTGAGTAATATGTCTATAAAATCGGCTGCCTGTTTTCACGGAGACTGGATTCCGTGATTAAGTGAATGTAACATTTTCTTCACTTTCTTCCTCTCTAGTTTTTCTGGAAGTTAACATTTTATATATCAAGTGTTTCTATAAATGTGCATGTGTTTGTGAAATATTTGGGGTTGTAGGGGCTTGCGTTTGTGTTGGGAGTGCAGGGGGGCTTGCCAACCATTCTTGCAAAAGAAAAAGTTTGTTTTGCAGCTTTGGGGAGTATTGCTGTTTTAACTATTGACCTTTCAAGATTTTATATTTTTTGAGGTAGAATGATCATGTGTTGGTTTAAATGAGAAATATGAGACATGGGGATTATTCTTGTTGGACCCCAGAAATGCTTTACATATTGCAGCTGTGAATGACATCTTATTTTTACCAAGAATCTTGTTTATAACATGAAGGGTTTCAGGGAACACTTGGGCCAGCATTCTATAACCTGTTATCTACCATTGGTGAAGTGTTAGCATACTTATCACAAACGATATTGCCTAACAGAAAGCTGCCACACAGGTAGTAAGAAAAGTGGGCTGTGTTCTAAGATGTTTGATCATGTTATCAGTGCTCTCAGACTCAAGTTTTTCAAGGGTTGAATGTGGATGTGTGTGTGTATATGTATATATATATATATGTATATATATATATATATATATATATATATATATATATATGTGTGTATGTGTATATATATATATATATATATATATATATATATATATATATATATATATATATATATATAAGATGTATATAAAATGTGGATTAGTATAATTTCGCTGAAAATTTCTGACATAGGGTCCAAATCGCCGAAAATCCATTTTCCAGAAAATAGTACTGACAGTGTATCTGCCCTTTTCCCCACTGTCGTGTGATCTTTTATTTGATATCAAAATCTTAGGAGTATTGACAGATGTAAAAGATTTTGTACGTGACATAACCTTACAATAGATGCAGTTGCCACAAGGGTTACTACCCTTGGGTAAATCCCTTAAGGCAGTATCATCCAACCAACCAATCAATCTGCTTATACCAAGATAAAGACTCGCCTAGATTTCGGCCTCATCTATAACTGTAAGAACAGTCACTGTCCAGGCACTGATCAAAAAATGGATCAGACTTTAATATGCACCATTGTTTAGAAATCACATTCCTGATTCTAAATGTATTGGTACCAAAATTTGTAACAAATCTGATTTTTGAGCTAACAGGTAACCTTTCTCTTGTATGTGCTGCATCCAAATGTCCACTTAACAGGAAATCGTCCCTATTAAAATTAGATGCTATGGCTTTATCTCTCTTAATATTGGTGCTAGAATAACCCCGCCTCTCAAATCTGTCACCCATTTTATCCAATTCACTGCAAATGCACCTGAGTCTCTGAAATTGAGCTTTCGGTATATTGGACATAACATGTCTAGGGTGACAACTATCCGCCTGTAAAATAGCATTTTTGGTAAATGGCTTCCTGTAGAGGTTCATCTTGATAATACCATCTGGGTTTTTAGTCAGTCACATCCAAAAAATCAATGCTATCGAGCTCGATTCTATCAGTAAATGTTAAACCAAATTCATTTGAGTTCAGGTATTTCACAAACTCTAACCAATTCTGGATCGTGCCAGAACGGATCCTCCAGCAGTCATCCAAATAAAGACTCCACATGGTAAGTTCCTTCTTAAAAGAACAAGAATCACTATATATAAGCTGCCTCTCAATGTATCCCATAAAGAGGTCCGCATGTCTATGCGCAAAAGTTGTACCCATCGCAGTTCCCATCATTTGCAGGTAGCACTCGCCACAGAAATAAAAGACATTATGCTCCAAGACCAACTGCACCAAAGTTAACAAAAAATCAGTTTGTCTAGGTTGATGCTTGTCATATACTTCTAACCAGTATTTTAGTGCCTGAATACCCGCACTGTGGTATATTCGTATATAGTGTTGGACATCAAGGGTACAAAGATAGGCTGGATGTATTTGCAAAATCATTCATTAAGCACAAAAAAATTGCTAGCATCTTTCAACCTAGCCCCAACAAACTAAGTAATGGTTTCAATTCATGTTCCAAATACACAGATAGGGGTTCTGTTAAAGATCCCCTACTCGTAACAATAGGCCTCCCTGGGGTGTTCAAGATAGTTTTGTGTATTTTGGGCAAAATATAAAACTGTTGAGGTATAGGGTTACTCACAAGAAGCTGTTTAAATAGGGATTCTGATATATCCCCGTTCAACTTGGCATTAAAAAGAAATCCATCTATCGTCCATAGTAGGATCAAGGGGCAAGTTATAATAAAACATAAAAAGCATCTTTGTACCCTTGATGTCCAACACTATATACGAATATACCACATTAGCACTAAAGGCTGTAGTTTTCCTGTGTCCTGACAGAGTGCTCTTCACACTATCTGGAGGTATACAGAGCTAAGTATATTTTTCTGGAACTTCAGAGTTGTGTACTGTTAATTGTTGCTGGACTAATTTTATATCGTTGCTGGCTGACTTCAGAATTGTGCACTGTTGTTTTTGCTTCACTGTATAGTTTTTCAGATCTCTGCTGAAGGTATTGGTTTTCCCCTACCCACCCTCCTCATTCCTGTCTTGTTTAAATTTGGAGGCTTTTGCAGTTGCCTGCCCCCACTGTAGATTTGATCTGGGACACTCCCCCTAGTCCTATCTCTTTAACTCATTCTACCGAATAGACTCCTTCTGCACTTGTTTTTAGTCATTTTTAATTTAATTGCATTTTTTTAAACTCTTTGGTCTAACATTGCTACAAACATACGCAAGTGTGCTTGCTTGCACTGCATCTGAATTGTTTTTACTGATGTTTTAGCTACTTTTCTGTATATAAAAAAAATCTAAGCCTGTTTTCTACCTTTCCTATAACTAGTGTAGTCCAGATTCAGATTTGCTGTATCCAGGACTGTATGTAAGCTTCTGAGCCCCCCAAGCTTTCTGTGTTGGAGGGAAGCCTTCTAGCTTATCAGCGGGAGTGGTAATCACTAGATAACCTATCTACCATATAAGGAGTGATTCTGGCCCAGAAATTGTAGTTATTGGCCATTTGGGCAGTTTTTCCATCTTTCTCAACTTTCTGATTTAAAAGCCTGCATTTGCACTACCCCCCCCCCCCCCCTTTCCTGTAACTAGTTTAGTCCAGATACAGATTCTTAGTTTTAGCACTTGAATTTGCTTATTCGTGATCATCACTTGTTCAGAACTTGTAAGCACTAAATAACCTACTAATTACTACAGCACTCAACCTTCCTCATTACCTAGAGGAAAACAGTTTTGGTACTTACTTTCCTCACTTGCATAGAGAAAAACAGTTCTTGTACTCACTTTCCTCACTTGTCTAGAGGAAATGTTTTTTTATTCAGGCATGTCCAATGGTCAGCTCCCATTGTTTTCTCCTGTCTATCTGATGAATCTGGGCATCTTGGGGCAATGTAGAAATTGCCTCATGTACACAGCCAACCCTCTTCTCCTACCACCCAGCACTACAACCTGTGAGAGATGCACTTATCTAGCCAAACTGGAGGTAAAGCTCTATCCAACCAAGACTGAACTTGACAGTCAAGAGGAGAAGGTAAACACTTGCACCACACTCATCACATAATCTCACTAAGTCTAGACCATCAAATTCCACACATAGAAACACAAAAACATGTGCGGTGGCTCTCAATAATAATCTGCTCAAGCAACAGACACCTCCAAAGCAGAAATACAAGCAACCTCCACCCCCCCCCCAACACAACCCAAATGACACATAGCCCGCAGACTCCGTATGTTACTCAACCACAGCCAATAAGGCAAAACAACGTACCCAACACACTAGTCATAGGTGACTCTATAGTCAGGCACACTGATGTCCCACTCTCCAGGCTAAACAAGGAGAAGGTTACTGTCAGCTGCCTGTCTGGTGCCAGGATCTGCCACATAACCCACGCACTCAGCTCACTCCGCAACAAGTATAAATATGACTCTGTCATTGTCCATGTTGGTGTGAACGACCTGAGACATACCTCCCTGGACTACATGAAGAGAGACATGGAAGAGCTCTCCGATGTTGTAGGCCAGACAGGTATGACCCTAGCCCTGAGTAGCATTCTGCCATCACCCAGAATGATTGGCTAAGCTTCTGGTGTCATTCTAAAGGCATCTAGTATCTGTCTGCCTGGGATGACATGGTCGACAGACCACGATGCTTTGCCAGAGATGGCCTGTACCTGTCACCCCTGGGAATCTGGATATTGGCTAAGGTTCTTGCCGCCCCTATAGTGCCTTTTTTAGGCAAGGTTCAATTGACAAATTTACCACCATAACAGGAACAGGCAAGCAAAAACTGAAGGTGATGCTACTCAATGCTAGAAGTCTAAATCTCAAAATGCACTCACTCGAGGCACTCCTTAAAATGGAGAACATCGATATCTGTGCAGTGACAGACCTGGTTCAAGGCTCCAGAGAGCACCCCTGCACTACCAGGCTATAACTCATACCACACTTTTCGGCCAAGTAACCTAGACCAGAACACCAAAGGTGGAGGTGTGTCCATATTCATTAAGAATATCCACACCTCCAGGCTAGTTGCTCAGCATAATGCAGCCGTGGTTGTCCAAGTGCAACTAACTCTGGGAAAAACTGCAATCCAAATTGTAGCTTGCTACAGAACCCCCACCATGCCCCAGGATTCCCACTCCTCTTTTCTTTATGTACTGGAAAATATTAGGGTTCAACCAAACACCCTAATAATGGGTGATTTCAACTACCCCACCATTAACCGGAAAAACTTTACTCAACGCTTTCTGGAATTCATAAACTCCAATGCCCTGGATCAACTTATCCACACCCCCACCAGGGGCAACAGTATCCTAAGATCTAGTCATTACCAACATGAGTGACCGGTGTTCCACACCTAAAGTCAACGCCTCATTGGTCCAATCTGACCATAAGCTAATTACCCTAGATATCCATATCCTTCCCCCACCCCCCATTAAGGAAACCACAGTAAAAAATTTCTCTAAAGCCAACTTCATGCTTATTAAGACAGAAGTGGTGAACTTCATGACACCCATGCATATGGACAATACAGTTACGACTACTGAATCCTATGCATTTGCACTTTATAAGCACTTACACAAGTGCATGGATCGTGCTATCCCAAACAGAACCAAGACGCTATGGAAGCCAATCTGGTGGTCCCCTGCCATAAACAAACTGTACATCAGAAGGAAGAAACTGTTGCAAAAGAGTGAGAAATCCCATGAGTGGAGGAGCTCCCTTGTCAGCCTCAGTAAGAAGCTGCGATCCCGGATAAAATCCTCCAAAGCTAGTTACGAAAACAAAATTGCCACCGATTCCAAAGACAACCACAATGCATTCTATAGATATGTCAAGAATCTCAATGGCAACACTCAGATCTGCTCTGATACAGCACAGTGGCACTAAGCACAATGGCACTAAATATACAGACACAACTGATATTGCCAACATCCTGGCAGATAGGTTCAGTGCTATCTTTACCCCCCTCTCACCCTCTAAAGAGTCCCATCTCTATACCGGAAGAATGCAAAGTTCCTGTAATCACAGCTGCACAGGTAAAAACCACACTGTCCAAAGCCAAGAACACAGCAACCATGGGACCAGACAACATCCCAGGCTGCATTCTACACGAACTATAGAACGAACTGGTACCCCCACCTAAGTACCATGTTCAATCATAGCCTCACCTCAGGCTTTTTGTGCCTGCTGAATGGCGCACAGTGATGGTTATCCCACTCCACAAGGGGGGAGCCACCACGGACCCCGGGAACTACCGCCCCATTAGCCTGGTCTAAAAGGCCATGGAACGTATCATCATGGAACTTATAAACAAAGACATTGGTAATCTCCAAACTCTGGACCCCACCCAGTTCGGTTTTGTAAAAGGCAGATCATGTCTCCTAAACCTGATAGACTTCTTTGAAGCAGTCACCAAAGCCGTAGACAAGGGTAAGGTGGTTCACACAGCCTATCTAGATCTTGCCAAGGCTTTCGACACCATCCCCTACTCTGGAATTATAGATAAACTCCCTAAACTAGGTATAAATCCCTGTGTCACAAGATGGGTTGCCAACTGGCTCACTGACAGAACCCACACTGTGAAAGTAGCAGACACCAAATCTGACTAAGTGACAAGTGGAGTACCACAGGGTTCAGTCCTGGGTCCTCTCCTGTTTGGTATCTACTTCTCTGAAGTACAGGCTAACACAGAAGGTCTTTGTCTAACGAAGTTCGCAGATGACTGCAAACTAGGAGCCATAATCGAAATTCCTAATGATGTGAACATTCTACAAAAGGGCCTCACTGAGACAGTGTCAAAGCCATGGCCTCAAGCTCAATGCCAAAAAGTGCATTGTTATCCTCTTAGGTAAAAACTCTGTACCCATGAACTACAACATAGGCGGTAGTATACTTAACACTGAAAGTGTGATGAGACCTTGGGACACAGGTGGACAGTAGTCTCTCCTTTGATAATCACATTGCCGCAGTAGTCAGGAAATTCTTCTACATGGCACACCATCACAAAAGGTTTCTCATCCAGAAAAAGAGAGGTCATTGTTCCCCTCTACTAACAGCAGCGGTGGTGCAGTGGTAGCATTGTCGCCTCACAGCAAGAGGTTCTCCTGTTCGATTCTCGGCTGGAGCACCTTCTGTGTGGAGTCTGCATGTTCTTCCTGTGATCAAGTGGCATTTGAAAGACATGCGTAGAACGGGCGTGCCTTCATTGAAGGTTGGGCGTCGAGCTGGCACCTTGGCACCGTAAAAATCTACTGCCAGTCATTAGCGGACCGGAATTCCGCTGTGGTGACCCCTAACTGGGAAAAGCCGAAAGAAGAACATTGTTCCCCTCTACTCATCACTCATTAGACCCGTTATAGATTACAACACCCCTTTTGGTATGTACCTCACAAGACATCAACAACTGGAAAGGCCGCAGAAATACCTCTCAGAGGATTACTGGCCTCAAACAGGTGCTCTACGCAGACAGTCTCAAAAAGCTCCAGCTTTACTCCGTCGCACATCGCCTACTCAGAGGTAATCTCTACCTAACATACAAAGCTATGTCAAGCCCAGAGCTGTTGGACGTGCTCCACTTAAAGAAGTCCCAATCCCTCCGAGCTATACTCTCTAGGGACCTAAACCTTGTCACCACAATAAACAGAACATGCCTGAGGGATAGATTCCTGTCCCAGAGACTTCCCATACTCTGGAATAAACTACCTGTCTATATCAAGCAAAGCTCCTCATTAGTACTCTTCAAGAAAAATCTTGATTGGATGGGAAATAGGAAATTCACTCCGGGGATCACTTCTATGGCTCTGCAAGACAGTGGCACAGGAAAATAATTTTCTTGGGTGGCAAAAGCCAGAGTACATTTTTGGTTGGGCTTTTATAGGCCCTAGGGCGGATAACCTAGTACCTACCTATGAAAACCTGCCATCCCTCAATTGCCTCGAAGCTTCTCCCAAATAGTCATCTCGTGCCCATACTACAATAGCGCCCCCCTTATCTGCCTTTAACTATTACTAAGTCTTTATTATTTTTTAACTGTGTCAGAGCATCTCTCTCAGGTTTGGTTAGGTTGTCACCAAATCCCCTGAAAATAGAATTTTGATTAACATGTAAATCGTGCAACACCAAGTCTTCCAACAGTTTCACCCGAGGGTGGTATGGTGGTTGGAAGTCAGATTTCTTAAAAAGAAAACCATCAGAAGCAACATCAGCAGTATCATAACTGTCAGCTTTAGCATTAAAAAAAATTTAAATTCAAAGCTCTACAAAAATGTTTTAACATCATTATCTCGGAGTTTGATATGTATAAAGCATGATGGTATATAATTAAAGCCTTTAACACACTTTTTTCATGTGTAGTTAACTCATAGTTGGTTAAATTAGCTATGCGATTATCCATCTCCGCATCATGGCTATCAATTATGTTTGCATTAATTCCCTGAGTGTTTGCTCTATGTTACTCCCTGGTCTGCCTTTGATGTTTGTGTCCCCCTCTTCTAAAGGGCCTCCTCTTCCCCTGGATTTTTTGTGGACAGGTGATGTTAAATCTTCCACAAATTCTGCTTCAGTATCAGTACTGGGTGGGTTGGATGAAAAGTCAGATGTGCAAGAGTCAGTAGTGCCATCAGCACTTCTTGGAGGCTTCAGGATAGATTTATTTCTTTTTCATTTAAATTTAGATTGTTTTTTGGCAGTGTCCGAGAAACGTACTGATCTTTTAGTAGATTTCCAAGAGAAAATTGCATTATTCGCCATATCCCCCAAATCTCGGTAAAACTTCGAGTTTCTTGTCCCTGACCTCAACTTCAAAAGTATTCACTTAAGTCTCATAAATCTTTTGATAATCCCCCTCATTTTCATATTGTTGCATATTTTCCAAACATTCAAGTTTCACCTTAATAGCTAGTAGAGAATGTTCATAAAACTCTACAAGCAATTCAATTAACATTTTAGAAGCTGTATGTTGAATCAAATGCCATTTTGTCATAAAATCAGCATTTTCTTTGCCTACCCTAGGTTCTAAGTAAACTCTTAAACCTCGTGGCGCCATTTCCGTTTTATTGTATGCCTTTAGTAGTTTGATATGCCATATTGTCGATCAAAATTTCTTAGCAAGCAGTAATTTCCTTAAACATAAGTTGCATATTTTAACACAACTCATCTCCACAGTGGTCTCCGTTCCTCTAGTAACACTGCGGCCCTCAAAACAAGCCACATCATCCTTATCTAACAGCATATTGCTGATAAAAGCACGTAGGTCGCCTCCCGTAGCCATGAATGTAAATGCTTAATCACGAACACACTGTCCGAAGTATAAATAAACCAAAAAGTTCAAAAAATGGGCAGCACACTAAATATACAATGTCCCAAAAGCAAATAGGTGCTCGCCCAAACATTTGCGGTGCTCTGAACTCAATATGCAGACACCAAAACAAAATTCCAGCACTCGCATACCTTCTACAACATTTTCAATGGAAATCCACAGATCAAAGCACAAAATGAACAGTAATTTCAGTGTCTAAAATTTATTCCAGGTGCAAATGCACAGAGCAACCATTCAGGTGATCTTCACAGCTGCCAGAATGCTGCTTGTATAAATACACATGAAAAGTCATACTCAAATCTGCAATTTAAAAGCTTAAACGTTCCTGCTTTTTTTAAATTGTAGATTTGTGTAGCACTTTGCATGTGTATTTATACAAGCAACATTCTCAATGTTAAGTTGTCAATCTCGCCTTCATTCTTGCTGGATGGGTTCGGAGCCGATCCTCGGCTCCGACTGCTTTGCTTTCGAGAACGAGAACTCTCCTTTTACCAGCTTCGAGGCAACCCTATATCCATGATGCAAGGGCGGAACTACTCACGCTAGATTTGCGGCCAAGCGAAGAGGTCTCCTTTGCCAGCTGAGGTAAGTTTTTAAAAAGAAAAAGAAAGTTTTTAAGTTTATTTTTTTTTTTTTTTTTTTTAGTTAGTGATTAGCCTGTAGTTACAGCCACCCTTTCCTCTTTTTTTTTTTTTTTTTTTTTTTTTTATTTTTTTTTTTTAGTTAGTAGTTAGTCCTCCTAGTCCCCAAGTTATTCTTCCTGTGTGTGTGTGTTGGGATTAATTGTGTTGTGGGACATTCTTGTGTATTCACACTGAGGATGCCAGGGGGCGAAACCGGTCTGTGTTTGCAACTGTATGGCCGCTGTGAAGATCACCTGAATGGTTGCTCTGTGCATTTGCATCTGGAATAAACTTTAAACACTGAAATTAGTGTTCGTTTTGTGCTTTGATTCGTGGATTTCCTTTGAAAATGTTGTGGAAGATATGCGAGTGCTGGAATTTTGTTTTGGTGTCTGCATATTGAGTTCCAAAAACCGCGATTGGGAGAGCACCTATTCATTTTTGGGACATTGTATATTTAGTGTGCTGCCTATTTTTTTAACCTTTTTGGTTTATTTATGCTTGACAGTACGTTTGTGATTGAGCATTTACATTCATGGATGCGGGAGGCAACCTACGTGCTTTTATCAGCAATTTGCTGTTAGATAAGGCTGATGTGGCTTGTCTTGAGGGCCGTAGTGTTACTAGAGAAACCGAGATCACTGTGGAGGTGAGTCGTGTTAAAAATATTTTTATTTATTTTTATTTTACATTTGTTGACCGGGCTAGTCCAACTGGATACATGTCCATTTTCAGTAGAAGCCCGGGGAGATAAGCTCCACATTAAGCTAAATAATACAGGACAGCAAAAACTAAAAAAATATTTAAATACATTATTCATGAAGATTTTCAACAAAGAACTTAATTTTCGAGAAAAGTGAGTACAGAGTTTAACGAGCAATACAGTACTATTTACATGGTAAAGGGAGTGACATTCAACATAAAGTAGGTTAGGAACGAAGGTACAGACTGAAATGAATTATTCAGGTTGTCTTAAAATATAACTCTAAAACACAAGAGAGTATGTATATATACACTTAAAGAAATGTTGCACTCATAATAAAAAGATAGTTGGTCTGTATACAGGTGGAAGACGTTTGCTCACAGCAGAATGAATGTACAAAGAACAAACTTATATTTCCCTGGGAGTAGGAGAGTAAAAAAGGGGGTAAGGGAAAAGGATTATGCAACTTATGTTTAAGGAACTGACTTTGCTTACTAAGAAATTTTGATTGACAATATGGCATATCAAACTACTAAAGGCATACATTAAAGCAGAAATGGCGCCACAAGGTTTACGAGTTTACTTAGAACCTGGGGAAGGCAAAGAAAATGCTGATTTTTATGACAAAATGGCATTTGTTTCAACGTACAGCTTCTAAAATGTTCATTGAATTGCTTGTAGAGTTTTATGAACATTCTGTACTAGATATTAAGGTGAAACTTGAATGTTTGGAAAATGTGCAACAATATGAAAATGAGGGGGATTATTAAAAGCTTTATTAGACTTATTTAAGTGAAGTAAATACTTTTGAAAATGAGGTCAGGGACAAGAAACTCAAGAAGTTTAACCAAGATTTGGGGGATATGGCGAATAATGCAATTTTCTCTTGGAAATCTACTAAAAGATCAGTGCGTTTCTCGGACACTGCCAAAAATCAATCTAAATTTAAACGAAAAAGAAATAAATCTATCATGAAGCCTCCAAGAAGTGCTGATGGCACTACTAACTAGCACATCTGACTTTTTTCATCCAACCCACCCAGTACCAATACTGAAGCAGAATTTGTGGAATATTTAACATCACCTGTCAACAAAAAATCCAGGGGAAGAGGAGGCCCTTTAGAAGAGGTGGAAGCAAACATCGAAGACAGACCAGGGAACAACATAGAGCAAACATTCGTGGAATTAATGCAAACATAATTGATAACCATGATGCTGAGATGAATAATCTCATAGTTAATTTAACCAACTATGAGTTAACTACACATGAAAAAAGTGTGTTAAATAAAGGCTTTAATTATATACCATCGTGCTTTATCTCTGAGTTTGATATGTATAATGATGTTAAACATTTTTGTACAGCTTTTAATTTAAAATATTTTTTAATGCTAAAACTGATAGTTATGATACTGCTGATGTTGCTTCTGATGGTTTTCTTTTTAAGAAATCTGACTTCCAACCACCGTATCACCCTCGGGTGAAACTGTTTGAAGATTTGGTGTTGCATGATTTACATGTTAATCAAAATTCCATTTTCAGGGGATTTGGTGACTACCTAACCAAACCTGAGAGAGATGCTCTAACACAGTTAAAAAATAATAAAGACTTGGTAATAGTTAAGGCAGATAAGGGGGGCGCTATTGTAGTATGGGCATGAGATGACTACTTGGGAGAAGCTTTGAGGCAATTGAGGGATGGCAGGTTTTATTATAACTTGCCCCTTGATCCTATTATGGACTTTAAACGAAAGATAGATGGATTTCTTTTGAATGCCAAGTTGAATGGGGATATATCAGAATCCCTATTTAAACAGCTTCTTGTGAGTAACCCTATACCTCAGCGGTTTTATATTTTGCCCAAAATACACAAAACTATCTTGAACCCCCCAAGGAGGCCTATTGTTTTGGGTAGGGGATCTTTAACAGGACCCCTATCTGTGTATTTGGAACATGAATTGAAACCATTACTTAGTTTGGTCAGAGCTAGGTTGAAAGACTCTAGTAATTTTTTGTGCTTAATGAATGATTTGCAAATACATCCAGCTTCCTGTCTTTGTACCCTTGATGTCCAAGCTCTATATACGAATATACCACATGGTGGGGATATTCAGGCATTAAAATTCTGGTTTGAAGTATATGGTAAGCATCAACCTTGACAAACTGATTTTTGTTAACTTTGGTGCAGTTGGTCTTGGAGCATAATGTCTTTTATTTCCGTGGCGAGTGCTACCTGCAGATGATGGGAACTTTTGCGCATATATATGCGGACCTCTTTATGGAGTACATTGAGAGGCAGCTTATATATAGTGATTCTTGTCCTTTTAAGAAGGAACTTACCATGTGGCGGCGTTATTTGGACGACTGCTGGGGAATCCATTTTGGCACTATCCAGAATTGGTTAGTTTGTGAAATACCTCAACTCAAGTGAATTTGGTGTAACATTTACTGATAGAATTGAGCTCGATAGCATAGATTTTTTGAATGCGACTGTGACTAAGAACCCAGATGGTACTATGAAGACTAATCTCTACAGGAAGCCCTTTACCAAAAATGCTGTTTTACAAGCGGATAGTTGTCACCCTAGACATGTTACGTCCAATATACCGAAAGCTCAATTTCAGAGACTGAGGCGCATTTGCAGTGAGGACACCTGCTACAAAAAGGAATTTGATAAAATGGGTGATTGATAGATTTGTGAGGCAGGGTTATTCTAGCACCAATGTTAAGAGAGAGAAAGCCATAGCATCTAATTTTAATAGGGATGATTTCCTGTTAAGTGGAAATTTGGATGCAACACATACAAGAGAAAGGTCACCTGTTAGCTCAAAAATCAGATTTGTTACAAATTTTGGTACCAATACATTTAGAATCAGGAATGTGATTTCTAAACATTGGGACATATTAAAGTCTGATCCATCTTTTGATCAATGCCTGGAGAGTAACTGTTCTTACAGTTATAGACGAGGCCGAAATCTAGGTGAGTCTTTATCTTGGTATAAGCAGATTGATTGGTTGGATGAAAATGCCTTAAGGGATTTACTCAAGGGTTAGTAACCCTTGTGGTAACTGCATCTATTGAAAGGTTATGTCACATACAAAATCTTTTACATCTGTCAATACTCCTAAGGTTTTTGATATCAAATATCTTATTACTTGCCGTACGGACTCGGTGATTTACATGACAATATGTCAGTGTGGGGCTTTTTATATCGGACAAACTTCTAGAAGATTAAAAGTAGGATTGCGTTACATTTGAGTGACATTAGTTGTAAGCAACAAAGGAGTGTATTATTTAAGCACAGTTTGATGCATACTACGGCGCATTTCCTTTTTGTGGGCATCAGTATGGTGAAGGGTAATAGATTGTCAGATATAAGTAAACATGAATTGTTGGATAGAAAAGAGAGGATGTGGATAACTAAACTAGGGGCATTATATAAACCAGGTCTTAATGACCATTGGTAGGTTTGATAGAGAAGTTTGATTAGATTTTGGTCAGTTATGAAGATTGGGGATTTTCCTTCGCTCCTGAGCACTATTATTTATTCACTAAATGTAGCTTGGTTTAGTTTATATGTGAATAATTTATTTTTAACATATCTTTTTGATATTCCCATTTATTATGACATTCTCTATTTTTGATATTTTGTATGTGCTTTTGGTGGTAAATTATGCACATGTAATATATGAATGACAATGTGTTTATATATCTATGTATGTGTATGTGTGTGTATATATATATTTATATATATATATATATATATATATATATATATATATATATATATATATATATATATACATACACATACATAGATATATAAATTTGCATATAGCAGGATGTGTAGGTATATGTATGCATATAAGGGTGCTTTGTGTTCAAAGCAGTTTTTTGGACATGGAGGTAATTTAGCTTAAATGTTCCTGTTTTTTTAAATTGTAGATTTGAGTAGCACTTTGCATGTGTATTTATACAAGGAGCATTCTCATTCTTGTGTATTCACACTGAGGGTGTCAGGATGCGAAACCGGTCTGTGTTTGTAGCAGTATGGCCGCTGTGAAGATCACCTGCATGGCTGCTCTGTGCATTTGCACCTGGAATAAACTTTAAACACTGAAATTAGTGTTCATTTTGTGCTTTGATTCATGGATTTCCATTGAAAATGTTGCAGAAGGTATGCGAGTGCTGGAATTTTATTTTGGTGTCTATAAATTCACCTGTGAGTCTATATATTCACCTGTGGTGTCTATATGTTCACCTGTGAGAGAGGGGAGCTTTGAGCAGCTTTTCTGTCCCTGGAGAAGTGGTTTCAGCCCAGAATTTAGTAGTTTATTGGCTATTTGGGGCTAATTTCTATCTCTTCCATTTCCCTGCTATAAAAAAATGCATTTGCGTGGTTTTGCTTGCCAGGCAGCACCGGTTAGCTATGGTTAAACTATTCTCTGCTCCACGAAGTCTACTCTTCAATTTTTCCCTTGGAACTAGATAAACTTTCAACTTAAGTACTCAAACCATTCATTTCACAGCCCAGCACTTGCTCAAAACTCATAGCAAGCACTAATTAACCCTAGCATTAGACCCCCTTATACTGTCCCTACTAGCCAATCAGTAAAACAGCTCACTTTACCTATTCAGGTATTTCCAAAGGGCAGTTTCAGATGTACTCTCCAGTCCAACTGGTGAATCTGGGCATTTTGAGGCAATGTTACAACTGCCTCATGTACACAGATGAGCCTCTCCTCCTACCACCAAACACTAATATATGTGAGAGATGCAGTTATACAGCCAAACTTAAGGCAAAGCTCCCTCAACCCAAGACTCAAACTGACAGTCAAGAGGAGAAGGGAAATACTTGCAACACACCACCAGTCTCACATAGACCTACTAAATAAACACCGACAAATAGCACACACGAAAACATACTTGGAGGCTCTAAATAAAAATCTGTAAAAGCAACAGAGACCTCCAAAGCACACATCTAAGCAACCTGCACACCCCATCACAAACCATGAAACACATACTTCACATAATCAGTCTGCCACGCAGTCACAGCCCTTAAGGTAAAATAACATACCCAACACACTAGTAATAGGCGACTCTATAGTCAGGCACACTGATGTCCCACTAACTAGGCTGGACAAGAAGATTACAGTTAGCCGCCGGTCGGGCGCCAGGATCCGCCACAACACACGCACTTAGGTTGCTCCAAAACAAGTACAAATACGACTGTCATTGTCCATGTTGGTCTGAATGACTTGAGAAGTACTTCCCTGGATTACATGAAAAGAGGCATGGAAGAGCTCTCTGATCACGTAGCCCAGGCTGGTATGACCCTGACCCTGAGTAGCATCCTGCCCTCAACAAGAATGACGCCACAGTATAAAGAAAAAGTTATCAATTTCAACAATTGGCTAAGTTTCTGGTGTCATTCAAAGGGGGTCCAGTATCTGTCCGCCTGGGATCACATGCTCAACAAGCCACATTGCTTTGCAAAAGATGGCTTGCACTTGTCACCCTTAGGCTTTCAAATACTGGCCCAAGCTTTTGCCGCCCCCATAGTGCCTTTTTTAGACAAGGCTCAAAAGACAAACCCACCACCCTAAATAGCACAAGTAACCAAAAGCTGAGGGTAATGCTACTCAACGCCAGAAGTCTAAACCTCAAAATGCATGCACTCGAGGCACTCCTCAGTATGGAGAACATCGATATCTGTGCAATAACAGAAACCTGGTTTAAGGCTTCAGAGAGCACCCCAGCATTATCAGGCTATAACTCGTACCATACTTGGCCACAGAACCCGGACCAAAACACAAAAGGCGGGGGTGTATCCATATTCATCAAGGATACCCACACTTCCAGGTTAGTGGCGCAGCACAATGCCTCAGAGATCATCCATGTGCAACTAACAACGGGCAAAACTGCAATTCTAATTGTAGCTTGCTACAAAAAAACCACCATGACCCAAGACCCCCATTTTGCGTTTCTGGAGACACTGGAAAATATGAAGGTCCTACCAAACACCATAATATTGGGTGATTTCAATTACCCAAACATTAACTGGGAGAACTACTAAAGTACTAACTCCCTTGCCCAACGCTTTCTAGAATTTATAAACTCGAACGCCCTAGATCAACTGGTCAGCACCCCCACCAGAGGTGACATATTGGACCTGGTCATCACACATGGGCTACTGGTGTTCCACACCAGAGGTCAACCCCTTGCTGGTTAGATCAGACCATAGACTAATCACTCTGGATATCCACATTCTGCCCCCACCCCCAATCAAGGAAACTACCGTGAAAAACTTTTCAAAAGCAAGCTTCGCGTTACTTAAGACCGAGGTGGAAGTGTTCATGGCCCCCATGCTAAAGGACAACGGTGTCCAAGCTGCTGAATCCCTTACAAAGGTACTCTGAGCACCTGCAAGAATGCATGGATCATGCTATCCCAAGCAAAACCAAGACTCACTCCTCCAAGTAAAGGAAACCAGTCTGGTGGACCCCATGCCAAAAACAAGCTATACAACAGAAGGAGGAAACTGGTACAGAAAAGTGTAAAATCCCAAGAAGGAAAGACATCCCTGATTAGTATCAGCAAGAAACTATGATTCCTCATAAAATCATCCCAGGCTAGCTTTGAATGAAAAATTGCTAAGGACTCCATACATGGCCACAAAATGTTCTTTAGCTATATCAAGCACCTAAGTGGAAACTCTCAGATCTGCTCTGAGTAAGGGCAGAATGGCACAAAATACACTGAACCGACTGATATTGCCAACATTCTGGCAGACAGGTTTAATGCAAACTTCACCCCCCTCTCACCCCCTAAGGGCCCATAACCATACCAGAAGAATGTAGAGCCCCGGCAATCACTGACACACAGGTTAAAACAGCCCTATCCAAAGCCAAAAACACAGCTTCAGTGGGACCAGACGGTGTCCCAGGCTCTCTTACACAAGCTCCAAAATGAAATAACCCCTCACCTAAACACACTTTTCAAACTCAGCCTCTTTACAGGCTACGTACCCATAGTGGCGCACAGCAACAGTTATCCTGCTCCACAAAGGTGGAGCCACAGTGGACCCTGGGAACTATCACCCTGTAAGCCTGACTATCCTGGTCTGCAAGGCTATGGAGCCCATCATCATGGAACTCATTAACAGAGACATTGGGAACCTCCAAACATTGGACCCTACCCAGTTTAGCTTTAAGGGCAGATCATGCCTCCTAAACCTGGTGGACTTCTTTGAGACAGTTACCAAGGCTTTAAACGAGGGAAAGGAGGTCCACACAGCCTACCTAGATCTCGCAAAGGCTTTTGACACCATTCCCCATTCTGGT
This sequence comes from Protopterus annectens, assembly GCF_019279795.1. NCBI lineage: Eukaryota > Metazoa > Chordata > Ceratodontiformes > Protopteridae > Protopterus > Protopterus annectens. The sequence goes on along the minus strand of NC_056732.1, from coordinate 1,372,980,236 downwards.
ATTATAGACAAGCTCACCAGCCTCAACATAAACCCCTACATCACGAGATGGGTTGCCAATTAGCTCACAGATGGAACCCACATGGTGAGAGTTGCAGGCTCTAGGTCTGACTCTAAACCAGTTACAAGTGGCATTCCCCAGGGCTCAGTCCTGGAACCCCTCTTGTTCGGTATATACTTCTCAGAGGTACAGGCAAGCACAGGAGGACTATGGCTGACCATGTTCGCAGACGACTGCAAACTGGTGGCCATAATTGACTTTCCGGCTGATACAGACATCCTCCAGAAGGGTCTCACTGAGACTGATACCTGGTGTCAAAATCATGGCCTCAGTCTAAATGCCAAAAAGTGCATAGTCATCCCCTTTGGAAAAAACAAAGTACCCATGAACTACCACATACGTGGTAGTCCCCTAAATACAGAAAATGTAATAAGGGATTTGGGGACCCAAGTAGATAGTAATCTCTACTTTGATAATCATATTCCCAAGGTGGTTAGAAAATCCTTCTATGTGGCCCACCTAATCAGAAAAGGATTTGCATCTAGAACGAGAGGTTATTGTGCCCCTCTACTCATCAGACCCATGATAGAGTACAATGCCCCAGTTGAGATGTACCTTACAAGACACCTGCAACAGCTGGAAAGACAACAGAAGTACCTCACCAAGAGGATTACTGGCCTCAAACAGATGCCCTATGCAGCCCAACTGAAGAAACTCCAGCCGTACTCTGTTGCATACTGCTTACTCAGAGGTGATCTCTGCATGACATACAAGGCCATGTCCAAGCCAGAACTGATGGACATGCTCCACCTAAAAAAAAAATCCCCGAGCGCCACGTACTCTAGGGATCTAAACCTCACCACAATGATAAATAGGACATGCTGGAGGGATAGATTCCTGTCCCAGAGACTCCCCATACTTTGGAACAGGATTCCAATCTACATTAGGCAGAGCCCCCTCACTAACACTCTTCAAGAGAAACCTTGACGAGTGGATGGGAAACAGAAAATTTACCCCGGGGATCACTGCAGTGGCTCTGCTGAACAGAGGCACAGGGAACTAATATAAGGGGGCGGCGAAAGCCAACGCATTCTGGCTAGGCTTATAGATGCCCTTGGGCAGATAGCCTTGTACTTATGAACCTATATATATATATATATATATATATATATATATATATATTAGGTTTATAATCTCTATGGGTCTACTTCATATGAGCAAAAGCTCATATGATCGAAACGCATATTATCAAGACAAATTGCACGAAATTTCAGAACATCGAGAATTTCAAATGCTGAGTCCCACATAATCTAACATAATTACCTTGCGTGTAAGAGTGCGGTCTCTGTGCTGGTATATTTAATTTCTGGGGGGTGCAGGGGGGCTTGCCCCCCACAAAAATGAAGGAAGAAAAATTTGTTGTATTTTGTTTTACAGTTTGTTTTTTGATGTATATTATTGAGGGTATGGCTATTTCTCATTGGTTCATATTGTCAGGTATGTTGTACTAAAATGTTTTTTGTGGTGTTTCTTTAAGGGTATGAAAAATTATGGGACATTTCACTTGTAGGCAGTTGTGGATTCGATTTAGGGTAAATTATTTTATTATGTAGGTATAACAGAAGGTTTTAAATTCTTATTTGTAGGAAGGTAGGTAGTTGTATTAGCCTGAGATGTTCAGGGAGGTGTTTTTAAGTATGTGGGACTCAACATTTTACATTCTCGATGTTTTCATGTTTCTTGCAGTTCATCTCAATAATACGGGTTTCGATCATGTGAGGTTTCGCTCATATGAAGTAGACCCACGTATACAAATGCATACATATATACACACACGCATAAATATGAAATTTTCAGTTTGCAATTGCATAGTCATACTAAAACAGAGGTTTTATTTGTATGAACAAAAAAAAGTCAAACTTTGCCAAAACAGGAAATAGAAGGTTGTGATAAGTAGAAAAAGAAACAACTCAGTAGAATATTTTTACTGTAGGAATATAGTTCAGTTCATTTATTTATTAAACATTTAATTCAGGATGACTTTAAGTTCACCTTTTATGTTAGTGGTACTCAAGACAGTAAAAGTCTTTTTCCAGGCTCGCACAACTTCCACTGGTGAAAACATTGTCTCATCAGTATCTTTCTGGTTAATTAGTCCAAAGACACTGTAATATAAATATCAGGCTATCCAGTGACGGTGCCAAACTCCAAGAAGGGCTCCTTTCTTGGAACTGACTTTTTCAGCCTCCCTATTTCCTGTCACAAAATATTTCCACACTTCTGTTTACTGTAGACTGCTAGTAGTGCCATACTGCAGTCTACCTGGCCTTACAAAGGCCCATGTGAGCAGCTCCTTCTCATTGCCTGGCTGCAAGCATATCACTTTAATGGGATCATTCTCTGTAATTTGTTTCTGTGTATCCCCCTCCTGCACTAGCTACGTCAGGTAAACTAATTCAGTTTACTACACATCCCTATTTGTGCTTGTCCATTTTGTTAGGTAATTTCCTGGTGCAGCTATCCAACACCACCAGTTTGAACCCATCAGCGTCTAGCCTGCCACAATGTCTGTGAACCCTAGATAGACCAACATTTTGACTGTAAATATACTGACAGTGGTAATGAGGAGGCAAGTCTTAAGTGTTAAAGCCTACTGCCAGAGCTTAATTTTGCTTTACTTTTGGTAAAGCCTTTGAAGGGGATGCATTATCTGTGACCACCCTGAACCTCTCCAGTAGTGCTGTAGGGACCCTAAACCACTTTATAGCTGGACATTACCTCTGAGTTGTGAAGTGCCTGGATACTACTTTATATTCATCATTCTGCTGAGACTGGATGTTTATTATGTCACTTTTGGGAGAGTACTGCCCTAACTCCAACCTCTGTGGCATCTGTGTAAACATGAATAGTTTGGAAACGTTAAGAGGCACCAGAACTAGTTCATCACTTGTTTGGGCTTCTGAAATGCTTTATCAGCCTGTCATGTCCACCTGAATTATTCCAGAATCTTCACCTTGGCCATGTTGTTGGAGGACAGGCTATTAATATAAACTGGGAATACATTTTTGTATAGTTCTCTGCAAAAACCAAGAAAGGCTTTATTTGCCTTTTTGTTTAGAGAATTGGTCATTCCTTTCCAGCTTCTATCTGCTGTTTTTTTTTTGGGGGGGTCTTAAATAACCCTCTCATGATTTACATTTCCAAGGTGTCCGACTGCAGTCATTCCAACTTTACATTCAAAAGTGTTGACAAAGCCCAACCTGCCTTAATAAATTCAGTACTGCCTAGACTCTGAGAAGGTGAGAATCCTAATCTTTTGAGTGGTTGGTCATAACATCCAAATAAGACATGGTGTAAAACTGGTTAGGACCTCTGCACCCAGTCTCTCAGCCTTTGGAATGTGATCAGGGCACTAGGAGGTTAAAAGGAAGAGGATGTAATGAGATAGATTTGTTGGTCAAGGGACTGTACCAGTATTTCTTCCATCAATCCTAGGTAATGGGAAGTCTAGTCCTTTCTCACAGCAACATTAGTTTGTCTACCCTCTGCATAGGGTTGCTCTCACACTTGATACTATTGAGTTTTCTAAAGTTACAAAATTAATACTATCTGCTTTTTAGCACTAATATAATAGGACTGATCTACCCAGTAATCATCTTGTTGATTATTTCTGGTTTAACTTTTATGTCTTACATTGTTTATGGTCTTCATGTGTTCTGTATGATCTTAAGTGAATTTGGTCCCCATGCATTGTTTCTGTGGTATCTTGAGTTGTCCTTCCTGGTAATTCTGACAAAATATCTTTTCTCATAAGAAACTCTTGGCTTTCTTCCTTCTGTTTGAAAAGGATGTTCACCGCCACCACTTTGTGTGGATATCCTCCTCTTTCCTAGCTCATAATCCAAAACATTCAGATACTGCAATCACCACAATTCCAGATTCTCACTACAGGGCTTTAGTAAGTTTATGTAGTAAATTTGTTTAGATGATACACAGATGGTGCAGAAAAAGGTGTACTAATTATGTATGAACACTGTGTTAATGAAGTCCATACTCTAGAAGTTTGCCGAAGGTGAGACATCTGACTTCCAGACCAATGTCCTCAGCTTTCCTGTGGTGTCCCAGTGAGTGTAACACTACCCTGATCGACACCCAGCTGACATTCAGTACCAAGGAGGCGATGCTAATTCCATTCTTTCAGTTCATTTTGCAAGAAAAAAAAACATTTGTTTCATTCTGCATGCATTAGGTCTCCCAAATGCCTTCTAGCATAAGAACCAAGTTTGAGATTTATGTTGAGTTTAACTAAATGTAGGTTGTTTCTGATGTCCTTCTATTCCAATGTTCCAGTATTCTACTAGTGGGTTTACCCTTCTTCCGATCAGCTTGTCCGGCCACATTTCCAAAGCTTTTCCAGTCTCTGTTGGTGCACCGGACGTCTGACATAGAAGGAGGAACATAGGCCATAAAGGTCACGTCATGCAGCCACCAGCCCTCAGAACTTTTTAGCCACCAGGTGTACACCAGGTGTTCCTGCTTCTTGCAGACTGATCTGTTTCGCATTAAAAGAGAACTACCCCGTTGGGTCCTTTTTCTCAGTCCTTTGTATTTTATAGTCTGTTCATGTCCGGTAAGTGCAACTGTGGTCATCAAATTCCACACACACCCACGATAGGATAGGAGGAAGTTTTTCTGTTCGCCAGTGAGAGTGGGGAGCTTTGAGCAGCCTATCTGTCCCTGGAGGAGTGGTCTCAGCCCAGCAACTTGTAGTTTATTTGGGCTAATTCCCTGCCTTAAAACCCACATTTGCACGGTTTTGTGCACCGCGCAGCTAGGGTTAAACTATTCCAAGCTCCAAGACTGCTCTTCAATTTTTCCATTAGAACTAGTCAAACTCTCAAATAAAGCACTCTAACTATCCATTTACAGCCCAGCACTTGCTCCAAGCTCTCAGAAAGCACTAATAAACGCTAACACTTCACCTCAGTAAAACCGCTCATTTACACATACAGGCAAGTCCAAAGGGCAGTTTCAGGTATACTCTCCAGTCCAGCTGGTGAATCTGGGAATCTTGAGGCAATGTTACAATTGCCTTATGTACACAGACAACCCTCTCCTCCTTCCAACAAACACGAATGTATGTGAGAGATGCAGCTATACAGCCAAACTGGAGGCCAAGCTCTCTCAACCCAAGGCTGGAACAGCCAGTCAGGAGGAGAAGGGAAACACTTGCACCACACTTCCAGTCTCACATACACCAGTCATACATGCACCAGCAAACAATACACATAAATACACGAAAACCTACTCGGAGGCTCTATTTAAAAATCTGCCTAAGCAACAGAGACCACCAAAGCAGACATCCAAGCAACCTCCACCCACAAACAACAACCACGTATCACATACTTCAGGGTCAGTGTGCCACGAAACCACAGCCCTTAAGACTTAACAACACACCCAATACACTAGTATTAGGTGACACTATTGTCAGGCACACTGACGTTCCACTCACTAGACTGAACAAGGAGAAGGTTACTGTGAGCTGCCTGTCTGGTGCCAGGTTCCGCCACATAACACAAGCACTCAGGTCACTCCAAAACAAGTACAAATTTGACTCGTCATTCTACATGTTGGTGTGAACGACCTGAGACGTACCTCCCTGGACTACATGAAAAGAGACATAGTGGAGCTTTCTGATCATGTAGCCTGGGCCGATATAACCCTGACCCTGAGTAGCATCTTGCCATCACCAAGAATGATGACACAATACAATGATAACATGATCAGTTTTAACAATTGGCTAAGCTATTGGTGTCATTCAAAGGGGATCCAGTGTCTGTCAGCCTGGGACGACATGCTCGACAAGCCACGCTGCTTTGCCAGAGATAGCTTGCACCTGTCGTCCTTAGGCTTTCGAATACTGGCCAAGGCTCTTGCCACCCCCATAGTGCTTTTTTAGGCAAGGCTCAAAAGACAAACCCACCTCCCTAAACAACACAAGTAACCAAAAACTAAGGGTAATGTTACTCAATGCCAGAAGTCTAAACCTCAAAATGCACGCACTCGAGGCACTCCTAAGCATGCAGAAAATCGATATCTGTGCAGTAACAGAAACCTGGTTCAAGGCTCCCGAGAGCATTACCAGGATGTACAACTCATACCAAACCTTTTGGCCTTCAAACCCAGACCGAAATACAAAAGGAGGGGGTGTATCCATTTTCATAAAGGATACCCACACCTCCAGGTTAGTAGCACAGCACATGACTTCGGAGACCATGTGCAACTAACAGCGGGCAAAGCTGCTTTTCAGATCATAGCTTGCTACAGATCACCTACCTTGTCTCAGGACCTCCACTCAGCATTCCTGAGAACATTGGAAAATATAAAGGTCCTACCATATATGATATTGGGAGATTTCAACTACTCAAACATTGACTGGGATAACTACTCAAGTACAAACTCCTTTGCCCAATGCTTCCTAGAGTTTATAAATTCAAACGCCCTGGAACAGCTGGTCACCACGCCCACAAGAGGTGATAACATATTGGATCTGATCATCATCAACATGGGGGAATCAGTGCTCCACACCAGAGGTAAACCCCTCGCTGGTAAGATCAGATCATAAACTAATCATACTGGACATCCACATCACCACCCCACCCCTTGTCAAGGAAACCACTGTAAAAAACTTTTCAAAAGCCAACTTCTCACTTCTCAAGACCAAGGTGGAAAGTTTCCAAGCCCCCTTGCTAAAGGTTAATGCTGCCCAAACAGCAGAATCCTTTGCAAATGCATTCTATGAGCACGTAGAGGAATGCATGGATCGAGCTATCCCAAGTAAAATCAAGACTCACTCCTCCAAAAAGAGGAAACCAGTCTGGTGGTCCCCGGTCATAAATAAACTATACAACAGAAGGAGGAAACTATTACATGATGGAGCAAAATCCCAAAAAGGAAAGGCATCACTGATCAATATCGGCAAGAAACTAAGATCCCTCATAAAATCATCCAAGGCCAGTTTTGAAAGAAAAATTGCCGAAGACTCTAAAGATAATCACAAAGCCTTCTTAGCTATGTCAAGAATCTAGGTGGAAATTCTCAGATATGCTCTGAGCTAGTACAAAATGGCAAAAAAATACACTGAATCAACTGACATTGCCAACATCCTGGCTGACAGGTTCAGTGCAAACGTTACCCCCCCACCCCCAAAAGGGCCCGTGTCCATCACAAAAGAATGCAGAGCCCCAGAGATCACATACAAGCAGGTAAAAACAGCCCTCTCCAAAGCTAAAAACACAGCATCAATGGGACCGGATGGTATCTCAGGCTGCGTCTTACACTAGCTCCAAAATGATTTAAACCCTCACCTAAATTCACTGTTCAAACTCAGCCTTACCACAGGCTATGTACCCAAAGAATGGCGTATAGCTAGTCATCCCGCTCCACAAAGGTGGTGCCACAACAGATACTGGACCCCACCCAATTCGGCTTTGTTAAAAGCAGATCATGCCTCCTAAACCTAGTTGACTTCTTTGAAACAAGTTACCAAGGCTATAGATGAAGGAAAGGTAGTCCACACAGCCTACCTGGATCTCACAAAGGCCTTCGACACCATTCCCCATTCTGGCATCATAAACTCACCAGCTTGAACAATAACCCCTATGTCACGAGATGGGTTGCCAACTGGCTCATGGGTAGAACACACATGGTCAGAGTTGCGGGTGCCATGTCTGACTCTAAACCAGTCACAAGTGGCGTCCCACAGGGCTCGGTCCTGGGACCCCCTCCTGTTTGGCATATACTTCTCCGAGGTACAGGCAAGCACGGGAGTACTATGGCTAACCAAGTTCGCAGATGACTGCAAACTGGGGGCCATAATAGACTCTCTGGCAGACACAAACATCCTCCAGAAGGGTCTCCCAGAGACAGATACCTGGTGTCAGAACCATGGCCTCAAGCTAAATGCTAGAAAATGTATAGTCATCCCCTTTGGGAAAAACAAAGTGCCCATGAATTATCACATAGGTGGTAATCCACTAAGTACGGAAGATGTAATTAGGGACCTGGGGACCCAGGTAGATAGCAACCTCTCCTTTGATAACCACATTGCCAAAGTGGTTAGAAATTCCTTCTATGTAGCCCACCTAATCATGAAAGGGTTCACATCTAGATCAAGAGAGGTCATTGTGCCCCTCTACTCATCACTCATTAGACCCATAATAGAGTACAATGCCCCATTTGGAATGTACCTTACTCGACACCTGCAACAGCTGGAAAGGCCACAGAAGTACCTCACCAAGAGGATCATGGGCCTCAAACAGATGCCCTATGCAGCTCGACTAAAGAAACTCCAGCTCTACTCAGTTGCTTACCACCTGCTCAGAGGTGATCTCTGCCTGACGTATTAGGCCATGTCCAACCCAGAATTAATGGACATGCTCCACCTCAAGAAAACCAAATCTCTGAGAGCCACACGCTCCAGTGAATTAAACCTCAACACAACAATAAACAGGACATTCTGGAGGGATAGATTCCTGTCCTAGAGGCTTTCCTCACTCTGGTATGGAATCCCAGTTTGTTAGACAGAGCATCTCACTAACACTCTTCAAGAGAAATCTTGACGAGTGGATGGGAAATCGTAAATTGTCCCTGGGGATCACTTCAATGGCCCTGCTAGACAGAGGCCCAGGAAACTAATTTAAAAGGGAGGCGAAAGCCAACACATTCTGGCTAGGCTTATAAATGCCCTCTGGCAGATAGCTTAGTACCTACCTATGAACGACCAATGTCTTTTTTTTTTTTTTTTAGGTAGAGCGCACGATTACAAAACCTGTGTCATCTGAAAATCGTTCGTCCCCAAGACCCTTTGCGTTGCTTACAGGCCCTCAGCTTGTACCTTGAAACAGTGCCTAAGACAGCTCTCAGTATGGAAGCTGCCTCCGACACCCCATCTGAACCACCAAGGAAGAGAACCAAATCCATGCGGCCTGTGTCTTCCACTGCGCCTCCCTCCGCCGTGCCTCAATGTGTAGCCATCAGATTGGATGAGGACTCTGCTTCCACCACTGTAGATAAAGTAGGTACCCTTCAGGAGGCCGCACAATCTAAAGCAGACAACACGTCTGGCGAGGATATACCGGTGCCTGTTAGAGACGCCAGGGGGAGCAGTACCTCCGATGGCCGCTTTGGATCTGGCCTCTGCCACTCCTGTGATTTCTCTCAGGCCTACCGCCAGCCAGATGCCGGTCAAGCCTTCCAAGAAAAAGGAAAAGACCATACATATTTCTCCAGCACCAGAGGCCTTACCTGACTGGCAGGCCTTCAGCCAGAGTCTCTACAATGCCTTCCTGGCCCTCGGGCCTTCCTCTGAGTTCACCTCTGTGGCTCCACCACTTCTCAGCCTTAGACCTTCTATGCCTGAAAGGACTGTGAGACAGCCTGCAGAGGGGGAACTGTCTGATTCCTCTGAGGACTCGCTCTTCTCAGATCTCATTCCCACAGAGGTATGGATTGCCTGAAGAGGCCTCTGAGCCTGATTCCCCAGTGGAACACCTTACATTTGGGGACACCGTTAACCTGATGAGAGAACACTTCCAGTGGGAATGCTCAGACATGTCTGAAGCACAGAAAAGATTTTATGACCTGATTTAAATGGCATCACCTAATCTGTCTCCTATCCCACCTTTTCAACCTGCCTTCCTGGATGCATTCTCAGCAGCCTCCATTAATCCGGATTCCCAACCTTCTGCTCCTCGAAGAGCAGACAGATTATACAGGGTCCCTGACTCAGTTAAATTCCTGATCAAGTGCCCCCCAGCAGACCCTGCCACTGTTTCTATCTCTACAGACAAGGCATCCAAGCTACTCCCACTGTCCTACCTGCATATAAGGACAGCAAAGCCATGGAAAGGTAGGGAATAAAGTTTTATACCTCTGTTACGCTGGCCTTTAGGGCTACAAATTACCAGTCTCACATGGCCAAGTACTCTCTGGCCCTTCTGGACAAAGCCTCCAAATAACTCTGTGACATTCCTGAGTGTGCTGCTAAAGCATCCCTGTCGTCTTTACTTTGTCTCACAAGTGAGCAAGCATTCCCTTAGGTGTGCATATGACGCAGCTGAGGCCTCAGCCAGATCAGCTGCATCAGCATCTGTATTAAGAAGGTATTCCTGGCTACATCTGCAGCCTCTCCCTGATTACTTCAAAGCCAAGATCCTGAATGCCCCCTTGGACCATTCCGACCCTCTTTGGTGTTAAGGTGGCTGATCTTTTCAAGTCTCTCCTGCAAAAAGGGAAAGAGCTTCAAGACCTCAAGGACTTCCTTGTCTCTCCAATCCCAAGTTCCAGCGAAATTTCCCAGTTAAGACACAATTTATAAAAAAGGCATCTAGGCTTTCAGCCCCCCCAGGTCCAGAAGGCCGCCCAGGAAACCATCTGCCTAGCCAAGAACTGCTCAGGCCTCTGGCCAGAGGCCGTCCTTTCCAAACAGGGCAGGCAGTGTCTGACTGCCTGCCAACCTCATCTCCCTCCCTCCTCGTCCTCCTCCTCCTACCAACACCCCCTTGTCCACCTGTCTCTCTCACTGTCTCCCTGCCTGGCCCTTAATAACAGACATGGGTCTTGTCCATCCAGAAGGACGGATACTTTGACTTGGATCACTCCTCCTCCAAGGCTACCTATCCCAACCCTTCTCACATCCCAACGGTTCCACCTACCTCAGGTCTTGAACAACCTGCTTCTGCAAGGCACCATAGATTCGCCCCCCACACACACACACACACACACACACACACACACACACACACACTTTCAAAGAAAAGTATTTCTACACAAGAATCTTTCTGGTGCCCAGAAGGAAAGGACCATGGAGGCCCATCCTAGATCTCTCCCACCTCAACATTTTATTAAAGGTTCCCTTCTTCAGGATGCTCACCTTACCCACTCTGTTTCCCCTCATTCGCCCTCTGGACTTCATGGTAACTCTGGACATAAAGGAGGCCTACCTGTACATCCCCATAAAGCCTACCTCCCGGAAATATGTCAGATTTATAGCAGACTCCTGTCATTTTCAGTTCTGCACATTGCCTTTTGGGCTCTCCACTGCCCCAAGGGTATTCACAAAGTGCCTAGCACCAGCCATTGCCTACTGCAGAACAAGGGGAATACAAATATTCCCATACCTAGACAACCTACTCATTCAAACAGTGGACAGACAGATCCTCCTTGTTCACACCAAGGACCTCCTGCACCTGCTGCAGTCTCTAGAGTTTATGATAAACTACCCAAAGTCCCAACTCCATCCTGCACAGGATATTGACTTCCTGGGATGTAGAATTAGGACAGACATCAGCATGGGTTCCCTCCTGGGGGATAAAGTGGTGTCCCTCTCCCACCACTTTCAAGCTGCCCTCCAACAGCCCTGACTGCGAGGGAATTCCTAAGACTTCTGGGGTACATGGTAGTTACTATCCCCATGTTACCCCTAGCGAGGTTACACATGAGAACATTTCAGTGGTAATTTCGCTAGGTGTGGACCCAGCACTCAAATCCTCTAGAATTCAGGGTTCCACTCCTTCCTTGTCTTCACCAAGAATTAAAATGGTGGCTTGCCCAAGTTGCCCAGAATCTGGGCATGCCCCTGCAAATGCCCACTTCTTCCCAGATAATGCACACAGATGCCTCAAACCTGGGCTGGGGGCAACTCTGGGTCCAAGGACAGTGCAAGCTTTGTGGGCAGATGCAAACAAATGCACATCAACATCAGATAAATGACAGCAATTCTACTAGCCCTGCAGGCCTTCCTACCTTACCTCCAGTGGGTCTCCTAAAAATCTTTACAGACAGCAACATGGTGTTGTGGTACCTGAACAAGCAAGGAGGAACAAAGTCCTACCTTCTATGCAGACTAGCTCCACAGGTTTGGGATCTGGCTTATCTCTCAGGGAATCTTCCTCCAGGCAGCCTACATCCCCTCTCAGAACAACTCTGGCAGATTCTCTAAGCAGAACAACCTCAGACAGCCACGAATGGATGCTGTCAAGAGAGGTGTTCCTAGATCTGGTCCACAAGTGGGTATCCCTCAGATAGACCTGTTCACCTCCTCCATAAACAGGCAACTCCAGAGCTACTGCTCTATTACTGCTGACCTGAAAGCAGTGCAAACAGACGCCTTCTCAATGTCATGGAAGGGGAAGTTCCTGTATGCCTTTCCCCTTTCTTCTGATCCAGAGGGTCCTACTGAAAATTCAGCAAGACTCACCAAATATTTTGCTGGTGTGACCCTCTATTGGCCAAGGCAGCACTGGTTCGCCAAGGCAGCACTTGGTTCCCTCTACTTCATGTGTCCAAGGACAATCACCACAAGTTACCCCCCTCAGTGGACCTACTCACACAGCACAAGGGGACACAGACACCCACAGTGGCGGTCTCTGCACCTGGCCCTGTGGCGGATAAGATTCTGATTCCCTTCAGACACCTGTACAGTGAGGATGTGCTTTCAGTCCTGCAGGAAGCCAGGAAACTCAATACAAGAAAATCTTCTCTTTCCAAGTGGAAGAGGTTTTCCTTCTGGTGTCACAAAACACAGATGGAGCTGCTGGACAGTGACCTGCCTCTAATTCGATCTTGCCTGTGTGAACTCCTGAAGGCAGGTTTGTCTTACTCCTCCTTAAACACACACCTTTCTGCCATTTCTGTCTGCCTGTCTATAGAACCTCCCCTGCATCCAGATTACCAGTCAAACTCTTCCTGAAGGGGGTTCTGCACCTAAGACCTCCCAGGAAACCATTCCCTCCTCCCTGGGACCTTAATTATGTGCTAGAAAAACTCATTTTGCCACCTTTAGAACCGGCTGACAAGGCCGCCTTAAAGTTCTGCATGTGCAAAACAGTCCTGCTAGTAGCTTTGACATCAGCCAGGAAGGTCTCAGAGCACCAAGTCCTTATGGCTACCCCACCTTTCCTGGTTTTCCATTTGGACAGGGTCACCCTGAGGATAAACCCTTCCCCCCCAAGGTGGTCAACGACCTTTCTTTAAATCGGGCTATCCATTTGCCTAACTTCTTCCCTCACCCACAGGGAGATAGTGAGAGTCCTTCATTACCTGGATGTCCGTAGACAACTCAGATTCTATTTGCATAAAACTAAACCTTTTCGCAAATCAGACCAACTTTTTCTCTCTTTCCACCCCAGGGCCCTGGGGAAAGCAGTCTGCAAACACACCATTTCTGCCTGGATAACCAAGGCCATTTCCTGTTACACTCACCATGGGTAGACTCTCCCAGGCTGTGTCAGGGCCCACTCTACAAGAGCAGTGGCCTTTTCAGGACCCTTTTTCAGTGGCCTGGACAGTATATTCTGGAAGCAGCTGCTTGGTCCTCTGTGCACACCTTCACCAGACATTACAGACTGGACCACATTTCCAGGGCAGGATTTGCCAGGACTGTCATGCATTGATTCCTGGAGTCCTCTACCAGACCACCCTACAACTCTTAGTGAGCTTTGGTATTCACCCACTAGTAGAAAACTGCAACATTGGAATAGAAGGACAAAGGAAAGTTGTGTAAGAACTTACCATAACCATAGATGTCCTTCTGTTCCATGTTGCAGTATTCCTTCCCTCCCACCATCCCCCTTACTAACCTTGCACTTGCTCTGCCCGGTTCAGGGAAAGGCTATGTCCCTCAGAACTGGCTCCGGCTGGGGCTTTAGTTGGGTTCTGAGGGCTGCTGCATGCAGATGTCACCTTTATGGCCCAAGTTCCTGCCTCTACATCAGACGCCCGCATCAACAGCGACTGGAAAAGCTTTGGAAACCTGGCCGGACAAGCTGATTGGAACAAGGGTAAACCCACTAGTAGAATACTGCAACATGGAGGAGAAGGACATATATGGTTATGATAAGTTCTTACACAAACTTTCCTTTATCCATTTTGACCTAATATTACTGGATTGGAATTGGCTGCTTCTCCAAGGTTCATGACATCCCCAAGAAAGCATTGAAGTGTGCGTGTTTAAGGTAAATTTCACCCATCATCTTGCACTCAGTGTGTTTGTTTTGTTTAGGAAAAGACCATCACATTTCCAGTGAGCATGTGCAACTTTTAAAAGACTAGCCAGTGGGCCCATAACTTAAAGGACTATCTGGTCAAGAAAGCAATGGATGCCTTATTGCAGCTCAGCCGTCCATTAGGTGAACTGTCCACTTCAGAAATCCAGCAGAAGAAAAGGAAGAAGGCAAAGCCCTGAGACTGGTAGGAATACTCAAGGCAGGGGAAAGTGCGGACATAGTGACCATCTGCTCCACTACCACTAATGCCTGTGTTTTTGTCATGAGGATCATCTTGGTGCTTTCCCTGCCCAGCATGAGTCTAGAGGTGAATCCTTTATCGTTGCCTTTTTGGCAGAAGACACAAGTATATCCTTTGCTGATGCAGTTGTTGCATTGCAGGAGGCTACATCAATATCTGGCCTGGATACTGTTTCCCTGGCTGCCATAAACCTTCTGTTGTACATGCTCGTCCAGTATTGAGGAAAGAAAAAGATATTCCTACAATCCTTATTGATGGCAATACAGAATTGTCAGTAAATTCAGCAGATCTGGACTGTCTGTTGTTCCTTCCTTAGAGAGGTTAGGGATCATCCTATCCACTCAGTCATCTGTATTGGTTTGATTATAAGACTTTCACAAAGTAGTGTTTAACAGCCTGAAAATGTGCTAGCTCTCAGCCAACCTAATCTTCTCTGCCACATAGATCTTATCCCCTATGGGGTGTTATGCTGAATACGCAACTCTGTCTCCTCTGGAAGTGCTTTGAATGCAGTGAGGTTGCATTTAAAATGAGGACAAAAAATGTTTCCTCTAAGAAGAGAAACTTAGAACTAGTTGGTATAGAAGTGCCAAGCATTTGGTGTTCCTGCCCTTCCTCCATGTCTGTTGATGCCTTCAGTGTGGCATCATTAAATCTGGACCAACAGCCATCGACCCCAAAGAAATGAATAGTACACGTTTCAGAAAGAAATTAACTATATGTAAGAATCCTGAGTTACACCCTTTAATTTCTTAGGAGCATCCAAGAGGACCAAGCTCGTAACAAGGTTAAATTTTTGGATTGTTGAGAGCAGAACCCTACACAGATTTGGAAAAGTTTGTAGCTCAACCACCTTAATATTTTGTGCTATAAATTGCCACACCCGTGAGAAGATAAAGGTGCAAATTCCATAAACAGAGGATGTGATACTGGACTTCCTGTAAGAGCATCTCCGAGATGCCGTTCTTGCCTTGATGGCCTTTAGGGTAGGTAAACATGCTGTCTGGGGTAGTTACGACAAGGCAGATGCTTGCAGTAGGTTGGTAGCCTCTGGGATGATACTGAAGAGTATGCATGGGTCAGACTTCAGTCCATGCTTGAGGCTGATTGATTTTGTTTTCTGGATTAGTCCCACTAAGCTTTTGTCCTTTTTTCAGCTGAGACCAGAGGTGAAAATAATACTGGCTAGAGGAAGTATGGCAATAGCACTAGGGGAAAGTTCTATTTTCTTAATTGTTATTTAGAACATGAACACAGATCCATCTTGCTTCTTAATTGAATAAACTATTTGAAATTTCAGCAAGACCTGTCTCTTCTTGCCACATGGGAGGGTACCTGAAAAGGTCTCCTATATCTGCTAGCTAAAGTGATTTTATCTGGGCTGATCCTTTTACAGTTTCTTGTTAGTGGTGTCACCTTTTGGGTCATAGGTGGGATACTAGACTTCACTGAAGCTGTTTGGGTTACCTCTATTTTCTGTATTCTTGACAAGGGAATGAGAATTGCTGAGATGCATATGATGACAGAGGAATACAGTATGCAGAAGCAAATGGAGACTGGTACTGATGATAATGCTGAGAAGAGGGCATGAAGAACTTCAGATAGTAGTACTGTCTTCTGGGGGCCTTAAAGACCAGCCTTGAATGAGATTTATGAAGAGGAAAGAGCCATGATGCAAGTCTTTTCCATGACTAGATATGAGTATTGTGAACAGCTAAGATTGTTGCTCATGGCAATGGAAGATAGCAATGAAGTAGCTAGAAGTTTTTCTTTTCCAGTACTGGAGCTTGTCTCCATTCAAAGGAAGGAAAGCATTGTTCCTGGGCAGAAGGTGCATGTAGCAAAGAGAAGTCGTGGCTGTATCTGCTCTTGTTAAATGAACATATGTTGGCTTGCATCCACTGCCATTTATCTGATGATGTACACAGAAAAATAGAATGCAGCCAGCAGTATGTATAAAATCTTGTACGTCACAACAAGTTTGGCAATGTATTTGTGCCATGAAAACTTAAGACATAAAAATTGTGATTTCGTACATTTGAGATGGCAAATTTTTTGAGAGTTAACATTCAAGTAATGAAAATGTCTTAAAGTTATGGCCTTGTGAAGCAAATACCTTGAGGGAATGCAATGCCTTGCCCAAGGTTCATGTTTGTGAACTTTAACAGGAGCACACACACACAAAAAAACTTGTGTACAATTTAGAGTAGATGTGGAAGAAATGGAGTATGTTTATTCCAGAATATTCTGTTAGAGACATGGATGAAAGACAAGTAGGGAAAGGAGTATGGGAAACAATGTTAAAAATGGTAGGAAATTGCCACGCACAGTGTTAATTGAATAGGAGGACCTGTTTGTTAAAACATGTTCTTGCACTTCAGATAAAACAGTAGGTGAATGTGGTGAAAAGGTGTCAGCAGTGAGGAGAAAACGTACAGAAAATCTGCAAATTGAAATGAGGAAAAAAGGCTTAATTAAACATGGCATCTTTGGTTGCACTATTAACATCGGACAGCTTGAAATTATATGTAAAGGAATGAATTAAATGCATATCAAATGGTTGTGTTAGCAGAATTGCAACCAATAGGTTATGACCAAGAAGTGGGTTTAGAAAATGAAAGTGTCAAGTACAAATGTTGCTGTATGGAAAACTGAGATATTTGTTGTAAATGC
Organism: Protopterus annectens; assembly: GCF_019279795.1. Taxonomy (NCBI): domain Eukaryota; kingdom Metazoa; phylum Chordata; order Ceratodontiformes; family Protopteridae; genus Protopterus; species Protopterus annectens. Next base: position 1,372,963,256 of record NC_056732.1, on the reverse strand, counting down.
TAACAATGGATCTGATGTCAATTTTTATTCTGTCATCAAAAATGGGTTCAGATCCGAGTCTGCTGTTGCTAAAGTTTGTGGCCACCAAGAACTCTGGAGCTGTTCCGTTACCACAGTGCACCAACCCCAATTACCTCAGATCTTGTATGCCATCTTCACTGAAAGACGTGGTTCCCAATACCCGAGCATTTTTATCAGTTAAGTATTTTTGAAATTTCTTCAGTCTCATTCATTTTCGTAGTGCTTAATTAGATTCTTCCTTGCCTATTGCACCTTTTAATATTCTGCATACTTGTGTACTGCTGGATACTGTTAGTATCCTTTTTCTTTCCTTTTCTAAAGTTGTAGTCTTATCATTGGTCAGAATAGTGAAAGCAAACCACAAAATCCAATCGGCACACAGTCAACCCAAGGAATCCACGGCTTGTCCAGGGATATAAACAATTTATTAAAATTCGACAAATTAGTTCCAACGACAATAACCAACACCAGAGGTTAAGCGCTTTCATCTGATAATCCAGACTTCCTCAGAACCCCGAACCATGTTACCAAAACCATTTAAAAACCTTTTTTGGTGCCAAAAAATAGCTTACATTTACACAAGCTCCCAAAAACAAATATCAATTAATAACAAATAAATCAAATAAACAAATAGAAACAATCATATTCCACTCACCCTATTGTAAATATATTTATATAAAATATATAATAAATAATGATTAATAATAACAATTGATAATGAATGATTTGTAAAATCCAAAATTGGATACTGTAATTTAAATTAATTGATTATTAAATAAGTTAAATATGCCTATATAGTAAAAATCAAGAAAGGCTTGATGCTAATATAGTCATTGATTCCAGGAAATCGTGTGGCGTCTGTTAAAATTTATTTGCCATTAAGCTTCTTTCATGGCAAGCAATGCTTTCCAGTTACCCCCAAATGGAGAAGACTCCAGTGTCAATAATAGCAAATTTAAACCTGTGTGTTTCACCGTAAGAAGAAATGTGCTTATAAAGTGTATTCTTAGGATCTTTCTTTTTAATCTTATATAAATGTTCATAAATACATTTTCTAAAGTGCCTCTCAGTTTTCCCTATATAATGTGCTGGGCAGGCCAGACATGTAGCAATGTAAACTACTTTCGTAGTATTACAGTTCCCTGCCCTGCATCTCACATATGTCTTCTTAAAGTCTGCCAACCTAATTCCATCATCTTCTCTAATGGCATCACACTGCCTACAACATCCACATTTCCTTGTCCCTCTGTATTTGTATTTAATGTTGGTCCTCGTCTCGAGTAAGCTCTTGAGATTAGGTCCAGTCTTAAACACAAACCTAGGTTCCTTACCCAAAATTACTTCTAAATTGTGGTCTACACTGAACAACTTCCAATGCTCACAAATAATGTTCTTAATGTGTTAGATATAAGGTGAATAAGTCAAAATACACACTCTCTGCTTGTTCATTGCATTTGAATCTTCCCTATTCTTCATAGGGGAACCCACACCCAAAATTGGAGGGTATCTATTGCCCCATTCACCTTTAACGTAAGATACAATATCATCCAATAGTGAGATAGGGTACCCTCTGTTGAGGAACATAGTTTTAATAAATTCAAGTTCCTTACACATAATGTCTCTATAGGAAGACATCCAGGCTGCCCTGATACATTGTCCCTTAAAAACATTCTTGAAAACGTGTCTAGGAGGATTACTACTGTATTGCAAGTAGTCGTTAGAAAACATATTTATGAACATTTATATAAGATTAAAAAGAAAGATCCTAAGAATGCGCTTTATAGGCACATTTCTTCTTACGGTGAAACACACAGGTTTAAATTTACTATTATTGACACCGTGGAGTCTTCTCCATTTGGGGATAACTGGAAAGCATTGCTTGCCATGAAAGAAGCTAAATGGCAAATTTTAACAGACGCCACACGATTTCCTGGAATCAATGACTATATTAGCATCAAGCCTTTCTTGATTTTGGCTTGAAGAAAGTTGATTTTTACTATATAGGCATATTTAACTTATTTAATAATCAATTAATTTAAATTACAGTATCCAATTTTGGATTTTACAAATTCATTATCAATTGTTATTAATCATTATTTATTATATATTTTATATAAATATATTTACAATAGGGTGAGTGGAATATGATTGTTTCTATTTGTTTATTTGATTTATTTGTTATTAATTGATAATTGTTTTTGGGAGCTTGTGTCTTTAAATGTAAGCTATTTTTTGGCGCCAAAAAGGTTTTTAAATGGTTTTGGTAATATGGTTCGGGGTTCTGAGGAAGTCTGGATTATCAGATGAAAGCGCTTAACCTCTGATGTTGGTTATTGTCTTATCATTGGTATTTCTCTTTTCTCACTATTCCATTGGTGTTGCTTGCATTGTAAAAAAAAAAATTTTTTTTCTGGTCCGAAAGAGTGTTTAACTTGGTGTGGATTCCTTCCCTTTCTGTATTTTTAGTGATACAGTATGGTGGATAAAATGCCATAGGATTTAAAAAGTGCACTGAGTGTTGGCCATAAGATGCCATTTGCAGATGCACACATGCTTTATGTATACTGTTTAGGGCCTCTTCACTTGCAAGGAAGACTGTTCAGTCTGCCATGGGTTTTATCCCAGAGCGTTTGTAGAAAGTAAAAAATTGATCCTCAAAGGCCTTTTGCCATCTTTTTTTGGAGAGGCTGTAACAGGAGATAAATCTCCCAAAATTAAGACAAAAAAGTGTCTAAAACAATGTCTCCATGGCCTTCCTCATCTTCATCAGCTTTTGATTCATCAAAGAAGAGACCTGATAAGGATCCATAATCAACCTTGGATCCAAAGAAACCAAAAATATCTGATCTGTGTACTTCAGCTCAGAGCAAATCAAAATTATTGGAGCTAACCCTTTCACCCCCAATTCAGTGTCTGATCCGACAGCTAGTGGACGTTCTTCAGTAAGTGGTTTACCAAGGAATCTGTAGTCACAATCCTATGATCCAGCACCTTTTAGGGTACCTTCCCTGTTTCTGGAGTGACCTAGGTCTCTGTTGGTCCTTTCCAATCATTCTTCCAGAATTCTCTTAGAAGATGTGGAGAGGATGATGAGGAAGATTCTCTCGGCACATGGAAATATGGGTGCTCCTTTATCTCCTACCCCTATGGGTCTGGAGGTCCGTTTTTGTGCTACACCCTCGCTACACATTCCTCCTGTGATTCCCGTGGCGGTTTCTTAGTCCTGATATCCTAGCCATCCAGATCCATCTGGTTCAGATGTAAGGATTGCCTTATCCATGGATCCAAAGTTTGCTCTACGTGCTCCAGCCCAGCTGTATCCTGAGATCTCTGAGCTATAGCTTCCCTGCTGGATGTGAGGAGGTGTAATTGACTCAAAAGCTTGGCAGACCCCACCAGTGCTCCTGAAGGGGAGGCCCAGTTGTCCCCCTCTGGAGGCAATTGGAGGTCTACTATCTCTGCACAAGAGAGCCTGGCTGCAATTAAAAACAATACTTGGGTGCAGAGGATTATGTCCAGAGGTTGTAATTCCATTTTCCCTTCCTCCTCCAATATCAAGAAAAATCCCCCATGTTCCAAACAGTCAGAGGGAACAAGCAGCAATTCATATGCAAAGGCTGCTCGAAAGAGTCATCCAAGAGGTCCTAGACTCCGGAACTTACTCAAGATTCTTTTTAGTGCCAAAGAAAACTGGACTGGGGAGCAATTTTGGATCTTATCAACTTGAACAAATCAGTTCAACGGACCAAGTGTTAGATGGTCATGGTTCAGTCTATTGTCCTGTTTCTGAGCAAAGATGACTGGATGTGCTCCATAGACCATGAGGATGCGTAATATCACATAAAGATGAACAGACAGTCCAGAAGGTATTTATGCTTCAGGCTGAGAGTCGGTCGTTACCAGTTCAGAGTTCTGCTCTTTGGTCTCACCATAGCCCCCAGGGTGTTTACCAAGTGCATGGCAGTTGTGGCATCGCACTTGAGACTGCAAGAATTCCCGGTGCTTATGTATTTAGACTACTGGCTAATTTCTGCTCCGACCAACATCAGCTGATAAGGGCAAGGCATTAGGTTCTTCAGACATGCTTTCTTGTGGGTATAGCCATAAACTACAAGAAGTCTCAACTTCAACCAGCTCAGACACTAGAGTTCATAGGAGCAATTCTCAACACAAAGTCAACCATAGATATCCTATTCCTATGTTGCAGTATTCTAGTTGTGGGATTTCATGCCTTCAGGCGACTCGTATGTCAGCTCCTATAGAAAAGCTTCAGCTTGGCTGTTGAGGTGTGCGTGGGACGTCACGTGTAGGGCCATAAACCAGGGGCCTTAAATGTGAAGTCTGCTTGCACAATCCTCCGAACTTTTCAGCTGCAGACAACATTCGCATCATACAACCGCTTCTCTACAGACGTCGCATCCTAAGGTAAGTAACCTGTTGGGTTTCTAATTTTCTTATTTTTGACGATTGTTCTTGCTAACGCTTGGTTGTTGTAGCTTTTAGCTAATGTCAGGGAAAAAGGGAAAGTGCCAATGCGGGCACCAGATACCCCATAAAAACACCCATGACAGGTGTGTATTTTTGCCTAGGCTGGGGAACATGATCACTCCTCCTGCACTATTTGTCAGTCGTTTGTGCCCAAGACCTTGCAGCCGTCTAGCCATGTTAAACCTCTACCTGGAGAATTAGCACCTTAAGCGGTTAGCCCTTCAGATGGATTCTGCATCGGAGGCCGCACCTGAACCCTCGCGCAAAAGGCCAAGGTTCCTAGGCTTTCTTTGGCTGCCGCTCCGCTTCCCGATGCACCGCCAACTGCCATTCTAGGGGTTGAGGTGCGCTTGGAAGATACATAGACTGCAGCGACATCCCTCATGGAAGCCGTTTTTGCACCAGATGCCCGGCATGTCCGCAGAACTTATCCAGACATATCGCGGAGAACCAGTTTCAGGGTACCTCCAGCAGAGATCCAGACTTCCGATGTGTTACTGTCCAAACCTGACGCCAGGCCTCTCTTTACTTCCTCCCCGGCCAAAAAGAAGCAAAAAACTAAACATACTTCCACCTCTTCAGAAGTCGCACCAGATTCGCAGGCCTTCACCTCTTCTCTCATGCAGGCCTTTATGGGCCCATAGGCCTTCAGCCTCAGTCACCTCCACTTTGCCTCTTCTGAGCCCTAGGAAGGCCTCTGCTGCTTCCCTCCCATCCATGATCCCTCGAGTCAGAGAAGAACATGATTCTTCCTTCTCATCCTCAGAAGAGTCCATTTCTTATGTTTCCCAGATTGCCTCCCCCAGGAATATTACTCTCCTGATGACACTGTGGAAGGGGATTCCCCCCAGAGGACATTACTTTTGGTGAGACCATCACCAAGATGAAGGATTACTTTAACTGAGATACATCCCAAATGACACCCAAAAAAGGTACTTTGAGCTGCTGTAAGTGGAATCCCTTTCAGCAGTTCCTCCTGTTCTGCCTGCTTACTTGGATGCCTTCAACACTGCTTCCAAAGCCCCTGACTCCCAGCCTCCGGCCCCTAAACGTCCTGACCCCTTCTACAAAGTACCAGAGAACTAAATATTCCTGGTCAAACCACTCTTGGTAGACCCAGCTGTTACCACCACTGCAAATAAGCAATCTAGACTGCTGCCCTCTGCCTCCCTACTGGCCACTGACAAAGAAAGCAAGTACATGGTTAGGATGGGGAAGAAGGTATACACTTCTTCAACTTTAGCTTTCAGAGCCATAAATTATCAAGCTCACATGACAAAGTATGCATTAGACATGGTCTCTTAAGCCTCCTCTATGCTAGCATCCTTGCCTGTCAGCCCCATCAAGACGGACATCTTAGCCAAACGTTCCTTGGCACAACAGGTAGCCAGGCATTCCATCAGATGCAGCTACGATGCTGCAGAAGCATCTGCCAAGTCTGCAGCATCTGCTTCAGCCCTCAGGAGGTACTCATGGCTAAGACTCCAGAACCTCCCTGAGGATTTCAAGTCTAAGATCTTGGATGCCCCTGTGGACCACAATGTGCTTTTCGGCAAACAATCTGCTGATCTTTTTAAATAATCTACAAGAAAAAAACAAAGAACTCCAGGACATCAAGCACCTGCTTGCATCACCCATCCCCAAGTATTATAGAAACTACTCTGCTAAGGCCACCTTTGTGAGACATACTCCTCAGCCCTCCTTTTCCTCTTCCAGGTCCAGGAGAGGGGCTAGAAGACTTACCAACTCCAGATCTTCTGCTCCACCTCATCAACCCATACAGCCCTGTCAGGGCAAAGGAGGCCCCAGTAAGGCATGACTGCCTTGCCCACCTTTCCCCCTGTCTTCCTCTTTGGCAATCCATCACTTCAGACAAGTGGGTTTTAAACATTATTCAAAAAAGATACTTCCTATACAGGAGAAAGTAGCCACCCAGAAGAGGCATTCCTCTCACCCCTCAAAAACCAGGCCCATCTCATGTCACAAGTTCTGGCAGATATTTTAAAACTAACCACCATAAAACCTGTCCCTCCAGGACAGGAAGGGAAGGGGTTTTGCTCCCGCCTCTTCCTGGTCCCCAAAAAAGACGGCCCCTGGAGACCCATCTTAGACCTTTCCTTCCTAAACCTCCATCTTCAGGTACCATCTTTCAAAATGCTCTCTTCCCACTCTGCTGCCCCTCATTCCAGCCAAGGCCCTCATGGCCACCCTGGACCTAAAGGAGGCCTACCTTCACATACCCATCAGGAATTCCTACAGACAATTCCTGCATTTTTCTGGACCTGCCTCTCATCTCCAATTTACTGCCTTACCCTTTGGTTTATCCACGGCCCCCTGACTCTTTGCAATGTTCCTGGCTCCAGCCATTGCCTTCTGCGGAACTCTGGATATAGAGATTTACCCGTATCTGGATGACATCCTGATACTGGCAGAGTCCAGGGATGCTCTATTAAAGCATCTACATTTCACCATGTCTCTTCTACAGAACCTAGGATTCACCATCAGTCTCACCAAATCCTCTCTGATCCCAAGCCAGGACAAAATTTTCCTAGACTGCAGAATCGGAACGGACACAATGCAGGCCTTTCTACCACAGGACAAGTTTCTTTCTTTGACTTCCCACTTCCAGAAAGTTCTACTATCCCAAAAGGTGACTGCAAGGCAATTTTTTCTTCATCTCCTGGGTTAGTGATCATCCCCATGCCACCACTGGCAAGAATAAACATGTGCAAGTTACAGTGGTTCTTGAAGAACACCTTGTCCCAACACCTTCATCCCCTAGAGCAGGACATTCCCCCTCCTTCCCTGTCTGAAAACAGAAATAAGTTGGTGGATCCAGCAAGTGCAACTGAACCCAGGGCACCCACTACAACCACCCACCCCAACCCAAGTAATGCATATAGATGCCTCAGATTCAAGTTGGGGAGCAACTCTGGCCTCTTACAGGATTCAGGAAAAGTGGCATCCCTCTCTTCAGGCCAAACACATCAATATCAGGGAAATGACAGCAGTCTTCTTAGCTCTAAAGACCTTCACCCCCCTTCTGGTTCCAGGGGTGCTCCAGATTGTCACTGACAACACTACAGTGATGTGGTACCTCAACAAGCAGGGAGGAACAAAGGCCTATCAGCTGTGCAGATTATCCCTGCTATGGGACTTGGCCTCTCATCTCAACTTAGTCCTGCAAGTGGCCTACATCCCCTCACAGGACAACCACCAAGCAGATCTCTTGAGCTGGACCTCCTCGCCTCAGCATGAATGGATGCTGAGCAGGGAGGTCTTCTTAGACATAGTCCAGCAGTGGGGTGCTCCACAAATAGACCCGTTTGCCTCCCCCAGAACAGGCAACTGCAGAACTTCTGCTCAAAAACCCACTCCCCTCTAGCATGGAGAGTGGATGCTTTCAGCTTCCCTTGGGACGGGAAGTTCCTTTATGCCTTCCCCCCATTCCCACTGATTCAGAAAGTCGTCCTGAAAATTCAGAGGGACAAACCAAAAATCTTGTTAGTGACTCCCTACTGGCCAATGCAGCACTGGTTCCGCCCACTTCACAAACTAGTCAAGGGCAATCACTTCAGGTTACCCTACAAGGTGGACCTACTGACACAAGACGAATGAACTCTCCTACACCCACACTTACAGATGTTGTCTCTGACTCTGTGAGTTATAAACTTTTGATCCCTTTCAGACACCACTACTCAGAGGATGTGCTTTCAGTCCTAAGGGAGGCAAGGAAACCTACCACTAGAAAATCTTACCTGGCTAAGTGGGAAAGATTTGCAAAATGGTGTCTGAACAAGGGAAGGGACCCCAGCTCTACTGAGGCTCCCCTGGTTCTAAACTACCTGTGTCTCTTGATGGTGGGCTTTCTTATTCTTCGGTAAAAGTACACCTGTCTGCCATATCAGCCTGCCTGCCCGCCCCTGGAACCCCTCTTGCTTGCCAGGCTTGATGTAAAGCTCTTCCTTAAAGGGTCTTGCACATGAGACCACCTAGGAAACCTATCTTCCCCCCCTTGGGACCTTAACTATGTCTTAGAGAAATTAACCCAGCACCGCTTTGAACCGGCTGGGCTTTCCTCCTTTCAGATGTGCACATGGAAGACGGTCATGCTGGTGGCCATCACATCAGCCAGAAGAGTGTCAGAATTGCAGGCTTTAATAGCTTGTCACCCCCTACACCATCTTCCACAAAGACAGGGTGTCCCTGCAAACCAACCCCTCCTTTATGCCTAAGGTGGTTAATGACCTCTGTTAACCAATCCATTCATCTACCCACTTTCTTCCCCACACCCTCTAATGAAGGGGTGAGGATTCTGCACTCCCTGGACGTGCACAGACAACTTAGGTTTTACCTGGACAAAACCAAGACCATCAGGAAAGACTAACCATTTTTGTCTCCTCCTATCCCAGAGCCCTGGGCAATGGCAGTCTCCAAGCAAACCATTGCATGCTGGATCAGGAAAGCTATTTGCTTCTGCTACTCCCACCATGGAAAGGAACCCCCAGGGGGAATCAAGGCCCATTCCACTAGAGCTGTGGCCACCTCAAGGGCCTTAGACATAGCATCCACTTTGGAAGCAGCCACTTGCACCACTATCCACACTTTCACCAAGCATTACAAAGTGGACCAAGTTTCCAGAGCTAGGACAGGATTCACCAGGGCAATCCTGCAGGGTCTTGTAGAACCTTCATCATCTGCCACCAACTTCTATGGTATGCTCCCACACCTAGAATACTGCAACATGGGAATAGAAGGACATAGAATAGTTGTGTAAAATCTTACCATAACCATAGATCTGAAGTAGGAACTTCATTTGTCAGCAACCTTTGGGATACGGATCCGATCTCGGATCCAAGCCAGCAACTTTTACCACAGCATAGATCCGAGCTCCTAGCTCCTCCCCTTACCCGTAATCCTCTGCCAACCCTAACTGACCTCAGATCTAGTTTGCTGCGCTTCAAGCCAACAAGCTGGATTTTGAGCTCCTGGCATTTGGAAGATTTTTGTGAAGAAAAGCTAAGAAATTTTAATTTTTCTTGTGTGATTGAGTGAGTTTGTGTAGGTTCCCTCTTGTATATCTATTTTTTGTTAAAAGTTTTTCCTCCCTACCCTCGCTTTTCTGTAGTGTGTGTTTGTGGTGTGTTAGGGGCCTAGTGAGTGTGGTTTACGTTAGACATGTCGGAGGCCCCTAAAGCCATCTTTTCAAAATGTACCGAGTGTGGCCATAAGCTCTCCCCAGCAGATGGCCACACTCGGTGTGTTAGGTGCCTTGGGGTTGAACACCTCTCTTCGGGATGCACCCTGCAGCGTTCAACCCCAGGGCACTTAAGGACCGGAGATCGAAGCTGATTCTGGCGGGCCTTTTGCCCCCAGATTCGGCTCCGACCTCCGGTTCTTCGGTGGCCACTACCCAGTCCTTGGTAGCGACCACCCCTGCCTCCCTCTCTCCGGTAGGGACTCAACCTCCCGTTTTGGCCCCGGAGGATAGGGAGGCCGGAAAAACCAAAATGGAGCACCATAAGCGGCGGGCTGAGGACTCTTCCTTGGCCCCGCCCGCCAAGCGGGCTTCTCCTTCCAGGTTTCTTGATCGCCTCCTCCTCGGCTCTGGTCCCCTTGTTTTTCACCAGTACCTGGGGAGGAGGCAACCCGGTCCCCATCGAGGTCATCGAGGCATCACTCTAGGTGTGCCTCGGTGGCCTCTTCGAGGTCTACTTTCTGCATGTCAGATGCAGACATGGACTGGATGATAAGGAGGTTCATCCAGGCCCAGCTGCAGATGGGAGTGCTCTTGCCTCCCCCCCTCCGGTGGGGAGCTCAACCCCTTTTTTTGCCCCAATCGCTCCTTCTCTATCCCGCTTCCCGGGTTCGGAGCACTTGGAGCTGAGCCGCGTCGGATCCGGGGGTATGTCGAGCCGACAGTACTAGTTACTTCGGCTCCGACTGGTCCCTCGAGTTTGTCAGATCCAATCTCTCGGAGCCGTGGGTGGAGCTTCGGATCCGAGGGACTTTGTGTGACTTCGGCTCCGTCCCGGTCGGAGCACATGGGTCCTTCAGATCCGAGGGCCTCGGCCCTGGATCCGGTCCCTGCTTTGGATCCGAGTGGGAGCCGACTCTCGGAGCCTATTGAGATTAGCTCCCCCTCTGCTTTCACGGTGGTGGAAAGGGCACTGTTGAGTGTATCCAGACCCCCGGTCCTGGTTTCGGCTCCTCCCTGCACTCCCTCTCAGCTGGTCCGGGCTCCCATCACCCGGCCTTCGGGACAGCCTGCCTCGACATCTCTGGGTGTTCCTGCGGAATGTGATATTGCTGGTGAGTCTTCCTCGGACAGCCCCCCCGAAGAGGTACCTCACAAAGCCAAGTGTAAGAGGAGGCACATGGATTCCCCTGAGTCCCTTACCGAGGATACGGACTTAGATGAAGGAGAAGGCTCCACAAGGTCACCCACCCTGAGGATGTCTCCTTTGGAGACATCATGGAAATGCTCAGGATTACGGGGGGGTGGTCTGCCCCTAAGGCTTCCCCCGATGAGTTCGTATTCCTAGAGGCGTTCGAAGCAGGGCCTTCTACCTCTTGGGTGTCCCCTCCCCCCGATCCCCTGGTGGACTTTATTGCCACCAGGGCTTGGAAGGAGCCGGACACTGTGGAGCCTATCCCCAAGTGCCTGGATAGGATCCTGAGTCCCCCTACTGAGAGAACCTACTGGAGCAGAGGCCCCCCTGTGGATGCCTTGTTGGTGACGGTGGCCACCAAGAGAGAGCTGGCCCAGGAGAGCTCTGCCGTCCACCCTCCGAGTAAGGACTCTCGAGTGATGGACCGCCTGGGGAAGCGGGTCTTTAGTTCAGCAAACTTCTCCATGAGAGCGCTGAACTATATGGCACACGTCATCCGGATGCAGCGGGATCTAATAAAAGAATACGCTGCACCCCCCTCCCCGCCCGAGTCCATGTCGGAAGGAGACAAGCATCTGTACTCCTCCTGAATGTCTACTCTGCGCTCAGTTTCTAATACCTCTGTGCGGGTCTTGTCGCACGCCACTGAAGGAGCCGCTAGAGCCGGCAGAGCTGGCCTGGTAATCAGACGTCAGGCCTGGCTCCGACACTGTGACTTCTCGGAACCCTTTAAGGCATCATTTGCGAATGCCCCTTTGATGGTTCTGCACTTTTTGGCAAAACCGTTCGCGACACCTTAGTCCAGAGCAAGAAAGATGGGAAGACGTTGTCTGCTGTCGGAGTCCGCTAATCTGCTCCCCAGAGGTCCTTTTCTAAGAACCAAAAGGGTCAGAAGAACATGTGGTTCCGAAAATCACATCAGTCCTAGTCTGCTCTGGACAACCAGTCCTCTCGTGGCAGAGGAGGACAGGGAGGACGCCGCCCAAGAGGCAGAGGGGGTCCCAGAAACTTTGGGTCCAGAGAACCCTTCTCTGAGAGGCCCACGCAGAACTCCTGAGGGGTTGCCCGGCTGCTCCACTCTGGAGGCAGTCGGGGGGCGTCTTTCGAAGCACCTAGCAATGTGGGAGTCCATAACAGCAGATCGCTGGGTGGCTTCGCATCATATCCAGAGGTTACCAAATTCCCTTTATTGTAACCCCCAAAATCAGAAGCCTCCCCGACGTACCACCCAACCAGAGGGATGCAGCTGCTACAGAAATTCAGCAGCTTTTACAAAAAAGAGCCATCCAACCTGTCCCCCCAGATCAGTTCGGATCGGGGTTTTACTCCAGGTTCTTTCTGGTGCCAAAAAAGACGGGGGACTTGAGACCCATCCTCGATCTCTCTCTCTCCTGAACTTGGCAGTACCTAAAGAAAAGTTCCGAATGGTCACCTTACAATCTATTCTCCCCCTATTATGGGAGAACGATTGGATGTGCTCAATAGACCTCAAGGATGCATGCTACCACATTCTAGTGGACAGACGCTCCAGGAGGTTCCTCCGCTTCCGGCTGGGAGCCAGTCATTTTCAGTTCAGGGCCCTCCCTTTCGGTCTCACCTCAGCCTCCAGGGTGTTCACCAAAGTCTTAGCGGTCATAGCGGCCCACCTGAGGCTTCAGGGAATTCAGGTCTTTCCGTACCTGGATGACTGGCTCCTCATCGCCCCAACAAGGCATCTACTCTGTTCAGGCAGGGATTACTTCATCGACCTTGCTCCACGTCTAGGGTTAACTATCAACATGACCAGATATTTTCTAGTCCCCTCACAGGTGATAGATTGTATAGGGGCCAGATTAAATTCCAGGGTAATGCTTGCCTTCTTAACCCCCGATTGGCTTCAGAACCTGAGGTTGCATGTCAAGGCCATTCTCATTCTTTCCGCTCCACCTGCGGAATTGATCCTGAGGGCTCTAGGGTCCATGACGGAAGCTGTTCCTCTACTACCCCTAGCCCGCCTAAATATGAGGGTTCTGCAATGGACCCTCCAAGTACAATGGTCCCTGTCTCGCAACCCCCTGTCTCATCCTATTCCCCTAAGTAGGGCTTGCAGAACGTCGCTCATGTGGTGGCTCCGGTCCCCGAGTCTCCACATGGGATGACCATTTTTGATGCCTTCCCCCATCGCCACAGTGACCACGAACGCCTCTTGCCTGGAGTGGGGGGGGGCACTATTCAGGCAGAACGGTCCAAGGCACGTGGAACAACACAGAGACCTCCTTGCATATCAATGTCCTAGAGATGAGGGCGGTGCTTTTGACGTTGCAGGCACTTCACAGCCTTCTACCGATTGGGACAATTGCAGTACAGACGGACAACATGTCGGTTGTTTGGTACATCAACAAACAGGGGGAACCAGGTCTTATCCCCTTTGTCTCGAGGCCATGAGAGTATGGGAATGGGCGATTTCCACCAACCGCTTTCTTATTGCAACGCACATTCCGGGACGGTCCAACATTGTAGCAGACAGGCTCAGTCATTCGATCGTGACTCCGTACGAATGGTCTCTCAATCCCCTAGTAGCAAAACAAATATTTGCCCTATGGGGGCAACCCTGTTGTGATCTTTTTGCCTCTCCTTCAAATACCAAATGCAACAGTTACTTCACTCTAATTCCCCCCGAGAGACTCTCTAGTACATGCTTGGCCTCTCGGTCTCCTTTACGCTTATCCCCCGTTGCCCATGATGCTGAAACTCCTACAGAAAGCCAGTCGGCTGGGGAGCAAAATGATCCTCATTGCCCCATTCTGGCCACGTCAAACATGGTTCCTGTACCTGTGGTCTCACCTAATTCATCCACCATGGATTCTAGATCCACTCACGGATCTCATTACCCACCCTCTGGGTCTCCAGACCTCCAACCTGGTCAACCTCAAGCTGACGGCTTGGTTGCTCCAGTTCCACTCCTGATTAGGACTCCCAGAATCTCCTCACCAGTCAAAGCCATCCTAGTAGCAGCACATAAACCTTCCACCAGAAGAGTCTATCGAAGCAAGTGGAAGCGTTTCTCCATCTGGGCGGAGCACCGTCACTTGGACCCTTTCACGGCGCCTCTCACGTCAGTTTTGGAGTTCTTAACTACCCTCTTTCATCAAGGGGCTAGCTGCTCTACAGTCAAGATACAACTGGCAGCGATTTCGCATTATCATGTAGGGCATGAATCAGGCCCTCTGATGACCGCTAAGCTTTGTAAAGCATTCCTCAAGGGTACTTTCCTTCTCAGACCTCCAGTCAGGGAGGTAGTACCCCCATGGGATTTGTCCTTGGTCCTCCAAGCCTTGACTAGCCCCCCTTTCGAACCCGCAGCCACGGTTGAGCTTAAATATCTCTCTTGGAAAACATCCTTCTTAGTGGCCATTACTTCAGCTAAAAGGGTTTCTGAACTTCAGGCTCTGTGTTAAGCCGCCTTATTTGTCCTTCCACCCGGATAGAGTTTACCTCAGGATCAATCCGTCTTTTCTGCCTAAGGTGTCTTCAGAAGCTAATATTAATCAATCCATTAATCTTCCCGTGTTCTTTCAACATTACCAGAACAAAGGAGAATATAAACTGCATTCCTTGGATGTGCACAGACAATTACGCTTTTATACTCATCGAACTGCTGGTCATAGGCAATCTGACCAGTTGTTTGTCTCCTTTGCCAAAACAAGTTTAGGCAAGTCAATTTCTAAAGTTACTCTATCACGGTGGATAGCTAATTGTATCCTCTTAGCATACCAGAGTTCGGCAAGGCCTGCGCCTCAAGGGGTTCGAGCACATTCTACTAGGGCCGTCGCTGCTTCGGCGGCTTTTAAATCTAGGGTTCCATTAGATGATATTTGTTCCGCAGCCACTTGGGCCTCATCTCATACTTCTATCAGCCATTACAAACGGGATGTCGTCTCCAGAGGTAGGGCTTCCTTTGGCTCTGCAGTGCTCCAGAATGTTCTTCCATAAAGGCCACCCAGGATTCAGGTAGCTGGGGACTCTGTCCCAAAGGTTGCTGACAAATGAAGTTCCTACTTCAGATTTAGAAGTTATGTACTCACCATAACGTTCCATCTGAGTAGGTATCTTCATTTGTCTGCAACCATCCCCCCCTCCTTCCCCCTGACCTTTAGGATCTGTCTTGGATTAGCCCCTTCCGGCTATATTGCTTATATCGGGCAAACTTGATCTGAGGTCAGTTAGGGTTGGCAGGGGATTATGAGTAAGGGGAGGAGCTAGGAGCTCAGATCTATGCTGTGGTAAAAGTTGCCGGCTCGGATCCGAGATCAGATCCGTATCCCAAAGGTTGCAGACAAATGAAGATACCTACTCAGATGGAACGTTATGGTGAGTACATAACTTCTAAATGTCCTTCTCTTCCATGTTGCAGTATTCCTTGCCACCCACCAGTCCCCCCAGGTCCTATTCCTTACCTGTACTAACTACATTACAGTAGGTCTTTAAGTCACACACCTGGAAACAACTGACATTCCTCCTGCTGGTCTTCTCTGCCTGCTGGCCTTCAAGTTCTGAGGATTGTGCATGCAGACATCACATTTAATGCCCCCTGGTTTATGGCCCTACGTGTGACATCCCACGCACACTGCAACAGCCAAGATGAAGCTCTTGTATAGGAGCTGATGTACGAGTCACCTGAGGGCATGAAATCCCACACCTAGAATACTGCAACATGGAAGCGAGGGACATCTATGGTTATGGTAAGATTTTACACTATTCTTTTCATTAACATTTTCAAGAGTTCATACCATAAGATCACAGGTCAGAATGATAATCTGTAGTACCAAGATTTCAACCAATCTGGTATTTCAGAATCTAGGCTCAATAGCAGCAGCAGTATCATTAGTACATTTAGCCAGATTTTACATGAGATTTCTTCAATGGATGCTAACCACACAATGGTCAATGGTTTACTAGTCCACATCTTATCAGATCCGAACCACTCAGATATGCAAGAGAGGTCTCAGATGGTTAGATTCATTCGGACCAGGTTCTACAAGGCTGTTTGTTTATTCCTCCTCCGCTCAAGGCCATAGTGATCATGAATGCTTCCCAGTTGGGGTGGGGGGAGTATTTTCTGGGGAAACCAGTGCACTGCACTTGGTCCTCCGAAGAAGCCAACTTGCATGTCAGTGTCCTAGAGATGAGAGCAGTGTTTTTCTATTCAAATGGACAACACGTCAGTCATTTGGTACTTCAACAAACAAGGAAGGATCAGATCTTACCCCTTATGTTGAGAAGCTCTTAGTGTATGGCAATGGGCAGTCTTATCCAAATGCTTTCTACATTTCCAGGGAAATCCAGTGTGATAGCAGACAACCTGATGGTGCATTCTTCTACATCATGAATGGTCTCTCAACAGGAATGTCACAGAATTGATTTTCTGTCAATGGGGCCAGCCTTGCTGTGATCTTTTTGCTGCTTCCCTAAACAACAAATGCATCAGCTACTTTGTCCCAATTCCCACACAGGGGAATCACTGAGGGATGCTCTACTTCACCATTGGCCCCCCATCTACCCTACACTTATCCAAACATTCTGCTAATTCTGAAATTCCTACGGAAAGCTGCCGTTTTAAAAAGGAAGGTCATCTTCATTGAACCTTACTGGCCTCGACAAATTTGATTCCCCTTCGTTTGGCTTCAGTTGCTTCACCAATCATGGATTTTGGATCCAACTCTGGACTCCTGTCTCACCTAACAGGCATTATTCATAGGTTGGTACTAGGCTATCAGCCCTAGGGCCTATACAAGCCTAGCCATAACAATTCCCTGGCTGTTTCTTCCCACATTATTTACTTTCCTGGACCCCTAGGGCGACTGACGTGATCCGTGATTCATTGAAACATAACCAACCTTAGGCTGACTGCCTGGCTTCTCCAGTTCTGTTAATAACCAGACAGCCTATGCTCTCTTCTCCTGTTCATCAAATACTTTTGTCTTCCCATAATAAGCCTTCTACCAGGAAACTCTTCTAGCAAATGGAAAAGATTTGTTCACTGGGCTCATCAAAATGGTAATGAACCTTTGTTAGCCCCGATGCATAACATCCTTGAATTTTTGATGCATCTCTTTAAAGGACCAAGTTCATCAACCACTAAAGTTCAGTTAGCAGTCGTAGCAAATTTTCATATTGGTTTTCATGGTGGTTCTGTTACATCTCATAAATTGAGTAAAGCCTTCTTGAAAGATAATCTTCTTCTGAGACCTTTTTAAGATCCTACTCCTCTATAGGATCTGAATCTGGTACTGCATAATCTTAATTACCATTCGAACCAGCAACTACAGCTGACCTTAAATATCTTTCTTGGAAAACAATTTTTTTCTGGCAGCTGTCCCGTCTGCCAGACAAATTTCTAAAATTCAGGCCTTCTCCTCTGAACTGCCATACTTCCCAAGGCAATTACATTTTTATCTCCATAGAACAAAAAATATCAGAAAAAACTGATAAATTGTTTGTCTCATTTGCAGAAATCAAATTGGGAAAACCAGTTACCAAAGTTACTTTATCTAGATGGCTTACTGATTGTATTTCATTTGTTTGTAACAAATTGAGCATTACACTACCAAAACCATTATGTGCCCATTCTACAAGATCCATGACAACTTCATCAGCTTTTCAATTCACAAGGCCCATGGATGACGTATACAGAGTAGCAACATGGGCTACTTCCCATATCTCTCTCTCTCTCTCTATATATATATATATATATATTTTTTTTTTTTTTTTTTTTTTGTAATCGTTGCAAGCTGGATCTGGTCTACAAAGGTAGGGTATCATTTGATTCAGTGGTTTTCAGGGTAATTCTTCTTTGGAGTTCACACTGGATTTTAGGTAGCTGGAGACTCAGTCCCATTTGTTGAGGATAGAATGAAAATTTGCATCATCAGGTAAAGAAGTTATGTACTTACCATAATGTTTCGTCTGTGTTGTCTATTTTCATTCTTCCTCAACTCCCCTCCCACCAACCCCCATCTGTGAAGGCTATTTGTGGGTGTTTTTTTTGTTTTGTTTTTGAGGGCTTTCAATAAAACAAAGTTTTGTAAGATGTGTGACAGGCTCAAATGGATGTAACAAGAAACAACTGTATAAAAGATCAAATTGCCAAACAGTGGATGCATGCAACACAATAGCTGGAACTAGACACTTAACAAAAAACGTTTGCACATAAAAGGTGGGTATAATAACTTTTTAACACAATGATACTTTCTGTAATTTCTTTAAATGTCAGTTTTCTTACATACAAATACAAAAAAAGAAAGAATAGTGACCTATATTAAAATGTACAGTGCAAATAGCTATGCTACAGGACACACACTTGGAAAATACTAATCATGTGAATTTGAAAAAGAAAGGTTTTCAGGATGGTTATACAGTACTCTACCTGGGACAAGAGAAGAGAAGAGAGGAGTACGTGTATTAATTTTAAGAGTAGATCCAATAATGATAGAAGAGGATAAAAAAGATAATAATGGTAGATTTGTAGTACTAAGGGGTCACTGGCAAGGGAAGAGGATTACACTGGCATGTATTCATATTCCACCTAAAACTGTTATGATGGAGCTTAAGAAAATTCTGAAAGAAGTAATCAGTTTTCAGCAAAGAAAATTACTTATACGTGGAGAATGGAATTTGATTTGCAGCAGTGAAGATGTGTCTGCGGGCCCAGAAAATACAACAAAGGAGGGTCAATTTTTGAAGAAATTTATGAAAATATTTGGCATGGAAGATGTGAATTGAGTTCAGAGTGAATTTGCATATTCCCCAAGATACAAAAACTTGGCTAGGCTAGACAGAATTTACATTTCAGAGGACCATGCACATTTAATTGAGAGTCTTGATATGCAGCCAAAAACTATTTCAAATCATGTGCTAATAATAACTAAAATAAAAAAACAGGGTAATGAAATAAAAATGAGACACTGGTGCTTTCCCATCTATCTGTTGAAGAGAGAGGAATTTAAGGCGTGGGGGAGTGGAAATTAAAGAAGGGGGGGAGATATGGTTAAGAAGTGACCGGAATTATTTAGAGGGACTGACAAATGTTAACTATTGCAGAAGAGGAGGAGCAACTGCAGAATGCTAAATAGGAAGGGATTACCTCGATAATATGCATGAGTCTAGAAGAATTGCTGTTAAGCAACTGTTTTTTCATAATAACTCTAGAGCACAAAAACATTTAGCACAGTGGCTCAGGCAACAGAAGGTAGGAAGGGCTTTCACCAAGCTTAGGGAGACAACAACAAGGAAAATAAGAGATCCTGTAGCGGTATTAGAAATATTTTAGAAATTCTATGAAAGTCTGTACAAAGCAAAGAAATATAGAAATCAAGGAAATGTACAAATGGAAATGTTTATGGGAGAATTAAATATGCCAAGGTTAGAGGTAGATGAGGCTCAAATACTAACAGGGTAGGAAGAGATTAGTTAAAAATGGTGCTGTATAACTAATACACAGGAATGTCCCTAGGAACACATATGGTGTTCCTGTGGAAGTTAGGTTGGGAAAAACTGATAAAGATCTGGAAGATTTTGTTTAACAGTAGTTTAAGAGGAGGAGTATACCAACATCCTGGAAGAAACTGGTGGTAGCTGTAATGCCTAAAAAGGGTAAATACCCATCAAATCCAGCTTCATACAGGCCCATTTAAATACTAAACCATGATTATAAAGTATTTTATGTCTGAAAGAATAGCAAAAGTGATGCCAAAACTGATATGGATCAGTGTGGTTTTGTGGAGAGGAGACAAACATTTGACATCATTAACAGAACTTTTGATGATCCAGAAGGAAGCAGAATGTAAGAAAATACCACTGCTTGTGGTAGGTCTTGATACAGAGAAAGCATTTAACAGAGTAAGCTTGGACTTTATGAGCAGGACAATGGGAACATTTGCTGATAAAATTATAAGGTTGATTAGGAGGATATATGAAAGAATGAGGTGAAAATTAAAGTGGGTGGGTTCCTCTCTGATAATTTCTGCTTCAGCAGAGGAACCAGGCAGAGGTGTGTCCTCTTTCCCCTATGTTAACATTATATTTAGAACCACTGGCAAAGAACATAAGTGACTCCAGAAATTCAAGGATATAATTAGTATGGCTCTGTTTGCAGATGATATTATTTTATACCTGATAAAATCAGAAAAGGACATTTCAGTGTTGTGGAACACTTAGGTGTGTACTAGGCTAATGGCCCTGGAGCCTTTGCAAGCCTAGCCCATAGAAGCACCCTGGCATCGTGCTGCCCGACGTTAGTTCCCAGTGCCTCCATAAAATAGAGCCACTGGAGTGATCCCCCGGGTGAACTTTCTATTTCCCGTCTACTCTTTAAGATTTTTCTTGAAGAGGGCCAGTGAGGTGCTCTGCTTGACATGTATGGGAAGTCCATTCCAGAGCATGGGCAGTGTCTGGGTTATGAACCTGTCCCTCCAGCATTTTTTGTTGATTGTGGTAATGAGGTTGAGGTCTCTGGAGCTTGTGGTGTGGAGGGATTGGGATTTCTTTACATGTAGCATTTCTAACAAAGCTGGGTCAGACATGGCTTTGTAAGTCAAGCAGAGATCACCTCTTAGTAGATGATACGAGTCAGAATAGCTGGAGTTTTTTGAGTCTGTCTGTGCAGGACGTGTTTAAGGCCTAGGATTCTCTTTGTGAGGTACTTTTGTGGCCTTTCCAGCTGTTGCATATGTCTAGTGAGGTACATGCCAAATGGGGCATTATACTCAATGATTGGCCTAATGAGGGAAGAGTAGAGAGAGAGAGATGATAACCTCTTTCTTCCTGGATGCAAAACCCTTGGTAATGAGATGTACCACATAGAAGGACTTTCTGACTACAGTGGCAATGTAGTGGTCGAAGGTGAGGTTGCTCTCAACCTGTGTCCCCAGATCTCTTATAATGCCTTCAGTGTTAATTGGGCTCCCATCAATGTGGTAATTAGTGGGAACTGAGTTTTTCCCAGAGGGAATGATGACGGATTTTTTGGCATTAAGTTTAAAGCCATGGTTTCAACACCAGTCATTGGTCTCAGTGAGGCCTTTGTGTAGGATGTCTACATCACTTGGGGAGTTAATAATGGCTACCAGCTTGCAGTAGTCTGCGAACATGGTCAGCGAGAGTCCTTCTGTGTTGGCCTGGACTTCTGAGAAGTAGATGCCAAACAGGAGAAGACCCAGGACCAATCCCTGTGGGACTCCACTCGTGACTGGTTGGCAGTCTGACTTGGAGTCCACTACGTTCACACTGTGGGTTCTATCTGTGAGCCAATTTGCAACCCACCTAATGATATAGGGGGTTGATGCCTAGTTTGGTGAGTTTATCAATAATTCCTGAGTGGGGAATGGTATCAAAGGCCTTAGCCAGATCGAGGTAAGCTGTATGAGCTGCCTTGCCCTCATCCACAGCTCTAGTGACTGACTCAAAAAAAGTCAACTAGGTTGAGCAGGCATGATCTACCTTTCACAAAACCAAATTGCGTGGGATCTTGAGTTTGGAGATTCCCTATATCCTTGTTAATTAGGTCCATGATGATGTGCTCCATAACCTTACATATCAGACTCGTCAGGCTAATGGGGCGATAATTCCCAGGGTCTGTAGTCAGTTCCCCTTTATGGAGAGGGATGTCTGTAGCAGTGCACCATTTGGTAGGGACAAAGCCTGAGGTGAAGCTGTGATTGAACAAGGCACACAGATGTGGTGCCAGTTCACTTTGTAGTTCATGTAGAACACATCCAGAGATATTGTCGGGCCTCATGGAAGCTGTATTCTTGGCCTTGGACAATGCAGCTTTAATCTGTGCTCTAGTAATTCTGGGTGCCTGGCATTCCTCCGGTACTGTGATTGGTCCTTTGGGGGGGGGGTAAAGTTGGCACTAAATCGGTCAGCCAGTATGTTGGCTCAATATAGGAGGTACCATTGTACAGTAACTCAGAGCAAACCTGGGTGTTGCTGTGGAGATTCTTGATATAACTATAGAAGGCTTTGTGGTTGTTTTTATTGTTTGTCACAATTCTGCCTTCCTAGCTGGCTTTAGAGGTTTTGATGAGGGATCTCAACTTTTTGTTGAGGCTAATAAAGGAGTTTTTCCAATCTTGGGACTTCACCTTTTTCTGCAACAGTTTCTTCCTTCTGTTGTAGAGTTTATTAATTGCAGGGGACCACCAGATTGGGTTCCTTTTTTTGGAGGAGACCGTCTTGGTTCTGTTGGGTATGGCTAGTTCCATGCATTTATGTATGTGTAAGTACAGTGCATCGGTGTATGATTCGGCAGTCATGCATCTATTTTCCATTGACATGGGTGCAGTGAAGTTAGCCACCTCTGTTTTTAGGAGCCCAAAGTCAGCTTTGGAGAAGTTTTTCATGGTGGTTACCTTTGCGGGGTGTGTGGGTGAGATGTGAATTTCCATGGTGATTAGTTTGTGGTCGGATCTAACCAGGGAGGAATTGACTATTGGCACAGAGCAGCGGTTGCCCATGTTAGTAATAACCAGGTCAAGGATGTTGCTTCCTCTAGTGGGGTTAAGAATGAGCTGGTCCAGGGCATTGGAATTAATGAATTCCAGGAAGCGTTGGGTCAGTGTATTGGTGCATGAGTACTTTTCCCAGTTGATGGAGGGGTAGTTGAAGTCACCTAGTATGAGAGTGTTGGGTTGGGCCCTAATAGTTTCCAGGGTGCTTAGGAATGTGGAGTGAGAGTCTTGGGACATGGTTGGGGACCTATAGCATGTTACAACCTGAATTGCCGTCTTACCCAATGTTAGCTATACCCGAAGTATCTCAGATGTGTTGAGTTGGGCTGCTAGTCTAGAGGTGTGCATATCCTTTATGAATATGGAGACACCACCACCTTTGGAGCTTTGGTCCATTTTCTGGGGTCTAAAAGTGTGGAATGAGTTACAGCCTGGTAGTGCAGCTGTGCTTTCTGCTGCTTTAAAACAGGTCTCTGTTACAGCACAAATGTTGATATTCTCCATTTTGAGGACTGCTTCGAGCAAGTGCATCTTGAGATTTAGACTTATAGCATTAAACAGCATGACCCTCAAATTGTATTTATTTATAGTTGTTATGGTGGTAATTTGGTCTTCAGAACATTGCCTAAAAAAGGCACTATGGGGTGGCAAAACCCTTAGTATCCGGAAACCCAGGGGTGACAGATGCAGGATTTCCCTGGCAAGGCATAGAGGTCTGTCAATCATGTTATCCCAGGCAGACAGATACTGGATCCTCTTAGCATGACACCAGAAACTTGACCAATTGTTGAAATCAGTCATTTTCTGCTTGTACTGCAGTATCATTCTGGGTGATGGTAGGATGCTGCTCAGGGTTAGGGTAATACCTGTCTGGGCTACATAATCCAAGAGCTCCTCCATGTCTCTTTTCATGTAGTCCAGGGAGGTGCATCTCAGGTCATTCACACCCACACGAACAGTGACAGAGTCATACTTGTGGAGTGACCTAAGTGCATGTGTTATGTGTCGGATTCTGGCACCTGATAGACAGCTGACTGTTACATTCTGCTTATTCAACCTAGTGAGTGTGACATCAGTGTGCCTCACTATTGAGTCACCTATGATTAGTGTATTGGGCAAGTTGTTTTGCATTCGGAGCTTAGGTTGAGGGGCACACCATGTAGGTGAGCTGTGTGTCTTGTGGTTTGTGCTGGGTTGTGGTGGTCGACTGCATTTCTGCCTTGGAGGTCTCTGCTGATTGGGTAGATTTCCTATTGAGAGTCTCTGCAAAGGTGGGTGTGTGGTTTGTGTTTTTATGTGACAGTTGTGATAGTGGGTGTTCTGGAGAGCTATGTGTTGCATGTGGTGTGGTGCAGGTGTTGACCTTCTCCTGACCAGCTATTCTGGTCTTGGCTTGAGAATGCATGGCTTCCAATTTGGATGTATAAGTGCATCTGTCACAAGTCTGAGTTTTGGGAGGTAAGAGGAGAGGGTTGTCTGTGTACATGAGGCAGATGTTCTTGGTGTTTCACTGTTGCAGTTATCACATTTGGGGTTATCCCTGCCAGGGTAGCCCTCAGTCGGCCCGAATACCAGAGGCTTAGTATTTCTGCATTGTTTGCAGTTGCTCCAGGACTGACATCTGGTCATCAGTGGTATAAACCCAGGCAGATGATGCCATTACATCAGTCTTTCTTGCCGATGAACCCGAAGCAGAAGCAGTTCGCACAAGTGCCGGTCAGCCGCTACCTGTGTTTTTCATTTCTGAATTGAAGTTGAAGTCTTCTAAAGCTAAATAACCATATTGGGGATCTTTTTTTCTTGCTCTAACCAATGTCAAAAAAAGTTAACAATTGTCTTGCCTGTGGAAAGCCAATACCACACCGAGACTTTCATTCTTAGTGCATCACTTGTTTAGGCCCAGACCACGACGTCCCCCACTGTCACTTTTGTGCTTTGCTCAATGCCAGAACTATACATCATCTGGCCCTTATTGTAGCTAAATATTTTCACACTCAGTCCTCAAATTCCAATATGGCTTCGGTAAGCCATCCGACAACAGATCTTTCGAAAAAACATAAGGATAAAGACAGAGACAGATGCAAAGATCCAAGACTGCCGACAATGCTTTTGTTAAGCTAGTCATCAGTTCTCTAGTCCACAGTGAGGCCCTTTTGCAGCCCCTGATGCCTGGTTCTGTGGATTCGCAGGCCACTACCGAGATCCTTTTAGAGTCCAGTATGCCACAAGACTCTTCTATGACTAAGGATCCTGTAGATGTCTCTACCTTGAATGGGTCTGGAGCTGCTGAGCAGGCACCGGCTTCCAAGGAAGTACTTCAAACTACAGATACTGTACACAGACCGACGACTTCTTTTGAGTCTACAGTTCTTTCAAAAACAACCGAGTTTCTAAGGCCCAGGGTACCAACCACACCCAAAAAACTGATGACCCAAGCTCAGGCACCGGCTTCCTTGCCTCAGTCTCAAATGCTTAAAATGGTGGAAGACCTTATAATGCTTATCAGGGGAAGCCAAGCTACCCCTTCCAAAAGAAAAAGAGACTTTTCCCCTGTAATTTTATCTGAATAGGAGTCCAATGACTCTGATGCATATGAATATGACGATAGCAACCCCTCTCTGCTTATGAGGATTCCAATGCAGAGGAATCCATCCCTTCAGCCTCTCCACCCAAGGGCTTTTCCTTTGGGGAAACCCTACATACTTTAAGGAAGCATTTCCAATGGGAATGTCAGGACTATCCTCAGTCAAAAAAGAGACTCCGGGAATTCTTAGATCTTCCACAGCACAGACCTCTGGCCATTCCTCCAGTCCTGGATGTTGTGGATGATGTTTTTATGGAATCCAGTCTGACCCCTGACACCCTCCCTCCTGCTCCCAGGAAACCTGGCAGGTACTGTAGAGTCCTTGACTCAAAAAAAAATTTTTTCAAAAATCCTACTGCTGACCCAGAGGTCATCTGTCAAGGACCTAAAGGAGTCAAAGCAACTTCAGCTAAGAATCCCAGCCCCTCAGGTAGGGAATCCCGAGCATTAGACAGATGAGGTATAAAAGTATACACCTCTGCTACTCTTGCTATTAGAGCATTAAATTGTCAGTTCCATATGCTGAAATATCAGCAACATACCATGGAATTTCTCAAACAGAAAATATCTTCTTTCCCTGCTTGTGCAGAAAATAGAGTTACAAGAGTTAATGCATTCTGCAAGTCAAGTAACTAAGCACACCTTACAGTGTGGTTTTGATGCCCTAGAAGCATCTTGCAGGGCAGCAGTCACTGGTTCTGTCCTTAGAAGGCATGCTTGGCTTAAGGAACAGACCTTGCCAAGCCATGTCAAATCCAAATTATTGGACACACCCTTGCACAAAGACAACTTATTTGGCACCAAGGCAGAAGAGGTCTTAAAAAAGATGGAAGAAAAAGCTAAGTCTATGCAGACAGTTAAAGACTTCTTACAGGTCCAGCCACCGAGGTTCAGTAGGCATTGCCCCTCCAAGCACTGGTCCTTTCCTGGCCCCTCCAGGTCAGCTCAGCCCAGCCCAGACCCAGGAGTAGCAGGCCCCCAGACAAGAACCCCAGGGAATGCAGAGATCTAAGCAATGGAGTTCCTCCTCTTCAAAACCAGGGAGTGCAAAGCCACCCCCCTTGTAGTAGGAACTCACAATGACTTTATAATTCCACCCCTTCCCTCTGCCCACCTGCTCTTGTGCCCCTAGGAGGAAAACTCTCCTTCCACATAAGCAACTGGACCACCATTACCAAAGACCACTGGATCCTCAACATAGTGTCCCAGGGATACAAATTTTATTTCCATACACTGCCAACCCAAAAAGGGTTCCCAGATCTTCCCCCAAACCAGTGGGCAGAGGCCAGAAAGCAAGTCCTTTCCCGGCTCTCTATGAGGGCAATAGAGCATGTTCCTGCAGAACATGCCAAGGTTTCTACTCCAGACACTTCCTGGTACCCAGGAAAGAGGGCACATGGCACCCCATCCTCGATCTATCCATTCTGAATACCTTTCTGGTGATACCAAAATTCAAAATGCTCACCCTCCAACAACTTCTACCTATGCTTTCCAAGTATGCTTGATTAGCCACCCTAGACCTAAAAGAGGCCTACCTACACATCCCAATCAAGGAATCATGCAGGAAATACCTACATTTCAGGGCAGGATCACTGCACTTTCAGTTCTCTGCTCTTCCCTTTGACTTATCCACTGCTCCCAGAGTTTTCACAAAATGTCTGGCTCCCGCCATTGCTTTTTGCAGACAAAGAAATATTCAAATTTACCCATATTTAGATGACTGCCTGATTCAGACACTCAGGAAAAGCTGCTAAAGCAACTGACCTTTGTAAAGGACCTACCAACCTCCCTGGGGTATACTATCAGCGAAAAGAAATCCAAACTAGTACCCACACAAAAAAATGTATTCCTGGTTGCAAGCCTGGACACAGCATCCCAGATGGCATTCCTGGGAGCAAGCATGGACACAGCATCCCCGATGGCATTCCTTGCACCAGAAAAACAATCCTACCTGACAGCCTACTTCTCTCAACTAGCCACCAGGACCCAGTTATCCACAAGGAAAATTCTGCAAGCTCTAGAGTTCATGGCTTCTTGCATTCTACTTATTCCATATGCCAGACTGCATATGAGGAAACTACAATGGTACCTAAAAAGCCTTTGGTGTCAGCACTCTCAAGACCTGGAAACTCTTATACCAATGATACCTTGTCTAAGGAAAGATTTTCTTTGGTGGGCAGCAGCATGCTACCACAACAAGGGACTTCCCTTCTCACAACCCCATGCCACCCAGACTCTCACCACAAGATGCATCAGACAATGCCTAGGGTGCACACCTGGA
Source organism: Protopterus annectens (assembly GCF_019279795.1). Taxonomy (NCBI): domain Eukaryota; kingdom Metazoa; phylum Chordata; order Ceratodontiformes; family Protopteridae; genus Protopterus; species Protopterus annectens. The sequence goes on along the minus strand of NC_056732.1, from coordinate 1,372,936,001 downwards.
TGGCAGGTGCATTCAGGGCTAATGGAGCCCAAATCAAATACATCTGCACATCAACCAAAAAGAGATGTTAGCTGTTCAGCACGCCCTGACAACTTTCAGACCCCCTACTCTCCCCAGGGCCCCTACTAATCAAAACAGCACCACAGTGGTGTGGTATATCAACGAGCAGGGAGGGACTCACTCTTATCCTCTGTGCAGGCTCACTATGGCCCTTAGGCACACGGCCTCAGCCATGCAACTACACCTGCTAGCACAATCCCTGCCAGGCTCTCTCAACTCTCTGGCAGGCAACTTAAGCAGAAACCTGCTAGACCCACACGAGTGGCAGCTAGACCAAAGAACCTTCACCCTTGTAACCCAGAAATGGGGCACCCCGAAGGTCGACCTGTTTGCCTCCCACTCCAATCATCAGCTCAGCAAATTCTGCACCAGCGAATCTCACAGCAAGGCCTGGATAGTGGATGCTCTCTCCTTCCAGTGGGTAAACCTCTTGGTCTATGCATTTCCCCCTCTACCACTCATTTCAAAGGTACTGCTCAAAATAAGGGAGGAAAAACTGAGGACAATCCTGATTGCCCCAGACTGGCCACACCAGCACTGGTACCCACTGCTGTGCAGCCTGTCACCCCTGCCACCATGCACCTACCTCAGATCCCAACACTCCTGACCCAGAGAAATGGAGAATTCATGCATCCCCAATTGCAGATTCTCAATCTGGCAGCCTGGCTTATTCCCTGACCTCTCATCAAGCTGCCAGTCTAAGCAAACAATTCTAGATGTTATACGTAAGGCCAGATGCCCCAGCACTTGAAAGTGTTATGCTGACAAGTGGAAAAGTGTTTGCACCTGGATCTAAGGGAGCTGGAATGGCACAGCCCTTCCTATCTCTCAACCTGGATTACCTGTCAGACCTACTACACAGGGGTCTATCCTTCTCTTTTATTAAAATTCAGGCCTCTGCCATCTCTGCTTATTTCAGCAAAGAGCCACTTCTTTTCTCACACCCTCTCATCAAACAGTTCCTAAGAGGGGATAACAACTTAAAGCTACCACAGAAGAGCTCCTACCCCAGCTTGGGACCTAAACTTTGTGTTCAGAAAGCTCATCCTGCCCCCCTTTGTTCCTGCAGCTTCAGCAGAGTTAAAATTTCTCTCTTGGAAGACAGCCTTGCTTCTGGCCACCACTTCAGCTAGAAGAGTATCAGAGCTACAAGCACTTATGGCTGTAGAGCCCATCTTCATTTTCCATGCTGACAGGGTCTCCCTCAGGACTAACCCATCCTTCATGCCAAAAGTGGTGTCCAGTGTGGCTCAAAACCAATCCATTCATTTTCCCACCTTTTTCGCTAACCCACAAAACAAGGGAGAAAGGATTTTGCACTCTCTAGATGTGCACATAAAGCTCAAATTCTACCTAGACAGGACTAAATTGATAGTCAGCTTCACTTCAGGAGCAGAGGGCAAGGCCATATCCAAACAATGTCCAAATGGATAGCACACTGCATCCATTTCTGCTACAAACAGCACAAGAAACCTCCCCAAGGGGGTCAGGACACATTCCACCAGAGCAACCTCCACCTCTGCAGCTTTCCTCAGAGGGGTCCCCACCAGGGACAACCTGGAGGCTGCAACATGGACATCTGTTCATACCTTCTCCAAGCATTGCCAACTGCCTTCCTTCTCCAAATCCAGGGCAGGCTTTGCCACCGCAGTCTTGCAGGGCATCCTAGCCAGCCCCCAGTCTACTTGACTGCCTCCACCCTTTTCTTCAGCTTTGGGAATCAACCCAAATACGATGACTGCAACAGTGAAACACAAAGAACATACTACAGTTGTGTACACTTACCATAAATATAGATGTATGAGTGTATTCACTGTTGCAGTCCTGGTTTTCCTCCCTCCATCCCCCTTGTCTTCTCTGTCTCTCTCTCCTTACAAGGAATTTTTGGTATTTACTTTCTACTGGTGGTGTTCTTCCACCATAACCTAGCTCCCTTTTGGGGGCTGCTGACAGGGCAAGAAAAACTGATGTAATGACGTCAGCTGCCTTATTTTATACCACTGATGACCTGATGTCAGTCCTGGAGCGACAGCAACTGATGCAGAAATACTAAGCCTCTGGTATTCAGGCCGACTGAGGGCTAGCCTGGCAGGGATAACCCAAATGTGATGACAGCAACAGTGAATACACTCAAACATCTACATTTATGGTAAGTGTACACAACTGTACTTTGCTACACTATCTCAGAAAGCCCAAGTTCAGGTTAATAGGAGAAAGCACAGGGAACTGACCTTTAGGCATGCCAGAAGGGATGGTCATTACTAATAAGTACTGGAGTTGTTTCCTTATATATTCCTGTTACAGGAAAAATGTCACTCAAGGTGTCTGAGTATGTACAGAGCACTGCCAAATACTTGAGGGGAAACTAATATGTAGACCTGGAAAATTTAAGGATGAAGTATTTAGGCAGATATTCTGAAGTTAGAAAGAAATCAAGCAGTACTTACTGAAAAATAAAGAATTAACTTGTCAAGAATGTTGAAAAAATGGGAGTTGCATGAAAGGCTACTGCCCGGCTACTACTAATGCTGGTCTCAGCATAGCTTCACTCTGTTGGGATACAATACTCCTTTGCTTCTTCTCTCACCAGAAGCAAAATGTTAGCACCAATCCCAAGAAGAGAAGCAGGCCACGGTCTGTTTGGGGATCCAGAGTCTTGTCCCAGATGATGCAAGGGTCTGCAGGCTTGTAGCCTTTTTCTGGTGGATGCCTTGAATAGCAACCAGACCAATCAGGTATGTTAAGCACAGACATTCACTTTCCAACCAGAAAGAGTCGGGAATCAATGCACTCTGCTTCTACTCTCACCAGGATCAGAATATAAGCACAGATTCAAAGCTGTCACCTATAAAGCAGTTATTAAGCTTCTGATGATCAGCAGTCTCCAGGGAATAATGTAACTGCACTCCTTCTCTCACCAGGAGAAAACAGAAGCACTAATCCCAAGATGACTACTGAGAGGCAGAATGTGGGCTCTCCAACAACTGGTGGTCTTGCAATAGATACTTAAATGTAAGATGAAAAAAATAGTGTATCCTAAACATTGCAGTGTGCACCAGAGGAGTTAGATGGGAAAGTAGGTAACTTAAGTTTTACCTGTCTAAAAAGTTAACTTTTAGTGGAGAGTCACTATTTTTAAAACAGCAAGATAGATTGAAAGGGGGTGGTCACTTTTGTATTCTGGTACTATGTAATGCAGTAGGATGGCCAATAAATTTAAATAGTTGAAGGGGAGTGATTTCAAAAAATAATAATTTTTGTGGTTATTCGCACCAGCCAGTAAAAGCAGAGAGGAAATGAGATATATGGTCAAATTAACATAAGGGGCAAGCAACTAGAAAGACAGTGATGTTTAAGAACACAACAGTAACCGTGTGAGAGGGTGTGAAAATTTTCTATCTGACTCACAACAAACAGAGCTGTGGTCTCTTTTCAAGTCATGCAGTTAAAAACATAATACAGGTAGAACACAGTATAAAGAAAACAAACCACAGTATACAAAAATAGAAAAAGGCAATAAAGTAATACAAAATACAACAAATAAAAAGCAAACTAACCTTTCCCTCCCAGCAAACTGTAGCAAAGTCTGGGTGAGCCTTTCAAGAAAAGCTTTGAAATGTTTTATTTTACCCCTTAAATAGAAGGTTTAGTTCCTAGTGCTTAACCCCTCAGTTCACAGATGATTAACGTTAACTGACCTGTTCTAATTTCTGTCTGACTCACAAGAAACAGAGCTGTAGTCTCTTTTCAAGTTTTAATATGCAGTTAAAAGCAGAATACAAGTAAAACACAGTGTTAAGAAAACAAATCACAGTATACAAAATAGCAAAATGCAATAAAACAATACAAAATGCAACAAAAAAGCAAACTAACCTTTCCCTCACATACAACAAATAAAAATCTTTTCAGGATACATAATTAAGCTAAAACAGTCAATACCTGTAAATTATGGACCCACATGCTGATTGGTTCACCAATATCCATATTTATGGGGACAAGTTAAAATTAAGTACTTTTTATTTATTTATTTATTTTACATTTGTTGACCAGGCTAGTCCAGCTGGATATATGCTCATTTTCAGCAGAGGCCCAGGGAGAAAAGCTTCACGAAAACACAGTAACATTTATATAAAATAACAGTTTTCAACAGATACAGGTACAATACATATTTAAGCAATTTTATACATGACAGATTTTACAGATGTGAGTACATTAAATATATAAGCAAATATTTTCACTTCAAAACATGTCTGCTTACAGAATCATATTACTTATAGCATTTGTTAGTTCATAGGTGGGTACTAGGCTATCTGCCAGAAAGCATTTATAAGCCTAGCCAGAATGTGTTGGGTTTTGCCATCCCCTTAGATTAGTTCCCTGTGCCTCTGTCCAGCAGAGCCACTGAAGTGATCCCCGAGGTAAACTTTCTGTTTCCCATCCACTCGTCAAGGTTTCTTTTGAAGAGTGTTAGCAAGGAGCTCTGCCTAATGTAGATTGGGATCTTGTTCCAAAGCATGGGAAGTCTCTGGGACAGGAATCTATCCCTCCAGCATGTCCTATTTATTGTTGTGGTAAGGTTTAGATCCCTAGAGCATGTGACTCGAGGGGATAAGGTTTTCTTTAGGTGGAGCATGTCCATCAATTCTGGGTTGGACATGGCCTTGTATGTCAGGCAGAGATCACCTCTGAGTAGGCGGTATGCAACCGAGTACAACTGGAGTTTCTTCATAGGGAGATATTGATGAAGACATTTTAGTAAAATATAAGGCCCATTTTCTTTATGGTTTTCAATAGGCAATTAGTATATACAGTTGATGTGATGGGTGTCTTTGTGAAAAACGGTGTAATTAGTCTGAGTTCACACAGGAACATAACCAGTGGGATTTAAGGTAGGTTTTCAGCTTGCTTTTAAATTGTGTTAGTGAGGAAAGGAAGGTCAGGTCACCGGGGAGAGAGTTCCAGCTTTTACCCACAGTATTAGAGAACAAAGAGTCACCAACCATATTGTTGGTTTTACCTATTTGTACTAATATTAGATGATCGTAGGGTCGTAAGGTTGTTGTAGGGGGTGATAAGGTTGGTAAGAACTGGAGTATTAGTAGGCTGATACAGGACTTTGTAGGCAACTGTTAATTGGTTAAATAGAAGTAAATTTGGCAACTCTAGCCATCCTAGTTGTTCATAATTAGTACAGTGATGGGTTCTGAATGTAGAGCCTGTTGCAAATCTGGCAATATTATTATAGGAGACAGCCAGCTTGTTCAAGTTGTTTTTTGAGAGGTTAGTATATATAGGGGAGGCATAGAGGAGGGTGGAGATTAAGTGGGTGCAGGCAATAGTAGTCCTTGCTAGTGGGGTGAGGTAGGATGTGATTCTATAGAGGGAGCCTAGTTTTTTGTTGACTGTTTATATGGTACTGTTAATGTGAGTATCAAAGTTAAGGTTATTATCAGTTAGTACCCCTAGTAGTTTTGTAGTTGAGTCAGGAGATATGATGGTAACATTGTTTGATGTAACAGTAAAGTTAAGTGGGAAAGTCCTACGGGTGGGAGTAAATAGTAGGAGTTTTGTTTTTTGGGGTTCACGATGAGGCAATGGTGTAGTAACCATTTCTCGACTGTGTTAAAACACATTTTGGGTGAGGGTCTGATGGAGAGGTGGCCGAGCATATTACTGTGGAGTCATCTGCATATTGTATTGAGGTACCTTGAGGTATTGCAGAATGTATATCATTGATAAAAATAGAAAATAGGAGAGGTCCTAATATAGAGCCTTGGGGGACACCAAGTACAATGAGGAGAATGGGAGAGAAGTTGTTCTCCCACAGAACAGCCTGTTGCCTATTGTTTAAGTAGGATTGAAACCATTGTATAACCAGTGCATCTAGTGATAGGTTTTTGAGTATGTTTATGAGAAGTTGATGGTTAACCATATTGAAGGCTTTAGATAGATCAATAAAGAGGGCTGAGTACAGAGTGTTGTTATTGCGATTTTTGTTAATACAGTCAGAGGAGGATAAAAGGGCAGTAGTGGTGCTGTGAATGGCCTAAAGCCATGTTGGAAGTTAGCTAATAAGTTATCTATTAGGTGGTTTAACAGTTGTCTATGAATGCATTTCTCCATGATTTTTGCCAGTGGAGATAGTATAGCAATAGGTCTATAGTTGGATAATTCCTTGGAGTTTCCACCTTTATGCAAGGGGATAATATGTAAGATCTTCCAAATAGATGGGATAATTCCCTCAGATATAGTTCTGTTAATCAGGATGGAGATGGGGTAGGCTATGGCTTTTGCAGCTTTTTGCAGATATTCTGCAGGTAGGAGATCAGCTGCAGGGGTGCTAGGTTTGAGTTTCAGAATAAGGGTACAGACAAGGGATGTAGGGACAGGTTTGAGATGAAATGAGGGAGGTAAGCTAGCAGTAGAGGAAGTCAAAGATGAGCTGTCAGGAGTTAGTTGATTGGCAAGAGACTGAGTGGTCTCAGTAAAGAATGTGTTGAAGGTATTGGCAATTTGCTTTGAACTGTCATGGTCAGAACCTAATGGGTTGGGTGTGACAGAACGACCTGGGTGTAAAAGTGTGTTAATCCCTGCCCAGAACTTTTGTGGTTTGTTTTGCTGGGTTTGTTGGAGTTGAATGTAATAGTTTCTTTTGTCTGACAGAATGGCTTTTTTGTATCATTTCTTAGCTGCCTAAATTTTAAGTGATCCTCTGGGCTTTTAGTAGTACGCCACTTGGCCCAGACTTTATTTCTGAGGAGCATTTTTTGTTTGGTTGTTTTTGAGAGCCAGGGGCCGGGTTTATTCCTAGTTCTAATGGTCCTTTTTGGTGCATGGTAGTGTAGAATACCTAAGAATTTAGTATTAAAGTAGATTACTGCTTCCTCTAGAGGTAGATTTTTGAGGGCTGACCAATCGCATGCCTTAAGTTCAGTTTGGAAGATGTCAGGGTTAAAATTTTTGTTGTTCCTTATTGTCCTATAGGTGATTGGGCTAGGGATGTCACTCTTAAATCTGATTATGAAGGTGAGTGCATGGTCGCTTATATCCTCAGGGAGATTTCCTACTTTGTAAGTTTGGCGATGTCTGTTTATCAGCATCCAGTCTAGGGTGCTTTCATTGTTATTGAGTTTGTTGGTCCTTGTGGGGGAGCTAACGGTTTGAGTGAAACCATGTTCATAGGTTCATATTAGGCTATCTGCCCTAGGGCATTTATAAGCCTAGCCAGAGTGTGTTTGGCTTTCGCCACCCATTTTAAATTAATTTTGCTTTTTTTTTTTTTTTTAGTATACTGTGCCTCTGTCTAACAGTGACACAGAAGTGATAGCCGGGTAAACCCTCTCTCTCTCCCATCCACTCATCAAGATTCCTCTTGAAGAGAGTCAATGGGACCTGGGACTCTGCCTAACCTGGACTGGGATTTTATTCCAGAGTGAAGAGCCTCTGGGTTATGAATCTGTCCCTCCAGCATGTCCTATTTATTTCAGTGCTGAGGTTCAAGTCTCTTGGTAGCGTAGCTCTCGATAGATGGATTTTCTGAGGTGCAGCATGTCCATTAATTCCGGTTGGACATGGCTTTATCGATTATACCGCCAGGCACAGATCGCCTCTGAGCAGGCGGTATGCCACTGAGTAGAGCTGGAGTTTCTTTAACCAGGCAGCATATGGCATCTGTTTGAGCCCTTGATCCCTCTTGGTGAGGTACTTTGGGGGGTCTCCAGTTGCTGCAGGTGTCTGGTAAGGTACATCCCAAAAGGGCATTGTACTCAATTATGGGCCTGATGAGGGATGAGTAAGCACAATGACCTCTCCTGATCTAGGTGTGAATCCCTTCATGATTAGGTGGGCTATATAAAATGTTTTTCTAACCACTTTGGCCACGTGGTTTGTCAAATGAGAGAATCAACTTGGGTCCCCAGGTCCCTAATGACTTCTTCTGTACTTAATGGATTACCACCTATGTGGTAATTTGTGGGCACTTTGTTTTTGCCAAAGGGGATGACTATACACTTTTTGGCATTTAGCTTGAGGCCATGGCTCTGGCACCAGTTGTCTGTTTCTATGAGGCCCTTTTGGAGGATATAAAGTTCAGAGATGAGTACTAAGCTAACTGTCCTTGTGAGCCTAGCCAATTGTCCCTTGTGAGATTCAAACCCTTCACTTTGTGTTTGCAAGGCAAACACCTTAACCATTATGCCACCCTCCCAACGTAGGTTAATATGAGTAGAAGGCTGATCAGTAGTACAGCTTTTCCAGTTGATATTAAAGTCACTGAGTATTATTGTTTTTTGGGGATAGTTGGTTGAAAGCCAATTTAGGATATCTCCTAGGGTGTTAGAGTTATTCCCTGGGGGAAGGTAGACAGCAATAATATAGATGGATTTACAATTATTGAGTTGAATCTTGGAGATAAGGATTTCTGCATTACTAGTTAGAGGGGGTTTAGAGTCTACAGAGGTCATCTGTAATCCAGATTTGTATAGTATAGCTACTCCACCACCCTGTCTTAGCTTTTCGGTCTAGTCTCAAGATGCTGTACCCTGGTGGTATAACTTCATTGGCTTGTATAGATGGCTTGAGCCATGTTTCAGTGAGACACAGGATATCAAATGAATGCACATCCATGAGAGCATGTAGGTGGGCAACCTTATTATTTGTGCTCCTGATGTTAAGATGGGCTATCAATAGTGAGCTGGGAGGTCTGGTAAGGAATTAAGTACTAATAGGGGTTGTGTCATGGGTCCCTATGGGCCTGGATTGGGATGTATATCTCCATCTATTAAGGAGCAGAGTTGAATTCTAAGTGTAAGTTTTAGAGGTTTACATGTTAGGAGCTGACATTTCCTAGCTTTTGGCCTATAGTATCTGATGTGAGTCAGTCTGTGATATTTTGCCGGTAGGTAGGCTGTTTTGCAGGGTGCATTTGAATGGCTTTGAGAGACTGCTAATGGAGGAGTGGAGGCTTGCTTTGTGGGGTAATAAAGGTTTATGTAGTGGAAATGTTCATAAAATGTAAGTAGATAAGATATAGAAAGAATAGGTATGAGGGAAGATAGAAGTAGGATCTTCAGGTGTGGAGAGTTTGATATGAATGACATTGTGGCAGAGTTATATATAGGGTAGAGAAAAAGGGTAAGTTAGGTGGTTTACTAAGGTGAGACTTGAAAATGTTGTTTCTAGCACTTTAAGGACTGGGATCAATGATTGGTTGTTAGTATCCGGATGTGGTTAGGGTGTATAAATTTAGGAGTACTGGGGGCGGGTGGGAAATTGGGGCAGGGTAGGGGAGCGGAGTGAGCCCGCAGGGCGAACGGAGCAGGTTAGAGCCAGTGAAGGAAGAGGACCTCGAGAACAATCAGTGAAGAGCTGACTGTTAAGGTAAGATGGAGATGGGTGTGGAGGTGAGTGAGTTATAGTGAAAATAGAGGAGTGAGCAGGACTGGGATAACAACAAGTAAAATAAAATTAAGGTGCCTGATATCTATATTTCAAAACAGTGGGATAGATGTGCAAGGCAAATACTAGGAAAAGGATGACATCTAGAGGACAAGGATAAAATGCAACAGTAGCTTTACAAGAGTGATGTCAGGTATAGGAGTAAAGGAGGGTAAACAGGAGTTAGCTACAGAGACTACAAGTGGGTAGTATGTTAAGGTTTAGGAGAAGAGAGGATTAGATTATGGCTGCTGGCTGTCCTGGCTAGGGAGCAGACTTCAGTAATATGGAAATATATTATTCAAGTATATATTTTAATACAGTAGTTATGGAACACATACTTTCTTGGTTCCTTGGAGTATGGATTAAAATGATTCTTGTGTGGCAGCTCACAATATGTGGAAGAGACTAAACAATTGATACTACAAAAACTGAGAAATTGGAAGCCCTGTTATATGGATATGGATAGGAAGATGTCCTTCTATTCACAAGTTGCAGTATTCATCACATATGGGTTTACTCCTCTTGCTACCCAAACATCCGGCCAGTAACAAATGTTTTCAGTCACTGTATGGTGCATGAGACGTCTGACGTGGCTAGTGGAACATTCATAGGTATGTACTAGGCTAATGGCTCTGGAGCCTTTACAAGCCTAGCCCATAGGATTTACCCTGGCATCGTGCCACCTGACCCTAGTTCCCATTGCCTCTGTCGAGTGGAGCCACTGGAGTGATTCCCAGGGTGGGGCATAAAGGTGACATCTACACACACCAGCCCTCAGAACTTCTCAGCCGCCAGTCGAATGTTGGGTGTTCCTGCAATCCCAGCCATCGGATCTCATAGAAATCAGATAAGTGCCCTGTTGGGAACCTTTTCAGTCATTTTTTATCTTAATGCTTGTTCGTGTCATCCAGAAAGGGCAAGTGTAAGTGCAGCTGTCAAATACCCCATAAGGATGCCCACGAACTGTCTTTTTTTTGTTTAGGTCGGTCGCATGACTGCAAGGCCTGCTGCATTTGTCAGGGGTTTGTGTCCAAGACTTTGCACAGCCATCTGCACATGCTCAACCTTTATCTGGAAAATCAATGTTTAAAACAATTAGCCTTAGGTATGGAGGGTTCTGTCGACATACCACCTGACTCACCGAAAAAGAAAGCCAAGACTGTCAGGCCTACCACTACTGCTGCACCTCTTGCATCCAAAACAGCCTGTGGCCGACGTCGGCCTACTTGAGGATTCGGGCTCCATCACCTTGGATATAGCTCTTGAAATTGCATATGTATTTGGTGATGCTATACAGGCCACTCTTGAATAGCCTTGCTGTTGGTCACACTTACCATTTGGATAACAGTAACATTACACAGTAGAATTAGTAACCCTTTGGGAAGGGCCTTACAGTAGCTGATAAAGAGCTGGTTGGTGGCAGTGATTACTACCTTATAGACTGGCAGAAGGGGGCATAGCTAGTAAACCTTTGCCAGCCTTCCCCAGGAGTGTCTGTGTGTTTGTATATAAATCAAATCCCAAAGTGTGTGTGTGTGTGTGTGTGTGTGTGTGTGTGTGTGTGTGTGTCAGCTACCTGGGCAGAGACATGAAGCACTATTTGGACAGAGAGGGTGCTGGAGGTTTTGGCTTGACCACTCTGCTGAGGTCTTAACCCTATAGCTGTGGCAGTGGGGAGTCTTACTAGGGATCTGGAGAGAGAGAGAGAGAAACCAGCCCCAGACTGACTGTCATCTCTGTGCTCTTAAGGGAAGTTGAAATTTACTCTGTGTACTTATCATCCTCCCAATGTGCACGCCCCTCACTGGTGTTAGTGGTGAGGATTGAGGCATCTTGATTACTCGGCCAGTGCAGGGGCATCACATATTAATTGTTTGGCAGTGGTGGAATAGCCACATCACATATTAATTTGTTGATAGTGGTAAGATAGCCACATCACATATTAATTGGCTTGTAGTGCTGTGGATATTGAATTCCTGTAGCTTCTGTACAGTGATCACTGAAGGTGTTTTTGTATTCTAAATCAGCCATGCAGTGAACATTCAGAGTTCATATCACAATTGTTTTATTTATTTTGTTAGTTTAGTTAGGGAGCGCAGGCAAGCCTGTCAGCAGAGGAGTATGGCAAGCTGACAAGGAACCAGTTGGCTGAGATGTGCCAGGCTAAAGGAGTGGTGCATGCCAACCTGACTAAGGCAAATGTGATTGCAGCTTTAGTCTCAACTGCATCAGAGAATAGCAACCAGGAGGGCAAGCAGACTGGTCATGGAGATGTACAACTCAGAAAATGGACAGCTCAACCTTTCCACAGATGACTTAAAAATCCATCTGGAGATAGAGACTTTAGTTGGAGGACAAGCACTTGGAAATAGAAGCAGCAGAGAGACTGAGGCATCTAGAGACTGAGAAAAATGAGAAACTGCTATGCCTGCAGACTGAGGAGAGGCAGAGGCAACATGAAGAGGAGATTCTCTTAGCCAGAGTCATGGAGGTAATGAGGAAGGGAGTAAACGAACCCCAGAAGAAACAAAGGTCAGCACATTTCTTCCACAATTTACAGATGAGGATAATTTTGATAGTTTCATTCATATGTTTGAGAGGGTATGTAAACAGTATGATGTTGACCAAGGGCGCTGTGTATGGTTCCTGACCCCCTTACACCATGGTAAAGCTGTAACTGTAATGTCCAAACTGTTTGATAATGACTGCTTAAATTATAATGTAAATAATTGTTTGCTAGAATTTTTTAAGTTAACACCCGAAGCTTATAGGAAAAAGTTTTGTAAGCATAAACGCAAGGCAGATGAAAGTGTGTGTGAATATGTTGCTAAACTAAGCACTTATTTTCATAGGTGGGTGAGTGGATGTCAGGTCACCATTTTGAAGGGCTGGCAGACCTTTTGGTGAGAGAACAAGCCCTTAGTGCTTTGCCTGAGGACAAGAGAATATGGTTAGCTGATAGACAATGCCTTGCTGTATATGGGTTGAGGAAGAAGGGAGATCTATACCTAGCCAACAGGGCATCACTGCACAGGAAATGGACACCCAGGGGTCTAAGGGAATCCATGGTGGGCAGACCAGACTACCCCAACAGAATCTCCCAGTACCAAGGAAAGCCACTAGTCCAGGTACATGTCCAGGACCTAGGGTTAAATGTTTTAAATGCAACCAATGGGGCCATGAAGCATATAAATGTCCACGGAGGCAGGATGGGGAACAAAAGGTAGGAGAACCAGTAAGTGGGAATGGCAAAATGCCAGCAGTAGGTTGTCTTGAGACAACAAAGGTACCAAACTACCACCCTGCAGATGTCCTGATAGGGAATGATTTTGGTAATGCAGTACCATGTGTTCATCCAGTTACACACAGCTAAGCTTGGAGAAAAGCACGTGGGTCTGGTAGCCTAGGGGATACTCAGACAGACCACAAACTTGCACCCAGGATTGGTGAGGTGGTTACTTCAGGGAGAGAGCTACCCTGTAACAGTGAGACTGAAGGTGAGCCACAACTGCTTGTGGGTACTGATGTTCCCTTGGATAGAGTGACTGCAAGGGCAGAGGTGTGTAGTAGTACCCAAGCTGACAGCAAGGCACTGCTGTCAGATGATACCAAATTTCCCATGGAAGGGTTACAAAGAGAGGGTTGAGACAGGCTCAGCTCTCAGACCCTACATTACAAGGCTTGAGAGGTAGCTAGTGAGGCACATGATTCTGAAGAGAAGGGGGAAACTGTATACTGGGACAAAGGGTTACTGTATAGAGTAAACCCCTCAAGGAGGGCTAGAGGGTGAGAAAATACAGTAGTTGGTAGTGCACAAAGCCTACCATCTGGCACTTCTAGCCATACCCCATGATATTCCCTTTGCAGGTCATATGGACATAAAACATACAAAGAGACGTATTATACAGAACTTTTATTGGCCTGAGACTTCCAGAGATGTAACAGGATACTGCAGGAACTGTGAGTAGTGCCAAAAGGTAGGCAAGACAAGCGACAAGCTGAAAGCTCCTTTGATGCCTCTGCCTGTGATTGAGGAGTAATTTTAGAGGGTAGCTGTGGATATTGTGGGACCTCTAAGTACTCCAAGTTCCACAGGGAAAAAGTATACCCTAGTAGTAGTAGTAGATTAGGCTACCAGATACCCTGAGGCAGTGGTACTGTTCTGCATTGAGGAAGAAAAGGTGATAAATGCTTTGTTAGAGATTTTCAGCAGGGTGGGGTTCCCAAAAGAAATACTGACTGACAGAGGTGCCAATTTAATGTCAGACCTGCTGGCCTGTCTGTGGAAGTACTGTGGGGTGAAGCACTGAAAAACTACCCCCTACCATCCCCAGACTAATGGTCTTGTTGAGAGGTTACACTGTACACTCAAGACCATGCTACTGGCATTTGCAGACCAGTTTAAGAGGGACTGGGACAAATATTTGCCCCATCTGTTGTTTGCTTACAGAGAGGTTCCCCAGGAATCAACCAGTTTTTCACCCTTTGAGTTGCTGTATGAGCATAGGGTGAGAGGACCTTTAGATTTAATTCGAGATGAGTGGGAGGGAGAGTGTGAATCCAACAAGGATTCTATTGTGGCATATGCCCTAAACCTCAGGGCAAGGCTCAGGGAACTCACTGGCTTGACCCAGGAGAAACTGGCAGAAACCCAACAGCAGAAAAAGGTCTGGTATGACAGGAATGCTCGAACTAGAGAGTATGCTGTAGGGCAGCAGGTAATGGTTCTCATTCCTGTCAGACACAACAAGCTGCACTCAGCCTGGGAGGGTCCCTACAAGGTGGTAAAGAAGGTCAGTGATGTTAACTACATGGTAGAATTCTAGGCAGGGGCACAAATTGTACCATGTTAACATGATGAAACCTTACCATGAAAGGGAGGCCCTTGTGCTGAGTATTTGCAGTGGATTGCAGGAGGTGTCTGAGGGAGATCTGGTGACGGATCTCAGGGAGGCTCAGACTGACACATCAGTGGAAGGGGTACCAATGTCCCAGCAGCTATCTCCTACCCAGGTTCAAGAAATCTGAACAGTGTTACAGGAATTTGGGGACATGTTCACTGGGAAACCAGGATGCACCCACCTAGTGCAGCACAATGTGGATACAGGACCCCAAAGGCCTATTAGGCAGGCCCCTTACAGGGTGCCTGAAAGAGTCAAACAGATTCTGAGGGAGGAGATACAGGAAATGTTGGAACTAAGAGTAATTCAGGAGTCCAGCAGTCCCTGAGCCCTCCTCAGTGGTGCTGGTACCAAAGAAGGATGGCAGCACCAGGTTCTGTGTGGGCTACAGGAAATTAGTCACACAGAGTCAGATGCTTACCTCATGCCTAGGACAGATGAAGCCCTAGAGCAGCTGGGTGGGGCTAAGTATCTTACCACCATTGATCTTACCAAGGGTTACTGGCAGGTGCCTTTGACTCCCAGTGTTAGAGAGAGGTCAACCTTTGTGACCCCTTTGGCTTGTACGAGTTCACAAATATGCCCTTTGGGATGAAAAATACCCCAGCGACTTTCTAGAGGCTGGTAGATCATTTCCTAGCAGGAGATTTTGCCCTTGCTTACCTTGATGATATTGCCATCTACAGCCATTCCTGGCAAGAGTGCCTTTTGCATGTCAGGGAGGTGCTGGACAGACTACAGAGGGCAGGGTTGACCATTAAACCCAGAAAATGTCAGGTGGGTATGGCAGAGGTCTCCTACCTTTGACATAGAGTGGGGTATGGCAAGATCAGGCCAGAACCAGCCAAAGGGGAAGCCATTCAGGCATGGCCTGCACCTGTTATCAAAAAGCAGATGAGGGCATTTTTAGGGACACTACGATACTGCAGAAAGTTCATCCCCAGTTATAGTACCATAGCTGCTCTCCTCACAGACCTCACAAGAAAAAACAGGCCAGATAAGGTGCTGTTGACCCCAGCATGTGAGCAGGCATTCCAGAAGCTTAAAGGAGCTTTGGGAGGACCCCCCCCCCGTGTTAGCCAGTCCAGATTACAGCAAAGAATTTGTTGTGCAGGTGGATGCTTCAAACCAAGGGGTGGGGGCTGTACGTTTGTGTTTTTGGGTTTTTGTGTTCCGGGGAATCATTTTGCACAAGATGTTGTCAATGTTTGCCGTATTCTTAATTTAAGATTGTTTTTTCATAACTTGGAAGGGTAAAAGGTGGATTAATCTGGCCTTGCACCTTTTCGTTTCAGATCATCACAGTTCAAGCCACCAGTGTCACCCATTGTACAGTCTTTTCAAAATGAGGTTCTCAAGGATTTACATCTGCATTTGAGCAAGTATAATATGATCAAGGATAATCTCAATAAACAAGAAAGATCATGTGTTGAAGATCTTAAGAATCGTGACATTCCCATTTTGCCGGCAGATAAGGGTGGGGCAGTGGTGGTTCAGAATTGGGTAGATTATGAAGCAGAGGCAGAGCGACAACTATTCAATAAATCTCATTATAAGGAAATGTGTATTGACCCAACCAGTAAGTTCAAACAAGATATTGATACATTTTTGGATCTAGCAGAAGAGGAGGGTATCATTACTTGAGATACCTGTTATCACCTTAAAGTTAATCACCTTAGAAAACAATACATTTATTTTTTTCCCAAGATCCATAAGGATCCCAATAGACTGCCTGGCTGACCAATTGTTTCTGGTAGAGGCTCCCTGACTTAGCCCGTCGGAATTTCTTACACAATATCTCAAACCTTTGCTATAATTGATACGGGCAAGGATACAGGATACCACCCAGTTTCTTGCCATTATATCAGATATGCAATTAGAACTGAACTGGCTCTTATGTACCTTGGATGTCACCTCCTTGTACAACAGTATCCCCCATTAGGCAGGACTTATTACTTTGCAATATGGGCTTGATAGGGTGAATATGTACAAACCAGGTTTTCATACTCTCTTGGTTTGTATGGCTGAATTGGTACTCACCCACAATGTCTTCTATTTCAAAGATAAGTGTTTCTGGCAGATTCAAGGTACTGCTATGGGGGCTTCTTCTGTCCCTATATATGTGGACCTGTTTATGGCGTACGTGGAGGAACAATTGATTTATGACATCAATCATAACATCTACATGAATGAATTAGCTATTTAGAAGAGATATCTTGATGACTGTTGGTTGATGTGGAGAGCAGATGAGGAATTCTTGTTTGAATTTTTGGAGTATTTGAATTGTAACAAGTGGGGTGTGGAATTTAAGTTAACTTATAACAGGTTGGAGATCACCTTCCTAGATGTGTCTATTAGGAGAACAGAATTGGACACTTTGGAGAGTGAGGTATTTAGAACGTTTCCTCAGTTCAACACCCTGCTTCATGCTACAAGCTTCCACCCACAACATGTCATCAGGAATATCCCCAAATCACAATTTCTCTGCATTAGGAGAATTTGTTCTGATTCCTGCATGTATGCCTATCATCGACAGGAATTAATATCCAGATTTAAGAACAGGGGATATCAAGTGGGTGACATTACTAGGGCCAGTTGGTTTGCCAATCAACAAGATAGGTCACAGTTGTTATATCATGCCAAGAGTACAGATCAATCTCAGGAGTCTAGACTGGTTGCCACTTATGGTAGAAACACCAGGAGTTTTATGAACATCATTCAAAGACATTGGCATTTATTACAGTCAGATGAAACATTAAATAATTATATCAAGGATCGGTGTTCTTATTCCTTTCAGAAGGGGCGGTCATTGGGATCCTTATTTAGTCATTACAAAAGGGTATATAACCATTTCCCAATCCAACTGTACAAACAACAACAATAACTGGACAATTCCCACTGGGTTGTTATCCATGTGGGCATTGCTTATATTGTCTGAGGGTGCTAAAGTCAGACAGTTTCACTTCTCCAATTCTCCACATGTCTATAATGTTTAATTTTTTGCTAATTGCAGTACCAGTTGGGTTATTTATTTAGCCCAATGTAGCTGTCGGGCATTTTATGTGGGACAAACTTCCCGACCTTTTAAAATAAGGGTCAGTGAACATTTAAGTGATGAACCTATGTCAGAAACAAGAAAGGTTCAAGTTCTTTATATAAACATATATTCAACAGGGATTTTTAGCTTCATGGTCATTGACTGTTTCAGGTTCAGGAATAATGAGGTTCATGTATTATATGAATTATTAACGAACAAAGAAAAAATGTGTGTAGTCAAATTGGGAGCTTTATTTTCACTCGGGTTGAATGACCAATTCTGAAATATTTTGCAATGGATTATCATTTCCATATCTATCCTGTACATACAGATATGTTGTGATATTGAAATATTTTGTTACATTTGTTATATAATTTTGTAATATATTTTCTACTCACTAGAGGGCGCTAATACATTGCATATAAGGGCTTGTGAATTGATAGTTTGCACATATTTTTAATGTGTGGTTGCTGAGGAAGGCTTTTGCCGAAACCGGTATGACCTCACTGGTCTAATTATTTTTTCAGTCTTCATGGAATAAAATCTTTTTGCTGGAAGGCTACAGCTGGATTTTGGGTGCTGGCTCTTTCTTTTTTGTTGGTTTGTTTTTGGGGGCTGTACTTAGCCAGAGTTCTTCAGAGGGAGAAGAGCACCCAGTGGTTTATCTCAGTCATAGGCTCCAACCCAGGGAGGAATGCTATGCAGCTGTAGAAAAGGAATGTCTAGCTATAGTGTGGGCACTACAGAAACTTCAGCCTCATCTGTATGGCATGAAATTCACTGTAGTTACAGACGACAATCCCTTAACATGGATGCATCGAGCCAGCCAGCAAAATGCCAAGTTACTAAGGTGGAGCCTAACGTTGCAAGCATATATGACAGTGCAGCACTACAGTGGGGTTAGCAATGACAATGCAGGTGGGCTCAAGACAGGGAATGGGGCAAGGTATTCCCAGATAGGCTCAACCCTCTAAAGCAAAGTTTCTCAAGGGTCACTTGAAAAACTAGCTTGAGTTCTCTGGGGGGGGGGGGGGGGATTGTGAAGGCTGCCAGCCCAGCTAGCTGGAATTTTGTAAATGGTTCTATGTTATTTGTGAATAGTAATATGGTTTGTATGCTTGTCTTACAAATGTAAGAAAACTGCATGTTATGTGCTGAGCTTCAAGAATGTAACCACAGTGTACCCTACTGGAAAAGAACAGAAAATGTATATGAACTATATGCCTACGGAGAAGTATGACCTGTTGTTGTTAATCTTCTTTCCATTCATCACTGATGGGTTCAGTTCCGAGCCCTGAGAACTGAGTTGGCCTTTTTACCAAGCGTGCACCAGCCAAAAAACTCTCAAGCTAAGTCTCTACCCAGAATGCCCTTCTCCCTGGTACCTTGGATCTCATTTGCCACATAGCCATAAAGCCGGGTTTCAGGCGAATTCTCACCTAAGTGGAACTTTATTTGATATTTGTGTGAAAAAGTTTTGATATCTTCATATTTTATTGAGCGAATAGTATTTCTAGTGTGTTTTCTTCTGCCTGACCTTGTTTTCTTCCTCTCTACTCTACCTGTTGTTACCGTTGGTAAACTTTCAAGTACCATTGTTGGTACGGCCTTTCCTTCCCTTACCCTTGTGGTATTCCTTCGATACCATAGCTGGTA
Organism: Protopterus annectens; assembly: GCF_019279795.1. Taxonomy (NCBI): domain Eukaryota; kingdom Metazoa; phylum Chordata; order Ceratodontiformes; family Protopteridae; genus Protopterus; species Protopterus annectens. The sequence goes on along the minus strand of NC_056732.1, from coordinate 1,372,916,909 downwards.
TTTTCTTTCCTGTCTAACCTATTAGCTTTGGTTTTTGTAAGGTTTTTCTGTTTTCTGTCCAACGTATCACTGTATTGGTAAAATTGTGACTTCTTTGAATGGTGATTGACTTTTTTTCTAACTGGATTATACTGTTGCCTGTAGTGTCTCTGTCTATCAATATGTCTGATAAGAAGGGTACTTCAGGTTTTAAGCATTGTGCTTCATGTAATGGCAAGTTATCTAATAGTGATTCTCAGGATGACTGTGTATACTGTTTGGGAGTGACCCACCTTTTGGTGTAGCCTCCGTGTGACATTTGTCAGAGTTTCAGTCAATGTACTCTTAAAGAGCGAAAAAATAAACTGATACTGAAAGGGTTACTCATGTCTCCCTTTTCAGAGGCCATTTCCGTGATGGAGGTCTCAACCCTCCCACTAAAGACAAAAAGACGTTCCACTCTGTTCCCTCCTCACTGTCGGGTGATCAGGGCAAGCCTGTAAAATCAAAGGTCCCAACGTTGCCTTTGGAGCATAAATCTGCCTCTATGGCTCTGTCTTCCTCAGCTCCTAGCATCTCGAAACCTTCAATACCGGCACCAGTTTCGGCACTGGTCCTACCTCTGGCAATGACTATAGACCTTACTATGCCTATTTTGACTTCAGCACCTGTGGCCACTTTGGATCAGGGCACACCTTCGACTCCTTCGTTAGTTACAATTTTGGAACCTACCGTTTCAGCTCCGAGTGCCTCTTCGGCACCAAGCATTGTATCGACTACACTGGATTTGACCCCTTTACTCCCGGTCTCAAAACTAGAGACTTCAGTGCCAGCAGACCTTGCACCATGGTCCTGATACTCCCCCTTCTGTAGATCCATTTCTGGGCCAGGTGTATAGCCCGTTCATTGAATGTCCTGATTCTCCGTCCAAAGTATCCACTAGATCCACCAGGAGCCTGCTAGAACACGACATGGTGGGTCTTGTGGACCTGCTGTTGTTAGCCAGGGGGATACCCACACTTTCTAAGACCCATCCACCTGCAGGACATGAGTTGGTTTATCCACGGACTCCATCTTACACTCCTCCTTCGACAGCCTTCTTGGAACCCGTCACCTCAGCACCTACTGCACCTCACTCTGGCTCTGAGTTTGCCTCTTTGGTTCCTGCAGAACTGGTCCTTCCTCAATCTGGAGATTGGGGGATGGGCACTTTGTGGGCACAGAGCTGTCTTTCTCCTTGGTTCCATCCTCGGCACTGATAGCTACATCCGCACCAATCCTGCTTCAGGCTCCATCCATGGGGGTAGGTTTGTTGGAGTGGGGTGTGACCCCGGTCCCAAGGTTGTCTTTCTCAGTTCCAGAATCCCATACCTCTTTGGGTGGGCCTGTCTTCTGCGCAATGGAGAGGTCTCTCACTTCTGGAAGCACTCCTTTGATGTTGGAACCCTAGTTTTCACCCCCTGAGCAACAGCTGCCACATACCACTCCCAGGACACTGGGCAGAGAAGCTGCAGGACACCCCTGTTCAGGGTACCTGCTCTTCTGAGTCCTCCACCCCGCCTGCTGATGAGCTTGTCCAGCTTGTCATGCAGCATGCTTGGAAGAACTCTAATTCCATTGAGGTGATCCCTCGGAGACCAGACAATATTCTTTCCCCTCCCGAGGAGAACCCGCATTGGTCCAAAGGGTTACCAGTCGACACTATGGTGGTGGTGATGGCCACGAAAAAGGACTTGGCTGAGGAAAGTCCTGCTGTCCATCCACCCAACAGGGAGTCCTGGGTGGTGGACAGACTTGGTAAGCAAGTTTTTGCATCAAGGAACTTTGCTATATGATCCCTGAACTATTTGACACATTTTACAAGGCTCCAGAGGGACTTGATCTCTGAACTCTTTGGGACACTCACAGGACAGTTGTCTGATGAGGTCAGGGACAAAGTGGCCTCACAGCTCGCAACCCTGGAATCAGTATCCAACTTGTCCTTGAGGTTGCTTTCACATGTGACCGAAGGGGCAGCGGGTTTGGGCATTGCCATGAGGCGTCATGCCTGGATGTGCATTTGTGATCTCACGGACCCCTTCAAGTCTTCCTTTTTGAATGCTCCCATCAAAGCTTCATCCCTTTTTGGCTCCAAAGTGAAGGATATGCTAGCCAGGTGCGAGCAAGATGGAAAAACCCTGTCTGCTGTAGGCCTACGGTTTTCCAATCCTGAACATACCTTCTCCAGAAATCAGAGGAGTGGGAAAATGTGGCACAAAAAACCTCAGGGTCCTTTCCATGCTGCATGTGGTGATGATACTCACAGTGGCAGAGGGGCTAACAATTCTGGAAGATGCTCCTGTAGAGGCAGAGGGGGGGTCCTTGTAACCAAGGCTCCAGGGATTCCTTCTCTGGACAGCCTTACCAGCGCTTCTAAGGAGCAGCCTGATTGCTTACCTCTGGAAGCAGTCCGGGGTCATTTCTCTCTCCACCTAGCTGCCTGGAAATCTATTACCATCAATCGTTGGGTGCAGAGTATCATCACCAGTGGTTACACCATTCTCCTTTCTTGTCAACCAGACCTTCCAAGAAAACTTCCCAACGTTTCACCCAGTCAAAGGGAAGAAGCAGCTTCAGAGATTATAAAGTTGTCTCAAAAAAGAGTCATCCAACCAGTCCCACCAGACCAACACAGATCCAGATTTTACTCAAGATTCTTTTTGGTGCCAAAAAAGACAGGAGACTGGAGACCCATTTTGGATCTCAGGAACTTAAACAAGTCTGTCACCCAAATGAAATTCCGGATGGTCACTGTTCAGTGCATTCTTCCCTTTTTAAGAGAAGGCAATTGGATGTGCTCGATAGATCTCCGGGATGCGTATTACCACATTGAGATGGACAAAAGCTCCAGTAGTCTGCTTTTCTTCTGGCTAGGGGCCAGTCATTATCAATTTTGTGCCCTGTAGTTTGGTCTCTCTACAGCCCCCAGAGTGTTCACAAAATGCATGGCAGTGGTCACAGCTCACTTGAGACTACAAGGATTCCGGTGTTTCCATATCTGAACGACCAACTCCTCACCACTCTCACCAAGCATCATCTGGTAACAGCACTGCATCATACTCTCTCTCTGGAAAAATTATTGGGAATAACTATACATTGGGAGAAATCAAACCTTACTCCTACACAACAAATAGAATTCTTTGGAGCAGTGTTCAATACCCAGTCATGTCTAGTATCACTCTCAATTCGCAGACTCCACCATTTGAAGCTCCAGCTCTGAGTGATACTCTCTCAAACAAAGGTTTCAGCAAAGGGAAGTTCTTCAAGCCCTAGGCTCTATGGCAGCTTCAATTCCAATAGTGCCTCTAGCAAAGCTACATATGGGGATCCTGCAATGGCTCCTTTTTTGTCAGTGGTTTCCAAACTATCACCCCCTCTGTTACCAGATTTGAATAACCAACTCCTGCAAACAGGACCTCCTTTGGTGGATGAGGCCAGATGTAGAACTTTGGAGTTGCCCATTTCAATCCCCTCAGTGCAGAGCCATTGTGACCACAGATGCTTCCCTGATCAGGTGGGGGGGCCATTTACAAGGAAAGACAGTCCAAGGCACATGGTCCACCTCAGAGGCCCACCTGCTTATCAATGTTCTGGAACTGAGAGCAGTTCTGTTAGCATTGCAGTCCTTTCATTCGGCTCTCCCTTCCGGGACAATTGCAATTCAAGTCAGACAATATGTAAGTGGTCTGGTATATCAGCAAGCAAGGAGGAACCAAGTCCTACCCTGTATATCGAGAAGCCAAGATAATTTGGCAGTGGGCGATAGCTTCCAACCGCTTTCTGATAGCAACGCATATCCCGGGGCCTCCAACGTAATTGCGGACAAACTGAGCAGATGCATCCTCCTGCCTCATGAGTGGTCCCTCATTCCCGAGGTGGTGGCAGAAATCTTCAGCCACTGGGGCCAGCCTTGCTGCGATCTTTTCGAACAACAAGTGGAGAAGCTATTTTGCCCTACTTCCCCCAGAGGGGGAGTCCCTGAGGGATGATCTAATCCACGATTGGCCCACGGGACTTCTTTATGCTTATCCTCCCCTTCCTCTGATTCCACAGTTTCTGAAGAAAGCTCTTCTGTTGAGATGCAAGGTGATACTCATAGTTCCATTCTGTCCTCGACAAGTTTGGTTCCCCTTCCTTCGACTTTACCTAGTATACCCACCATGGATTCTGGACCCTCTACCAGATCTGATTACTCAACCCCAAGGGTTGAGTCACCCACATCTGTCCAGTCTAAAGCTGACAGCTTGGTTTCTCCATTTCCATTAGTCACCAGACAAGCTAATCTCTCCTCGCCTGTTCAAGACATCATTCTGGCCTCTCATAAACCATCCACCAGAAGACTATATCAGAATAAATGGAAAAGGTTCTCCATCTGGTCCAAGGATAACAAGCTAGACCCATATTTGGCTCCAGTAACTGTGGTGCTTCAATACTTGGTTACATTTTTTGATAATGGAGCCTCTGCCTCTACCATACGAGTACACCTAGTGGCAATTTCTAATTTCCACAATGGTATAGATGGCACCCCTCATTTCTTTATGCCTATGCAAGGTCTTCCTCAAGGGGACCTCTCATATCAGGCCTCCTGTCAGACAGCCCGTGGAACCATGGAACCTTACTTTAGTCATTCAGTCTTTGACTCAAAAACCTTTTGAACCTGCTGCGAAGTGTGACCTAAAGTTTTTGTCCTGGATATCTTCGTTCTTGGTAGCCAAAATGTCTGCCAGAAGGGTCTCAGAGCTGCAGGCTTTGTGTATCAAGAAGCCCTATCTGGTCTTTCATAAAGACAGAGTATGACTTCGGACAAATCCATCCTTCCTCCCCAAAGTTGTTTCTGAAATCGCCATAAACCAGACCATTGACCTACCACTGTTCTTTCCGAATTTTGCCACTAGAGGAGAGTACTGCTTTCACTCCTTGGACGTACATAGGCAACTGAGATTTTACCTAGACAGAACCAAAACTATTCATAAATCTGAACAGCTTTTCATCTCTTTTTCTGGGCCCAGAAAGGGAGATGCTGTTTCCAAGGTTACATTATCAAAATGGCTAAGGGACTGCATATGTTTCATCTATTCTGTCAGTAATGAACCTATGCCAAAAGTTAAAGCTCACTCCACTAGATGTATGGCAACATCTGTAGTTTTCCATTCCAGGGCTTGCATGGATGACATCTGCACAGCAGCTACTTGGGCTAAGTCTCATACCTTTATCGATCATTACAAATTGGACTTGGTCTCCAAAGGGAGAGCTGCCTTCGACTCAGTGGTACTCAGGAATGTTCTTCCATAAGGGCCACCCATGGACCTCAAGGTAGCTTGGGATTCTGCCCCATCAGTGATGAATGGAAAGAAGATTAACAACATCAGATAAAGAAGTTATGCCTTTCCATAACATTCCATCTGTGTTGCTCGTCTTCTTTCATTCATCACTTCCCACCCTCCTTCCCCCTCCAAAGGCTCCTGGGGGATGTTTTGGTTCCAAGTGGTGTCCTAGGGTATTTGTGCAGAAGTGGCCTTGGCTTTACTTCTCTTTCTCTAGCAAACTCGATCTAAGGTAACAGGTCGAAAGGCATTCTGGGTAGAGACTTAGCTCAAGAGTTTTTGGCTGGTGCGAGCTTGGTAAAAAGGCTGATTCAGTTCCGAGGGCTCGGAATTGAACCCATCAGTGATGAATGAAAGAAGATGAGCAGCACAGATGGAACGTTATGGTAAGACATAACTTCTTTTTCTGCTAGTAAGAAACTGGAACATGCAGAGTTAACTTGCAAAACTCTAAGAAAATAAGCTGAAATTGTTTACGACTGTGGTATCTCTCAGTTTCAGCTAGGAGACAGGATGTCTATAGCTAGAGCATTCTCTCTATTGTCTGGAAACAGAATTAATTACAGGTTGCAAAGGTGAAAGTATTTAACTGTTTTATGACTTCCAGTTCCAGGGAAAACTTCTATGAGATAAGTAATTTTGACACAGAGGTGCTAATGTTTAAGTTTCTGTTAGCCTGGGAACTGAAGGCAGAAGTGTCAAATAATGATGTCATCCAGCTAACCCAGCAGTAATGTGTATTATTAATTTAAGAACTCTCTCACAGAGAAAGTCTGTGCATTGTGTATCTTGTCTTGGATCTAGAAACATCTTCTCACCAGCACTTCTGCCTTGCCAATAGTAAGTACTAGATTACAGTGATTTCTCTTAGGAATATAGCAAGATTAGTTTAGATGTTTTCTGTATTTATGTGAGACTGTCCTGCAATGTTGTTTTAAGGTATTGCCTGTGATTCTGAGCTCTGTTGTCACTGTGTTGAGTTATTGAGTATTGTCTTGTACGTTTACTATTTATTATTAAATATATTTAAACTTTTTAATTGTGGCTGGTTTGTTTAGAGACACTGAAGCTCTTATAGTACTTGCATATGTATTGTATTTGGTGATACTATACAGGCCACTCTTGAATAGCCTTACCATTTGGATAATAGTTACATTACACAGTAGAATTGGTCATACTTTGGGAAGGGCCTTATAGTAGCTGATAAAGAACTGGTTGGTGGCAGTGAATACTACCTTATAGTCTGGGCAGAAGGGGGCATAGCTAGTAAACCTCTGCCAGACTTCCTTCAGGAGTGTCTGTGTGTTTGTATATAAATCAAATCTCAAAGTGTCTGTGTATCAGCTACTTGGGCAGGGCCATGAAGCACTGGTTGGACAGAGAGGGTGCTGGAGGTTTTGGCTTGACTTCTCTGCTGAGGTCTTAACCCTATAGCTGTGGCAGTGGGGAGTCTTATTGTGGATCTGGAGAGAGAGATAGAAAGAGGGGTAGAAACCAGCCCCATACTGACTGTGATCTCTGTGTGTTCTTAAGGGAAATTGTACTTAACTGTGTGTGTACTTGTCATCCTCCCAATGTGCACGTTTCTCACTGTTGTTAGTGGTGAGGATTGAGGCTTCTTGATTACTGGGCCAGTGCAGGGGCATCACACCTGCCACCATTTCCATCCCTACAGATAAGGCCTCTAAACTACTACCTACCATCACCATTCTTCCTGCTGACCAAGACAGCAAAATCATGGAACATCTGGGTAAGAAAATTTACAACTCTACTACTCTGGCCTTCAGGGCAACTAACTACCAGACCCACACAATCAAATATGCCTTATCATTTCTGCAGAAAGCCTCTAAGGAATTGTCTGATATCCCAGATTTTACTGCCACAGTGTCACTGTCTTCCATTCTGGCTCTCACCTCCCAGGTTACCAGCACTCCATAAAGTGCACTTATGATGCTGCTGCTGAGGCCGGAGTCAGGTCAGCAGCGTCAGCATCTGCTTTGAGAAGGCATTCCTGGCTACACTTCCAGCCTATACCAGATGACTTTAGAGCAAAGCTGGCTGATGCCCCTCTGGACAATACAACTCAGTTTGATACTAAAGTGGCTGATTTATTTAAGTCACTACAGCAAAAAAAAAAAAGAGATGCAGGATTTAAAACACCTACTGGTCTCTCCTATTCCAAAATTCCAGAGGATTTGTCCAGCAAAAACATAATTTATTAGAAAGCACTCTTGTCCTGCTGCTCCCACAAGGCCCAGAAAAGCATCTAGGAAGCAACCCACTCCTGTCAGAGCTTCACCTTCCTCTAGTCAAAGGCAGCCCTTTCAAGACAGGGCAGGTAGTGTCTGACTACCTGCCAAACTTAAAACCTCTACCCCTCTCTCTCTGTGCATTTCTCACTGTCTTCCAGTGTGGACATCCATCACCTCAGACAAATGGGTTCTTTCCATAATACAAAACGGGTATTTTATGGCCTAGCTTATGCCCCCAAAGCGGAGAGGTATCCCACAACCTCCAAAACAACAGCTACACCTATTGCAGTCTGTACCAGACCCTCTGATGGCACAAGGCACCATCAAAAGAGTATCAATGGCTGCAAAAGGAAGAGGCTTCTACTCCAAGAATTTCCTAGTGCCAAGAAAAGATGATCCTTGGAGACCAATTCTGGACCTCTCTCTACTCAACCTCTTCCTTCAGGTTCCTACTTTCAGGATGTTGACCTTACCAACTCTTTTTCCTCTCCTTCTTCCCCAAGAGTTCATGGCCACCCTAGATATAAAGGATGCCTACCTTAACATCCCCACAAGGCCCAATTTCAGGAAATACCTAAGATTTTATGTGGGCCCTTCTCAGTTTCATTTCTCTGCCTTGCCCTTTGGGATTTCCATGGCACCCAGAGTATTCACCAAATGTCTGACACCAGTTATTGCCTTTTGCAGGATGAAAAGGAATCCAGATATTCCCTTATCTAGACAATCTGCTCATACAGGCAGATTGCAAGGAGACCCTCCTGCAACACATACAACTTGCCATTTCCCTACTACAATCTGTGGGATTTCAGATCAACTTCCCAAAATCCCACCTGGATCCTTCCCAAGACATTGTCTTCCTGGGATGCAGAATTTGCACAGACATCATGAAAGCCTACCTCCTCCCACCAAAGGTACACTGCTTAACCGAACACCTACTTCTGGTCCTCCAGACAACATAATTAACAGCAAGGCAGTACCCCAGGCTCCTGGGCTACATGGCAGGCACTATCCCCATGTTACCATTAGCAAGACTCCATATGAGGAAATTGTATTTGTACCTAAGGTCAGTCTGGACCCACCACTCCCACCCCTTGGCCCCTTTGGAGTGTAGATTCCTCTCCTACCCTGCCTGAAACTAGAAATCCAGTGGTGGCTGAAGTAAGTGAACATCAATCCAAGTCTTCCCCTCCAACCACCTCAACCCAAACAGATCATGCACACAGATGCCTCAGACTTGGGCTGGGGAGCAACTCTGGGTCATCTGAAAGTGCAGGGGCTGTGACCAGGGCCACACAAAAATGAACACATCAATATCCAAGAAATGAGGGCAATACTCTTGGTCCTTTGAGCCTTCCAATCCAATCTACTACAAGGGCTGCTTAAGATCTTTACAAACAATACCACACTGCTGTGGTATTTCAACAAACAGGGGTTAACAAATCTTACTTGCTTTGCAGACTAACTCTCCTGGTGTGGGAATTTGCCACCTCCCAGGGAGTTACCCTGCAGACAGTTTATATTCCTTCACAACAGAACTCCCAGGCAGACTCCCTTAGCAGATCCATGACAAACAACCACAAATGGATGCTTCACAGGAATGTCATCCTGGACTTTGTCCACTGGTGGAGTACACCTCAAGTAGACCTGTTTGCCTCCTTCACCAACAGGCAACTTCCTCTCTTCTGTACCAGACTGCCACACCCTCAGGCAATGGCAACAGATGCCTTCCCAACCTCTTGGAAGGGGAAGTTTCTCTATGCATTTCCCCCCTTCCCACTCATACAGAAGGTCCTGCTGAAGATCCAGCAGGACAGACCAAAAATCTTGTTGGTGACTCCCTATTGGTCAAGACAGCATTGGTTCCCCCTTCTCTTACAGTTTTTCAAGGGCAATCACCACAAGTTACCCCTCAGAGGACCTTCTCACACAGCACAAGTGTAAGCTCTCTGCAAACCATGGCTTTTGCTGTAGCAGGCAGCTGAGTAAATGTCAGGAAAATCCTACTAGGACAGCTGAACTTTATTTGGGGTTAATCAGAGTCTCTTTAATTGATGGCAGATGTATAGTCACAAAGACTGAATGCTGTAATTAAATCAAAAGGTGCTTCAACAAAGTATTAGTTTAAGTGTGTGCGCACACAACAAAAGTATTAGTTTAAGGGTGTGCACACTTATGCAACCAGTGTATTGTACATTTCTTATTTTTTATATTTTCCCCCTAACAGATTTGTCTTTCAGTTGAATTGTACAGGTTATAGGATACATTAAAGGTGGGAAAAGTTTTGAAATGATTTGTTGTGGTCTCATTTCTTTATATCACAAAATCCTGGCACTTTAACCGGGGTGTGTACACTTTTTATATCCACTGTATGTATGTCTCCCAAGTATGCAATAAAATCTAGAAGATTTAGGATTTTTGCTTGGAGATGTTTACATGGGTATTTTTATACCCCACGTAGACTCCAGATAATTTTTCCTCAGCTAGACAGCAACTGTAGATGTGATGGGGAAGAAAGAGGTAATTGGGAACATATTTTCTGGGAGTGTAATGAGTTGGCAGACTTTATAAAGATTCCCTGCAGACTACTCTCTCAGAGATACTGAGTGAGCAAACTGGTGTATTCAGGGAATTTATTTTTCTGAGCTGTGATACAGAATAGGAATTGCTTAGAACATAGTAAGACCTTGCTGAATCTAATTATGGTGTCTGCCAATAAAGCAATTACTAGAAAATGGAAATCAAAGTCCAATCCAGCTGTACTAGAAGTAGTAAGTATCATAACAGAGAGAAAACAATTGAAATTGGGATCTTTAGAAATGGGAAGGAGCAAATTACAGACAAAAAAATGGGAATTGTGGGAAAAGGATATACAGGGGATAAATGAGGTTTAAAAGAAGGTAGGATTTAAATGAGCTATGTAATGTCTGACAATGACTGGGTAGATTATACATGATGTATAATGTTTGCAACTAAAATTATGTCAATATGGTTTGTGATGTATAACACTTACAATTAAGGGGGGAATTTAATAAAGCCTACACAGACATATTTTCCATGTAGGCATACTGGCACATTGCTTACATGAAAGTAAGCAGGTTTGTGATCCAGGAAATATAGCTGAGGGGCGTGCATGAGGGTGTCAACACAGAAGTGTCCATGGCATGTAAATCCCCTTATAAGCAGGTGAATTGCATGCAAATGAGGGTGACAGAGCAATCCAGCAAGCAGATAAACAGTGGATGTAAAAGTGCAGTAAGGAGGACAGAAATAGCATAGCAGACACAGATATGTGCAAAACTATCCACTGTATGTCCAAAACCTAATGGAAAATAATTTAGAATAATTGTTTTTATTAATCAAATTGTTTGTAGGGTGTGCCAGAGTGCACAAACATGCTGTTAAGAAAAAAAAAATTAAAAAGTGTAAAAACAAAAATTAGTAGTATGTGACAGTAATGCATTATAGGACCCTAAGTGGAATATGTACAATGGTAGACTGCTGTGGTTGCTAAAAAGGCAGGGCCTGGAGCAGTGTAGTTCCCAGGTTGTGTGCATGGATCTTTATGCAAATGAGCTGGGGTTACTGAGTAACATAGATTGGTATCTGTGTCTGCAGATCCCATCCGTGTAGGCAGACAACAGTGTTAGTGTCCACATAAGAGATAGCTGACGTCAGAAGGGGTGTGTCCGCATCCTTTTAATCTCATTGGAGCACAGCGGTGCTTGTTTGCATGGCACACCACTCTGCTGAGCAGGGGAGTGTGTACAGTGTTTACTAAGCTTTGTTTACCTCCAGGACACGTGTGTAAGCATGTTTGAGCATGTTTGCACAGTGTGCCGCAGTGCTGAGCGAGGAAGGCTGTTAAAAAAAATTGGCTGAGAAAGTCAATGAGATCTTAATTACTGATGACCCTGTTCCACTTGAACTAGGGCCAGTAAAATTTACTTGGCGGGTGGAATGCATCTTAGGTGGCCAATCACAAAGGCTGCACCTACAACAGAGCATTATAAAGGTTGCAGAAACCTTACAATCTGACTTCACCCCCATACTCTACACCACTGTAGTACAGACTTGGGACTTTTAACTGAAGAAATGCTAGGGGCTGCTGCAGGTCTGCTGCATATATATGTGCTAGATGCTGAGGTCAGTGCTGCTGCTGACCATAGGCCTAGACTGAGAAGGAGAATAGTGTTCAGACCCAGGAAAACCTTCCAGGGGCTACATGAGCTAGAGATTGTAGAGCGCTACAGGGTGGGCAGGGACATACTGCAAGAACTCACTGAGCTCTAATGACCTCAACCCAGAGCCAACAGAGGGGAACCCATCCCAGTGGAAACTAAGGTATGTGTAGATCTCAAGATACTACCTAGGGTACATTCCAAAGACCAAATGTACCAGATGTTTGCTAGGGGGTACGTCCCACATGGCTATTTACTGGGGGATGCTGACTATGCCCTTGAACCGTGGATGATGACACCCATCAGAAATATGCACACACCCGCCAAAGAACACCATAATGAGGCACATGCACAAACTAGGAACATCATAGAGCATGTGTTTGGGCTGCTGAAGTCATGGTTCTGGTGCCTTGATATACCTGGTGGAGCCCTGCAGTACTCTCCAGCCACATGTGCACAAACGTTCACAGTGTGTGTCATGCTACACAATATGATCCTGTGGAAATAGCTGCAGCAGGATCAGCAAAGGGAAAGGATACACAGCCCCCCACCATTGCCTAGGTCACCACAGCCACACAGGGGAACTCTGAGGAGGAAAACCCTGAGGTTGTCCCCCTAGGCAGACATAGGCATGCCCAGTATGCCATGGCCTTGGCCAAGAGATAATGCATAGCACATGCACTGACAACCTAGGGACTGACACCTTACTCCGACTCACATACATATTAGTAAAAATGATGCTAACCAGCCCACACAACCTGTACCTCACCATGTATTGGCTGGGGACTGTGTGCATCAGAGTCAGCCCTGAACTACAGGTCTGTCAGCTGCTGCATTCTCATTTGCAAGGTTAAGTCACACAGCTAATCAGCACTTGTAAGGGGTACTAGAGTATGGTAGCATATGTATGGACCCGATGCATGTATGCAAGGGAATATAGTGGGCTACTGGGCTATTTGCAAAGATCTAATAGACACTTGGGACAAAAGGTACTCTGTCATAGTATGTGCCCCATAATATTCACTAGGCCACATGGCTCGAAACCCCACTACATTATTCAAGGGAGAGGCCAAACATTGGGGTCACAGAACAGTCACATGACTGTGTATGCCAGCACAGCATGGACTGGTCGTCCCCAACCACCAACTCATCAGTGTACCCACATAATTGCTGTAGCAGTATATTTGCAATGATATATCAGCAGACCACCCAATTCCAGGACTGTGACATAGACCCCCTGACCAGACGTTCTGTGTCTCATGTAATACATGGGTGACAACTGTGTCTGTATGCTGTTGATTATGTGATGAATGACGCATCCCTGTCTGGCAGCCTGTGTGGCTCAGTAGGCTAGGGACATTAGCATGGGTGATGGTGTTGATGGTTTGAATCTGGCAGTAGACACATCTTTTGCATTTGAGGTAGTCATATGGTGGTATTCCCACAGACTGTCACAACCCGTCAATCTGTTACCACAAGAAAGCTGGACAAAGCCAGAGTGAATAGGGGCACAAAGGGCCAAATCTACAGACAGACATTATACATGTTCCTACCTATAAGGTGGCTAGTATAACAGCAGGTTGCAACAGGTCAGATTAGATGCAGGATGTAAAGGCCAGTAATTAAATTCTGTGAAGCTCTGTACAGTGGCGAGGTATGAATCACACATTAAGGTCAGCAAACAGCCGGGGAATGCCTTGTACAATATCAGGAAAGTACAGCACTGTGGTAACAGGTGCAGCAGCCAGTGGCCTGCAGCACAAATAATCCCAGAATGGAGTACAGGTAGCTCTGGCCTGGAGTCACCTTGTATGGCATGCTCCTACACTAGCTAACTTGAGCCCAATTCTGTTGCCTCTTCCACCCAAAGACCTGCTATGTGGAAATATATCTGTATATACATACAGCTACGTATGCATATCTGTCTCTCCCTATCCCCTCACGCTTGATTAGTGTATCTATCAGTGTGACACACACACACACACATATATATATATATATATATATATATATATATATATATACACACACGCGCACACACACACACACACACACATATATATATATATATATATATATATATATATATATATATATATATATAGCTTTATAAAGTACAGTGATACATAGACTCTCCACATATATCTACATAACACATTTACATAACCACACAGTTAAGGAGACACCCCTGATGTCCTTCTATTCTCATATTGCAGTATTCATAACTGTAGGGAGGGTGCTGCCTTCAGCACTGGACATCTGCCCAGTATGCAAAAGTCTTAGGAGCAGGGGTACGTGTAACATTTGATGTCAATATTGGTCATAAAAGTGACATCTGCATGTACCCACTACAGAGCTTTTCTGCTGCAGTGATCTTCAGACCTCTGATCGCCAGCTTCACTTGTTTCACTCAGCTGTCCACTACAGATAAGTACCCTTTGGTTTTTTTTTTATCTAGTCTTTAACTTTTCAGATGTACATGTCAACTAGAAAGGGGAATTGTGCTTGTGGAAGACAAATTCCATACAAGGACACGCATGATAAGTGCTTTTTCTGTTTAGGGGAGGCTCATGACCATATGCCTTGCGACATTTGTAAATCGTTTGTGCCTAAAACACTTCTCAGCTGTCTGGCTGCACTAAAACTCTATCTTGAGAACCAGAGACTCAGACGTCTAGCGTTAGGTATGGAGGGTGGGGTAGGTACGTCTGATGAGATGCCTAGGAAGATGGCCAAAAAAGTTAGGCCCAATGCCCCTGCTGCACCTTAGGAGTCTGGTGAGACTCTTGAGGCAGATGTTAGCCCAGTGTTCCATCGGACATCTGTTTCTCAGTTAGAACTGGGAACCACAATGGAAGTCAGTTCAATGGAAATGCTGAGTACATCTGCTGAGGTAGATCACCCATCAGCTCCTGATGGCGAGGGGAACTACGGCTCATGGCGTCGGAGGGGCCTACTCTTGCTCTGCTATCCTACTAGATGTTGGCTTCCCCAACTGACCCATCCTTCATCTCCTCTGAAGAGGAAGCTAAAAGTAAAACATACAGAACAGCATCCTGCACCAAAATCTTTTCAGGGCATTCCTGGCTGTCCAATCACAGGTACCTCAATCTGCTCTTTCTCCAGTGCAGGCCTTAGAAGAATCAGAGGAAGAATACACCTCCTCTGAAGATTCCCTTACTTACTGCTCTCAAATTGAATCCCTCAAGGACTTCATTATCCCTGACAAAGAGTACTCGATCAGTCCTGAATCTCCAGGGGAAGAATTTTCTTTTGGATATACCATTTCTGTCATGAGAGAACACTTCAAATGGCAGGCCTTAGATGTTTCAGAAGCAAAGAGGAGGTATTTTGAATTGCTTCAGATGGATCAGCCCTCCCCATGTGCAGATCCTCCCTTGCTTCTGGCCTTTCAAGATGCCTGTTTGGCTGCTTCACATGCCCTTGACTCTCAGCCCCCACCCTTCAAGCACCCAGACAGGTTCTATAAAGTCCTTCAGGATGCACAGTACCTGTTCAAGAACCCCCCCCCCCCAGACCCTGAGGTCATAGCAGTCTCAGCTGACAAATCCTCTAAACAGCTGCCTTCAACCTCTCTATTCACTACAGACAAGCAAGTTTATGAATAGGCTAGTGAAAAAGGTCTATACCTCTTCCACACTTGCCATCAGAGCCCTAAATTATAAAACCCATATGGCCAGGTTTGTTTTGGACACCCTCTCTAAGACTTCAGCCTGTATACCTGATGTACCAGACTCGCCTGCTAAGACCCAACTTAACTCCCTCCACTCCACCACCTCACATGTGTCTAGGCACTGTATTAAGTGTAGTTATGATGCAGTGGAGGCCTCTTCAAAATCTGCAGCTTCAGGTTCAGTCCTGAGGAGGTAGTCCTAGGTAAGGCTCCAACCCCTTCCTATGGATGTACGAACAAGTTGTTGGATGCACCACTAGATAATAAGGACCTTTTTGGTGTAGCTTCTGCAGAGCTCCTCAAATCCCTACAAGAAAAGGGAAAGGAGTTGCAAAATTTAAAACATTTACTGGTTTCACCTACCCTTAGGTACCATAGGAACTACCCTCAAAGGACAACCTTTGTTAGCGGACAGTCATCTCATACTGCTCCACCACAGGTTAAGGAACGGAGGCAACCTAGAAAACATTGCACTCCTAGACCTCCTCCCTCCTCTAATAACACTTCCTTTCAGAGGCAGCCTGACCAGGACAGAACCCCTCAACTGTGACTCAAACCCACTATCTCTCTCCACCCCCCTGTCCCTGGTGTATATTACATTATCAAACTTTTAAAAGTTCGAATGTCATATGGTCAAAGCCATATGATCGAACTTTTAAAAGTTTGAAAAGCTAAAAAAATAAAAAATAACAGAAAAAAAACTACCTGACCATTTTAAGCAGGGGGGCAAGCCTCCCTGCACCCCCCCCGCTCTTTAAATATACTAACTCTGAGATCGCACTACAGTGCAGGAAAGAGAAATCTTCCCATTCCGCACTGTACGGAGCTCTCAGTTGAAACATTCAAACTTTTAAAAGTTCGATCATATGGTGTTGACCATATGATGTTCGAACTTTTAAAAGTGCAATAACATAATCTACACCCTCCTGTCTCTACACCTCACCCTATTCCTACCCTCCTGGCGGAAGATCACCTCAAAGACCTGGGTCCTCTCCATCATTCAAAAAGGTTATTTTATGACTTGGTGGATACTACCCCCCCTTCCAGGGCATGCTAGCTTCATCTTTTCCCCTCTATTCTGGATGGACTACAGGCTCAGGGTACCACCACAACAGATAAACAAGGGATTTTACTCAAGGATGTTTCTGGTCCCAAGAAAAGATGGTCCTTGGAGACCAATTCTGGATTTGTCCATACTCAACCTCTTTCTCAAGGTTCACACCTTCAAAATGCTCACCTTGCATCTGCTCTTGCCCTTTTTTCCCCACCAGGCTTTTATGGTATTCATAGATTTGAAGGACGCCTACCTAAACATTCCCATTCACCCCTGCTACAGGAAATTCCTATGGTTTTTAGTAGGTTCCTTGCATTTTCAATTTTCTGTATTATGTCTTGGGCTCTCCACAGCCCCCAGGGTGTTCACAAAGTGTTTAGCTCCAGTGATTGCCTGCTGCAGAACACTGGGTATTTAAATATACCCATATCTAGATGACCTGTTAATACTTCACCAGGACCATTGCACCCTGCACCATCACCTACACCTGGTGACCAAAACCCTAGCAGACTTAAGGCTCACTGTGAACCAGGAGAAGTCCCACCTGACCCCTACACAAGACCTAGTCTTCTTAGGGTACAGGATAAGAACCAACAAGATGGCAGCCTTCATTCCCTGCCAGAAGATAAAAGACCTCACCCATTACCTTAAAAATCTTCTCACCCGTCAAAGATTATCAACCAGAGAATTCCTGAGAGTTCTGGGCCACATGGCATCCTTGATACCCATAATCCCTGTGGCAAGGCTGCATATGAGAAAGTTTCAGTGGGTACTGAAGACTCGCTGGGACAGACATTCTCACCATCTGTATATGTCCCTCCCTTGCCTACCATGCCTGAAAAAAGAACTGGAATAGTGGATTGCAGCCATCAATCTCAAGCAGGGTATACCCTTGTAGATACTTCCACCCTTACAGCAAATCTTCACAGATGCTTCAGACCTAGGTTGGGGTGCAGATCTACACCACCACCACAAACTAAGCCAGAGTGTGTTTGGCTTTCGCCACCCTTTTAGATTAGTTGACTGTGCCTCTGTATAGTAGGTCACAGAAGATAGCCATTTTAAGGTTAGTTTACTGTGCCTCTGTCTAGTAGGGACGCAGAAGAGATCCCAGGGGTAAACCTACGATCTCCCATCCGCTCGTCAAGATTTCCCTTGAAGAGGGTCATTGAGGGGCACTGCCTAACATGGATTGGGATTTTGTTCCAGAGTGAGGGGAGCCTCTGGGATATGAATCTGTCCCTCCAGCATGTCCTATTTATTTCTGTGCTGAGGTTTAAGTCCCTGGAGCATGTAGCTCTAAGTGATTTGGATTTCCTGAGGTGGAGCATGTCCATTAATTCTGGTTTGGACATGGCTTTATACGTCAGGCACAGATCGCCTCTGAGTAGGTGGTAAGCAACTGAGTAGAGCTGGAGTTTCTTTAGCCTAACTGCGTAGGGCATCTGTTTGAGTCCCTTGATCCGCTTGGTGAGGTACTTTTGGGGTCTTTCCAGTTGCTGCATGTGTCGGGTAAGGTACATCCCAAATGGGGCATTGTATTCAATTATGGGCCTGATGAGTGATGAGTAGAGGGGCACATTGACCTCTCTTGATCTAGATGTGAACCCTTTCGTGATAAGGTGGGCTACATAGAAGGTCTTTCTAACCACTTTGGCAACGTGATTGTCAAAGGAGAGATTGCTATCTACTTGGGTCCCCAAATCCCTAATTACTTCTTCCGTACTCAATGGATTACCACCTATGTGGTAATTTGTGGGCACTTTGTTTTTCCCAAAGGGGATGACTATGCACTTTTGGCATTTAGCTTTAGGCCATGGCTCTGGCACCAGTTATCCATCTCTGTGAGACCCTTTTGGAGGATGCTTGTGTCAGTCGGCGAGTCGATTAGGGCACCCAGTTTGCAGTCATCTGCGAACTTGGTCAGCCATAGTCCTCCCATGTTAGCCTGTACCTCAGAGAAATATATACCGAACAAGAGAGGTCCCAGGACTGAGCCTTGTGGGACTCCACTTGTAACTGGTTTAGAGTCTGACATGGCACCTGCAATTCTGACCATGTGGGTTCTATCCCTGAGCCAGTTTGCAACCCATCTTGTGACATAGGGGTTGATATTTAAGCTGGTGAGCTTATTTATGATGCCTGAGTGGGGTATTGTGTTGAAGGCTTTTGCGAGGTCCAGGTAGGCTGTGTGGACTACCTTCCCTTCATCTATGGCCTTGGTGACTGTTTCAAAGAAGTCGACCAGGTTCAAGAGGCAAGATCTGCCCTTAACAAAGCCGAATTGGGTAGGATCCAGTGTTTGGAGGTTCCCAGTGTCTTTGTTTATGAGTTCTTGCAGACCAGGCTAGTCAGGCTTATAGGGCGATAGTTTCCGGGGTCCGTTGTGGCACCACCTTTGTGGAGTGGGACCACTATTGCTGTACGCCATTCCTTGGGTACATATCCTGTAGTAAGGCTGAGATTGAACAGTGACTTTATGTGAGGGTTCAGTTCTTCTTGGAGCTCATGTAAGATGCAGCCCGGGACACCATCCGGTCCCATTGATGCTGTGTTTTTTGCTTTGGAGAGGGCAGCTCTCACCTGTGCATCTGTGATGGGGGGCTACACTCTGTTGGGATAGACATTTGCTCTTTGGGGGGGTGGTTTTGGACTGAACCTGTCTGCCAGGATGTTGGCAATGTCTGTGGGTTCAGTGTATTTTTTGTCATTTTGCACTAACTCAGAACATATCTGGGAGTTGCCACCCAGGTTCCTGACATAACTAAAGAAGGCCTTGTGATTATCTTTAGCATCTTGTGCAATTTTTCTTTCAAAGCTGGCCTTAGATAATTTTATGAGGGATCATAGTTTCTTGCTAGTACTGATCAGAGATGCCTTCCCTTTTTGGGATTTTGCTCTATCATGTAGTAGCTTCCTCCTTCTGTTGTATAGCTTATTTATGGCTGGGGTCCACCAGACAGGTCTCCTGCCTTTGGAGGAATGAGTCTTGGTTTTATTTGGGATAGCACGATCCATGCATTCCTGTAGGTGTCCATAGAATGTGTTTGTAAAGGATTCTGCGGTTTGGGCCGTATTTTCCACTGGCCCGGGGGCTTTGAAGGATTCCACCTTGGTTTTGAGAAGTGTGAAGTTTGCTTTTGAGAAGTTCTTCACCGTGGTTTCCTTGGCTGGGGTGGGGACAGGATATGGATGTCCAGTGAGATTAATTTATGGTCAGATCTTACCAATGAGGGGTATACCTCTGGTATGGAACATAGAGTCCCCATGTTGGTGATGATCAGGTCTAATATGTTTTCCCCTCTTGTGGGAGTGGTGACCAGTTGTTACATAGCATTTGAGTTTATAAATTCTAGGAAGCGTTGGGCGAGGGTGTTGGGGCTTGAGTAGTGCTCCCAATTTATGTTTGGGTAGTCGAAGTCACCCAGTATGATGGTGTTTGGAGAGACCTTCATATTCTACAGTGTTCTCAGGAAAGCTGAGTGGGGTTCCTGAGTTTGGGAGGGTGGTCTGTAGCAGGCTACAAACTGAAAGGCTGTTTTGCCCACTGTTAGTTGCACATGGATGGTCTCTGATGCTTTATGCAGTGCCACTAACCTGGAGGTGTGGGTATCTTTGATGAATATGGATACTCCCCCTCCTTTTGTGGTTCGATCCGAGTTTTGGGGCCGAAAAGCATGGTATGAGGTATAACCTGGTAGTGCTGGGGTGCTCTCGGGAGCCTTGAACCAAGTTTCTGTTACTGCACAGATATCGATATTCTCCATACTGAGGAGAGCCTCGAGTGCGTGCATTTTGAGGTTTAGACTTCTGGCGTTGAGCATTACCCTTAGTGTCTTTTTCCTTGTCTTGTCTATGGAGGTGGGTTTGTCTTTTGCGCCTTGCCTAAAAAAGGCACTATGGGAGTGGCAAGAGCCTTAGCCAATATTCAAAAGCCCAGGGGTGACAGGTGCAAGCCGTCCCTAGCGAAGCAACGTGGCTTGTCGAGCATGTCATCCCAGGCTGACAGACACTGGATCCCCTTTGAATGACACCAATACTTTAGCCAATTGTTAAAATTGATCATTTTGTCTTTATACTGTGGCATCATTCTTGGTGAGGGTAAGATGCTACTCAAGGTCAGGGTCATACTGGCCTGGGCTACATGATCAGAGAGCTCCTCTATGTCTCTTTTCATGTAGTCCAGGGAGGTACGTCTCAGGTCATTCACACCAGCATGGTCAATGATGGAGTCATATTTGTACTTGCTTTGGAGTGACCTGAGTGCTTGTGTTATGTGGCGGATCCTGGCAACTGACAGGCAGCTAACTGTGACCTTCTCCTTGTTCAGCCTGGTGAGTGAGACGTCAGTGTGTCTGACAATAGAGTCACCTATTACAAGTGTATTAGGTGTGTTGTTTAGCCTTAAGGGCTGTGACTGTGTGGCACACTGACTTTGTGAACTATGTGATACGTGGGTATTGTTGTGGGGTAGCGGTTGCTTTGATGTCTACTTTGGAGGTCTCTGCTGCTTGGGAAGATTTTTATTTAGAGCCTCCGAGTATGTTTTTGTGTGTTTATGTGCGCTGTTGCGATAGGTCTATGTGAGACTGGATTTGTGGTGTGTGTGGTTACCTTCTCCGCCTGACTGACTGCACCAGTACTGGGTTGAGAGAGCTCAGCCTCCAGTTTGGCTATATAGTTACATCTCTCACATATATTTGAACTTGTTGGGAGGAGGAGAGGGGGTGGTCTGTGTACATAAGGCAGTTGTAACATTGCCTCAAGATTCCCAGATTCACCAGCTGGACTGGAGAGTAAACCCGAAATTGACTTTTGGACATGCCAGAATAGTATAAGGAACTACTTTTTGACTGATCAAAAAGGACCAATAAGGAGCCAAGTACTTTAAGGGAGTATAAGAGGGTGTAGTGCTTTAGTTTATTAGTGCTTACTTATAAGATTACTTATACGAGCAACTGCAGGGCTTTAGAATGAAAATAGAGTGCTTACTTTGAGATATAGAACAGTTCTAAGGAAAAAAGTGAAGAGCAGACTTTGTGGAGCCGGGAATAGTTTAAACCCGTTTAAGCGGCGCTTTGCTCTATTCGCAAAATCGTGCAAAACTGCGCAAATGCGGGTTTTAAAGCAGGGAAACTGAGAGAGATAGGAATTGACCCAAAACGGCCAATAAGCTACTAGTTTTAGGGCTGAGACCACTCCTCCAGGGACAGATAGGCTGCTCAAAGCTCCCCACTCTCACTGGTGAACAGAGAAGCTTCCTCCTATCCAAGTAAGGATATGGGCAACACAGGAAACTATACCACAGTCCGGAATTCAGCAAAACCTGAAATCTGGACTAATCTATTTAAGCAAAGGCGGGAAAAGAGAATATTTTTTTTTCAGGAAACAGCAGAAAAACACACAGAAAACACTGTAAATGCTATAAACAGGCTAGCACACTTTAGTCTGTAGCCTACAACAGTTATACAATACAAAAATGACTTAAATTGATATAAAACAAGTGCAAAAACTATAAAAAGCAGAAGGCAAATGCAATTTAATCTTTTTAAAGCACAGATCAGTTAGAAATTCACTTTTTAGGTGGGAAAAGGCAGTCGAAGTAAAAAAACAGAGAAAAAAATACTTAAATCTGGAAAGTCTCTCTTGGGTCTCTCTGTTGCCTGTATCACTTTGCAAGACACCACGAGGAGCTGTGCAGAGTTGTATACTGGAGCAAAACCATGCAAATGCGGGTTTTAAAGCAGGGAAACTGAAAGAGATAGGAATTGACCCAAAACGGCCAATAAGCTACTAGTTTCAGGGCTGAGACCACTCCTCCAGGGACAGATAGGCTGCTCAAAGCTCCGCACTCTCACTGGTGAACAGAGAAGCTTCCTCCTATCCAAGTAAGGATATGGGTAACACAGGAAACTATACCACAGTCCGGAATTCCGCAAAACCAGAAATCTGGACTAATCTAGTTCAGCAAAGGTGGGAAAAGAGATTTTTTTTTTTCTTTCAGGAAACAGCAGAAAAACACACAGAAGACACTGTAAATGCTATAAACAGGCTAGTGCACTTTAGTGTGTAGCCTAGAACAGTTATACAATACAAAAACGACAAATTGATATAAAACAAATGCAAAAACTGTAAAAAGCAGAAGGCAAATGCAATTTAAACTTTTTAAAGCACAGATCAGTTAGAAATCCACTTTTTAGGCGGGAAAAGGCAGTCGGAGCAAAATAACAGAGAAAAAATACTTAAATCTGGAAAAGTCTCTCTTGGGTCTTTCTGTTGCCTGTATCACTCTGCAGGACACCATGAGGAACTCTGCAGAGTTGTATACAATAACAAACTTTTTAAATCACAGATTCGCTAGGCGGAATTAGTTAAGACAGCAAGAAAAGCAGAAAAGTGATACTTAATCACTCCAGTGTCACTCTTTTGTCTCTCTGCTGCTGCAGACTCTGCAGAACACTTGGAAGGCACTTGATGATCGGAATACAAGTGTAAAAACTATGCAAATGAGGTTTTTATAGCAGGGAAGTGAAAGAGATACAAATTAGCCCAAAATGGCCAATAAACTACTAACTTCTGGGCTGAAACCACTCCTCCAGGGACAGATAGCCTCCTCAAAGCTCCCCTCTCTCACAGGTGAACAGAGAAACTTCCTTCTATCCAAGTAAGGTATGGCAACACAGAAACTTGTAACACAGCCCTGGATCCAGCAATAACATGAAAACTGGACTATACTAGTTCAGAAAGGCGAGAAACAAGTATATATATATATTTTTCCAGAAAATGTAGCAGATACAATCAAAACAACACTTTACCCAATTAACCAGTTAAAAAGCTTAAAACTGAGCCCTGTTCCAGCAGTCTTTAATCAGACAAGTTTTAACTGCATCGTCCTGCCACTAGGGTACAGAGAAACCTTCTCCAAAAAAGACAGCCTGTATCAGGGCACAAGTTATACAAACAAAGCTAGATCCAGCCGGCCTGAATCTGGTCTATGCTACATCAAACAAGGCATACCGATTTCAGAAAGAAACAGTTCAAGTAAGCATGCGCAATAAGCCTTTAACCAGAAATTCCCAGCTCAGAAGGGCAGAATCTAGCCTCTCCTCCCACAAGAGTGCAGACCACAAACCTTCTTAATGTAAAATAACTGGCCTGAAGCCCAAGTTCTTAACTCAGAACTAATACACTTTTAGAATAACAGACACTGAGCCTTCAATCAGCAGTTCCCAACATAGAAGGATGTACGCTACCTGTCCTGCCACAACAGTGCAGACCACAAACCTTCTTAATGTAAAACAACTGGTTTGAAGCCCAAGTGCTTAAACCAAGGGCCTTAGAGTAACAGTTACAATTTAATCAGGCTACTAACAAGCAGTAATAAAGGCAGCAGAATAAATTCAATTGAGTACTTTTAAGAAGAGGCAAAAGCAAAATAAGGTAATAAAGTAGGAAGAAAAACACATACAGTAAGGCAGATGAAGTGCAAATTTTTTTTTTTTTTTTTTGAGAAGGAGGAAACAGAGCAGATTACGATACTATAGGGGAATGCCCTTCCCAATTGCTCTCTGTGTACACCACAGAGGAGATGGGACTGGTAGGAGTATCCAAAATCTAAATATGATCTCACTGTACTCAGTTGAGTGAGCAAATGGGATGGGTCCAGGAAGAGTGTGCAAAAAGAGATTTACAGCAGGGGCGGGCAATTCCAAAGCCACCAAGATTAATGATTACTAGAAATGTAACCAACACAGATTTTAATGCTAGCAGAAACCCCCAAGCTAAGTAGCACTAACAAAGGAATTTCAAAGTAGTCTAACAACTTTCAGTGAGCTCAGATAACTGCAGAGACAGAGACACAATATTTAGTGAATCAAAGACACACAATATTTACTGACTCAAATCTTAAATAAGTGCAGAGAAAATATACTTAAATCAGCTTGTGTCCAGTTGATATATGCAGACAAGTCTCAGTAGCCAGCAACTCGATTTAAAATGATTACTAGAAATGTAACCAACACAGATATAAACAAGTTGGGGGAGAAGGTCATACCCTCTTTGTAGCCTAGTCATACAGATTTGGTCCCTAGGATCAACACTACATATCCATCTGCAAGCAGTGTACATTTCTTCAGCAGAGAATGCAATGGCAGACACTCTGCAGCCTCTTATGAATGGATGCTTCACAGAGAGGTGTTCCTAGATCCTCTACACAAGTGGGGTATTCCTCAGGCAGATGTTTGCCTCCTCCCAAAACAGACAGATGCCTCTGCTTTGTAAAAGGGATCCACATCCCCAGGCTTGGAAAGTGGATGCCTTCTCTTTTTCTTGGGTGGGGATTTATCTTTATGCCTTTTTCCCCTTCACACTGATTCAGAAGGTCCTTCTGAAGATCCAGAGGGACAAACCAAAAATCCTGCTGGTGACTGCCTTTTGGCCAAGACAGCATTGATTTTCCCTTCTTCACCTTTTAGCCAAGGGCAATCACCACAGATTATCCCACCATCTCAACCTACTCACTCAAGACAGGGGGTCCTTAATACACCCTCAGATGATCAATCTCAGACTCATTTTATGGATGATAGGGTTCTGATCCCCTTCAGACACCTATACTCAGAGAACGTACTCAATGTCCTGCAAGATGCCAGGAAATCTAGTACCAGGAGAAATTATATGTCAGAATGGAAAAGATTCTCCAGGTGGTGTCAAAAGAAAAAACAGGACCCTTTACTCATTCCTGTACCCATGGACCTTTCTTACTTGTGTGAGCCTCTACATTCAGGACTGACATACTCTTCTGTTAAGGTCCACTTGTCTTCTTTTGGTACCTCCTTTGGCATCCAGGTTAGAGGTTAAGCTTTTTTTGAAAGAGGTCTGCCATATCAGCCCCCCTCGTAAGCCTATACCTCCTACATGGGACTTAAATTTTGTCCTTGAAAAACTCACCTTACCTCCATTTGAGCCAGCTCACTCAGCATCACTAAAGCTATGTACCTGAAAAACAGTACTGTTGGTGGCCCTCACATCCACCAGGAGGGTATGAGATATATGAGCCCTGATGGCCATCCCTCCTTACCTCATCTTCCATAAAGACAGGGTCTCCCTCAAGACTAACCCTTCCTTCATGCTTAAGGTGGTTAATGAGCTATCCTTGAATCAGACCATTAACCTTCCTGTCTTATTCCCTCAACCTCAAAATTCCTAGAATGACTGTGGAGCTGTTTGTCTCCTTTCACCCAAGGGCCTTGGGGAAGGCAGTCTCAAAACATACTATATCTTCATGGATTTCAAAGACTATCTCTGCATGATACTCCCTTCATGGTAAAGTTCTATCTGAAAATGTGAGATCTCATTCCACCAGGGCAGCTGCCTCCTCAGTGGCCTTCTTCAGGGGGGTAGACTTTGCTTCTCTCCTAGAAGTGGCTACCTGGTCATCAGTCCATACATTTACCAGGTATTATAAACTAGGTTTTGTTTCTAGAGCCAGAATTGGGTTTGCTAGATCTACATGGTCTCATAGACCAGGGTCCTCATCCTTCCTCTCAGGCTCATACCTAAAACTTTAGTACTCTCCCTACAGTTATGAATACTGCAATATGAGAATAGAAGGACATAGAATAGTTGTGTAACAACTTACCATAACCTTAGATGTCCTTCTCTTCTATGTTGCAGTATTCAGTCCCACCCTCCTACCCCCTCTTTACCTGTTTAACTACCTGATGGGACATATCTCTCTCCATCAATCAAACCTCAGCAGGAGGCACATGCCTCCATGAGGCACCTTCTGGCCTGGTCTCATATGTGGGTCTGAAAAGCTTCTCACTTCCTTGCTTCCAGGGGTACTACTGTATGCAGTAGTCCATTCTGAAGTGGGTATGTGCAGACGTCACTTTTATGGGCAATGTTGGTTTATGGCTGTGACATCAAATGTCGCATGTACCCCTGATCCTAAGACTTTGGTGTACTGGCCGGATGTCTGGTGCTGCAGGCAGCAACCTCCCTACAGTTATGAATACTGCAACATGGAAGAGAAGGACATCTAAGGTTATGGAAAGTTCTTACACAACTATTCTTTATACACATTTATATAGAAATGTGTGGGGATGTACAAATATCCCCACAAACCCCAGAATGCTGGAGTTATCTGCACATACACGACAGCAGTTGTCCGATGGAACCAGACCAAGGCCACAACAGTATATAATACACTCACCCACAGAGTCCTGTGCTTGCAGACTGTCACCCTGTAGATAGACACAGGTACGCAGGTGGTGTAATGTACAATGGTTGCAATGCATGCTTTGGACAGGCCATATTGTCCCTGCCACATGTCTGACTATCAAACTGCAAACAGCCACATATGGCCTTACTGGTAACTGTACACACATAGCAGAGATATTACCAGGTATCCCACTTCTATGACACTAGATACAGTAACAGTACCAAGCAGTATCACTCTGCAGACCACACACCCTGACTAACACAAGGCTGTGTGTGTGTGTGTGTGTGTGTGTGTGTGTGTGTGTGTGTGTGTGTGTGTGTGTGTTAGTCATATGGGCAACTTCACTGTGATGGTATGCATTTTATGGCCCTGTGACTGGCTGCTGGGCTTGTAATTGCCCTTCTCTACAAGCCCTGCTGATGTCATCCACCTTAGGAACACTGGATGACAGTCATAGGTAGGTACTAGGCTATTGGCCCTAGGGCCTATATAAGCCTAGCCAAAAAGTTACCCTGGCTTTCACCACCCAAGAAAATTATTTTTCTGTGCCCCTGTCAAGAAGACCCACAGAAGTGATCCCCAGGGTGAATTTCCTATCTCTCATCCAATCATCAAGATTTTTCTTGGAGAGTGCTAATGAGGAGCTTTGTTTGATATAGATAGGTAGTTTGTTCCAGAGTATGGGAAGTCTCTGGGACAGGAATCTATCCCTCCAGCATATTCTGTTTATTATGGTGACAAGGTTTAGATCCCTAGAGCATGTAGCTCAGAGGGATTGGGATTTCCAACAGCTCTGGGTTTGACATAGCTTTGTATGTTAGGCAGAGATAGCCTCTGAGTAGGCGATATGCGACGGAGTAAAGCTGAAGTTTTTTAAGATGGTCTGTGTAGGATATCT
Organism: Protopterus annectens; assembly: GCF_019279795.1. Lineage (NCBI taxonomy): Eukaryota > Metazoa > Chordata > Ceratodontiformes > Protopteridae > Protopterus > Protopterus annectens. The sequence continues at coordinate 1,372,889,269 of NC_056732.1, read as the reverse complement.
GTTTGAGGCTGGTAATCCTCTTTGTGAGGTATTTCTGTGGTCTTTCCAGTTGTTGTAGATGTCTTGTGAGGTACATACCAAAAGGGGCGCTGTATTCTATAATGGGTCTAATGAGTGACGAGTAGAGGGGAACAATGACCTCTTTTTTTCCTGAATGAGAAACCTTTTGTGATGAGGTGTGCCACATAGAAGGATTTCCTGACTACTGTGGCAATGTAATTATCAAAAGAGAGACTACTGTCCACCTGTGTCCCAAGGTCTCTTATCACACTTTCGCTGTTAAGTAGACTACTGCCTATGTGGTAGTTCATGGGTACAGAGTTTTTACCAAAAGGGATGACAATGCAATTTTGGCATTGAGCTTGAAGCCATGGCTTTGACACCAGGCATCTGTCTCAGTGAGGCCCTTTTGTAGGATGTCCACATCATTAGGAGTTTCGATTATGGCTCCTAGTTTGCAGCCATCTGTGAACTTTGTTAGTCAAAGACCTTCTGTGTTAGCCTGTACTTCAGAGAAGTAGATACCAAACAGGAGAGGACCCAGGACTGAACCCTGTGGTACTCCACTTGTCACTGGTCTGAAGTCAGATTTGGAGTCTGCTACTTTCACAGTGTGGGTTCTGTCAGTGAGCCAATTGGCAACCCATCTTGTGACTTAGGGATTTATACCATGTTAGTGAGTTTATCTATAATTCCAGAGTGGGGGATGGTGTCAAAAGCCTTGGCGAGGTCAAGATAGGCTGTGTGCACCACCTTACCCACATCTACAGCTTTGGTGACTGCTTCAAAGAAGTCTATCAGGTTTAGGAGATATGAACTGCCTTTTACAAACCCAAACTGGGTGGGGTCCAGAGTTTGGAGATTACCAATGTCATTGTTTATAAGTTCCATGATGATAGGTTCATAGATTCATAGGTTCATACTAGGCTATCTGCCCTAGGGCATTTATAAGTCTAGCCAGAGTGTGTTTGGCTTTCACCACCCATTTTAAATTAATTTTCCTATGCCCTTTTTCGAGGTTAGTATACTGTGCCTCTGTCTAACAGTGACACAGAAGTGATAACCGGGGTAAACCTATGATCTCCCATCCACTCATCAAGATTCCTCTTGAAGAGAGTCAATGAGGGACCCTGCCTAACCTGGACTGGGATTTTATTCCAGAGTGAAGGGAACCTCTGGGTTATGAATCTGTCCCTCCAGCATGTCCTATTTATTTCAGTGCTGAGGTTCAAGTCTCTGAGCGTGGCTCGATGGGATTTGGATTTTCTGAGGTGCAGCATGTCCATTAATTCCGGGTTGGACATGGCTTTATATGTCACGCACAGATCACCTCTGAGCAGGCGGTATGCCACTGAGTAGAGCTGGAGGTTCTTTAACCGGGCAGCATATGGCATCTGTTTCAGCCCTTTGATCCTCTTGGTGAGGTACTTTTAGGGTCTTTCCAGTTGCTGCAGGTGTCTGGTAAGGTACATCCCAAAAGGGGCATTGTACTCAATTATGGGCCTGATGAGGGATGAGTAAAGAGGCACGATGACCTCCCCTGATCTAGATGTGAATCCCTTCATGATTAGGTGGGCTATATAAAATGTTTTTCTAACTACTTTGGCCACGTGGTTGTCAAATGAGAGATTGCTATCAACTTGGGTCCCCAGGTCCCTAATTACTTCTTCTGTACTTAATGGATTACCACCTATGTGGTAATTTGTGGGCACTTTGTTTTTGCCAAAGGGGATGACTATACACTTTTGGCGTTTAGCTTGAGGCCATGGCTCTGGCACCAGTTGTCTGTTTCTATGAGGCCCTTTTGGAGGATGCTTGTGTCGGCTGGAGAGTCGATTATGGCGCCCAGTTTGCAGTCATCTGTGAACTTGGTCAGCCACAGTCCTTCCGTGTTGGCCTGTACCTCCGAGAAATATATACCGAACAAGAGAGGTCCCAGGACTGAGCCTTGTGGGACGCCACTTGTAACTGGTTTGGAGTCTGACATGGCTCCAGCAATTCTAACCATGTAGGTTCTGTCCTTGAGCCAGTTTGCAACCCATCTAGTGACATAGGGTTTATATTTAAGCTGGTGAGCTTATCTATAATGCCCGAGTGGGGTATTGTATTGAAGGCTTTGCAGGTCCAGGTAGGCTGTGTGGACCACCTTCCCTCGTCAATGGCCTTGGTGACTGTTTCAAAGAAATCTACCAGGTTTAAGAGGCAGGATCTGCCCTTAACAAAGCTGAACTGGGTAGGATCCAGTGTCTGTAGGTCCCCAATATCTTTATTTATGAGGTCCATGATGATCCTTTCCATAGCTTTGCAGACCAAGCTAGTCAGGCTTATGGGGTGATAGTTTCCAGGATCCGCTGAGGCACCACCTTTGTGGAGAGGGACCACTGTTGCTGTACGCCACTCTTTGGGTACATATCCTGTAGTAAGGCTGAGATTGAATAGTAGTTTTATGTTTGGGTTTAGCTCTTCTTGGAGTTCATGTAGGACGCAGCCCGGGACACCGTCTGGTGGTCCCATTGATGCTGTGTTTTTTGCTTTGGAGAGGGCGGCTCTTACCTGAGCATCTGAGATGTCAGAGGGGCAGCACTCTGCTGGGATAGATATTTGCCCTTTGGTGGGGAGAATTTGCGCTGAACCTGTCAGCTAGCATGTTGGCAATGTCTGTGGGTTCGGTGTATTTTTTGTCATTTTGGACTAATTCTGAGCATATCTGGGAATTCCCACCTAGGTTACTAACATAACTAAAGAAAGCCTTGTGATTATCCTTAGCGTCTTGTGCAATTTTTCTCTCGAAGCTGGCCTTAGACGATTTTATGAGTGCCCGTAGTTTTTTGCTGATCAGAGATGCCTTCCCTTTTTGGGATTTTGCTCCATCATGTAGTAGCTTCCTCCTTCTATTGTATAGTTTGTTTATGGCTGGGGTCCACCAGACAGGACGTCTGCCTTTGGAGGATTGGGTCTTGGTTTTATTTGGGATTGCATGATCCATGCATTCCTGAAGGTGTTCATAGAATGCGTTTATAAAGGATTCTGTGGTCTGGGCCATGTTTTCCACAGGCCCGGGGGCTTTGAAGGATTCCACCTCAGTTTTGAGGAGTGTGAAATTTGCTTTAGAGAAGTTTTTCACTGTGGTTTTCTGGGCAGGGGGTGGGGTCGGGATGTGAATATCCAGTGAGATTAGTTTATGGTCTGATCTTACCAGTGAGGGATACACTTCTGGTCTGGAGCATAAAGTCCCCATGTTGGTGATGATCAGGTCCAGTATGTTTTCCCCTCTTGTGGGAGTGGTAACAAGTTGTTCCATAGCATTTGAGTTTATAAATTCTAGGAACCGTTGGGCTAGGGTGTTGGAGCTAGAGTAATGCTCCCAGTCTATGTTTGGGTAGTTGAAGTCACCCAATATAATGGTGTTTGGAGAGACCTTCAAATTTTCCAGTGTTCTCAGGAAGGCCAAGTGTGGTTCCCGGGTTTGGGAGGGTGATTTGTAGCAGGCTATAAACTGGTAGGCAGTTTTACCCACTGTTAGTTGCACATGGATAGTCTCTGATGCTTCGTGCTGTGCCACCAACCTGGAGGTGTGGGTATCTTTGACGAATATTGATACTCCACCTCCTTTTGTGGTTCAGTCCAAGTTTTGGGGCCGAAAAGCATGGTATGAGGTATAACCTGGTAGTGCTGGGGTGCTCTCGGGAGCCTTGAACCAGGTTTCTGTTACTGCACAGATATCAGTGTTCTCCATGCTAAGGTGAGTTTCGAGTGCGTGCATCTTGAGGTTTAGACTTCTGGCATTGAGTAGCATTACTCTTAATTTCTTATCCCTTGTGATACCTATGGAGGTGGGTTTGTCTTTTGAGCCTTGCCTAAAAAAGGCACTATGGGGGTAGCAAGAGCCTTTGCCAATGTCCGAAAGCCCAGGGGTGACAGGTGCAAGCCGTCCCTAGCGAAGCATCGTGGCTTGTCGAGCATGTCATCCCAGGCTGACAGACATTGGATCCCCTTTGAATGACACCAATACTTAAGCCAATTGTTGAAATTGATCATCTTGTCTTCATATTATGGCATCATTCTTGGTGAGGGTAAGATGCTACTCAAGGTCAGGGTCATACCGGCCTGGGCTACATGCTCAGAGAGCTGCTCTATGTCTCTTTTCATGTAGTCCAGGGAGGTACGTCTCATGTCATTCACACCAGCATGGACAATGACTGAGTCATATTTGTACTTGCCTTGGAGTGACCTGAGTGCTTGTGTTATGTGGCAGATCCTAGTGCCCGACAGGCAGCTCACCGTGACCTTCTCCTTGTTCAGCCTGGTGAGTGGTACGTCAGTGTGCCTGATGATGGAGTCACCTATTACAAGTGTATCAGGTGTGTTGTTTAGCCTTAAGGGCTGTGACTGTTCAGCACACTGGCTTTGTGAGCTATGTGTTGCACGTATTTTGTTTTGGGGTAGTGGTTGCTTGGTTGTCTGCTTTGGAGGTCTCTGCTGCTTAGGCAGATTTTTATTTAGAGCCTCCGAGTATGTTTTTGTGTGTTTATGTGTTTGGTTTGCTGTCGTGGTAGGTCTATGTGAGACTGGAATTGTAGTGAGTGTGGTTTCCTTCTCCTCCTGACTGGTTACACCAGTACTGAGTTGAGAGAGCTTAGCCTGCAGTTTGGCTATATGTTATATAGCCTTGCAGACCAGGCTCATCAGTCTAATCGGGCAGTAGTTCCCGGGGTCTGTGGTGGCTCCCCCTTTGTGGAGTGGGATAAACGTCGCTGTGCACCATTCAGTGGGCACAAAGCCTAAGGTGAGGCTATGGTTGAACATGGTACTTAGGTGGGGTGCAAGTTTGTTCTGTAGTTCATGTAGAACGCAGCCTGGGATGTTGTCAGGTCCCATGGATGCTGTGTTCGTGGCTTTGGAGAGTGTGGTTTTTAGCTGTGCAGCAGTGATTACAGGAACTTTGCATTCTTCCGGTATAGAGATGGGCCCTTTAGGGGGTGAGGGGGAGGTAAAGTTAGCACTGAACCTATCTGCCAGGACGTTGGCATTATCAGTTGGTTCTGTATATTTACTGCCATTGTGCTGTAACTCAGAGCAGATCTGAGTGTTGCCATTGAGATTCTTGGCATAGCTATAGAATGCTTTGTGGTTGTCTTTAGAATCAGTGATGATTTTGTTTTTGTAACTAGCTTTGGAGGATTTTATGAGGAATCTCAGCTTCTTTCAGTCCAGGTTAGGTGGCCAAAAGGTGTTGTATGAATTATAGCCTGGTAATGCAGGGGTGCTCTCTATAGCCTTGAACCAGGTGTCTGTCACTGCACAGATGTCGATGTTCTCCATTTTAAGGAGTGCCTTGAGTTCCTCCAATCATGGGATTTTACTATTTTTTGCAACAGTTTCTTTCTTCTGTTGTAGAGTTTGTTTATGGCAGGGGACCACCAGATTGGCTTAATGTTTTTGGAGGATAGCATCTTGGTTCTGTTAGGGATTGCACAATCCATGCACTCGTGTAAGGGCTTATAAAGTGCATTTGTGGAGGATTCAGCAGTTGTACCTCTATTGTCCATCTGCATGGGTGTCGTGAAGTTTGCCACTTCTGTCTTAAGAAGCATGAAGTTGGCTTTGGAGAAATTTTTTACGTTGTTTTCCCGAATGGGTGGGTGGGGGATGTGGATGTCTAGGGTGATTAGCTTGTGGTCGGATCTGACCAACAAGGAATTGATTTCTGTTGTGGAACACCGGTTGCCCATGTTGGTAATGACAAGATCTAGGATATTGCTGCCCCTGGTGGGGGTATGGATAAGTTGATCCAAGGCGTTGGAATTTATGAATTCCAGAAAATGTTGAGCAAAAGAGTTGGTACATGAGTAGTTTTCCCAGTTAATGGTGGGGTAGTTGAAATCGCCCATTATTAGGGTGTTAGGTTGTACCCTAATATTTTCCAGTGTATCAAGAAATGAAGAGTGGGAATCCTGGGGCATGGTGGTGGATCTGTAGCAAGCTACAGTTTGGATTGCGGTCATGCCCAGAGTTAGTTGCACTTTGATAATCTCGGATGCATTATGCTGAGCAACTAGCCTGGAGGTGTGGATATCCTTAATGAATATGGACACTCCTCCGCCTTTAGTGTTTCGGTCCAGGTTAGGTGGCCAAAAGGTGTTGTATGAATTATAGCCTGGTAATGCAGGGGTGCTCTCTGGAGCCTTGAACCAGGTCTCTGTCACTGCACAGATGTCGATGTTCTCCATTTTAAGGAGTGCCTTGAGTGAGTGTATTTTGAGGTTTAGACTTCTAGCATTGAGTAGCATTACCCTCAGATTTTGCTTGTTTGTACATGTTATGGTGGTGAATTTGTCATTTGAACCTTGCCTAAAAAAGGCACTATAGGGGTGGCAAGAGCCTTAGCCAGTATCCAGAATCCCAAAGGTGACAGGTGCAGGCCATCTCTGGCAAAACATCGTGGTCTATCGATCATGTCATCCCAAGCAGATGCTGGATCCCCTTAGAATGACACTAGAAGCTTAGCCAGTTGTTGAAATCAATCATTTTGTCCTTGTACTGTGGTATCATTTTGGGTGATGGCAGGATGCTACTCGGGGCTAGGGTCATACCTGCCTGGGCTACAAGATCAGACAGCTTCTCCATGTCTCTTTTCAAGTAGTCCAGGGAGGTACGTCTCAGGTAATTCAGACCAACATGGACAATGACAGAGTCATATTTGTATATTATATGGAGTGACATGAGTGCGTGCATTGTGTGGTGGATCCTGGCACATGACAGGCAGCTGACACTAACTTTCTCCTGTCCTTTAGCCTGGTGAGTGGAATATCAGTGTACTTGACTATAGAGTCATCTATGACTAGAGTGTTGGGTACGTTGTTATGCCTTATGGGCTGTGGTTGAGTGACACACTGAGTTTGTGGGCTATGTGTTATTTGGGTTGTATTGGGGGGTGGAGATTGCTTGCATTTCTGCTTTTGAGGTCCCTGTTGCTTGGGCAGATTTCTATTGAGAGCCTCCATGAACGTACATATGTGTTTTGTGTTTCTATGTATGTGTTTTGATGGTGTAGGTTTTGAGGGATTATGTGATGAGTGTGGTGTGGTGCAAGTGTTTACCTTCTTCTCTTGACTGTCTAGTCCAGTCTTGGGTGAAGACAGCTTTGCTTCCAGTTTGGCTATATAAGTGCATCTCTCACAGGTTGTAGTGTTGGGTGGTAGGAGATGATGGTTGTGTACATGAGGCAATTGCTTCATTGCCCCAAGATGCCCATATTCATCAGGTAGACAGGAGAAAACACCAGGAGCCAACTCTTAGACATGCCTGGATAGGTGCTTATTTATTAAGTACTAAAAACTGTTTTCATCTAGACAAGTGAGGAAAGTTGAGTGCTGTAGTAATTTGTAGCTTATTTAGTACTTAGAATGAGTTTTGAAAAAGTGCTGAGCTCAAAGAAACAGATTTGATTGCTAAAACTAAAAAAACTGGCTAGTCCTAAGGGAAAATTAGAAGAGCAGACTTTATGGCGCAGGGAATAGTTTAACCCTACTAGCTAGGCAGTGATGCATAAAGTTTTTTTTTTAATAGATAAACTACCTAGTGCTTACCATTCCCACTGATAAGCTAGAAGGCTTCCCTCTAACACAGAAAGGCTTGGGGGGCTCAGAGACTTACAAACAGCCCTGGATACAGCAAATCTGTATCTGGACTAGACTACTTACAGGAAATGCAGGAAACAAGCTTAGAATTTTTTTTTTTTGTAAAGTGGAAAGGGAAAAAGGAGGAGCAGAAGATAATTCAAGGTTAAAAACTTAGGTGGGTTGGCCTTCTCAAATGTTCTCCCTGTATTAGGTAGAATGAGGTAATGACACTAGACTGGGAGGAGTGTCCCAGATCAAATACAGTAGGGGTGGGCAACTGTAAAGCCACCAAGTATTAGAACAGGATACCAATAGGAAGGGAGGGAGAGAAACAAAAATCAGAACAAAGAAACCCAAACAGATGCTTAAACAGTGTAGAAAATTTCCACTTAATACCTCACACACAGTGAAACTAGCTAGAAAAGTATGCAGCAGACAAAGTGCTACAAATAACTTGCAAAAATAAGCAACAAGCAGGATACTTAATGTTATATATCACAGATTAGTTTGCTCAGTGCCCTTCCTATGATTAGCTCAGTGTGAAATAGCAGAAACACTCACAAGTTAACTTCTTAAGTAACAGAAATGTGAAACCTGAAACAACTTTAAAAAAAGCTCGAAAGAACCAATGAGGGGCTTACTCCAAGCCATAGTCCAAGTAACCCCAATCAGCCAATGACTATAAATGCTTCCCTCTTACTGAAATGCAAGAATGGCTTTGGCTAAACTAAGGTGGCTTGGAACATGTGCTCAGACAGCCTCTACAAACAAACAACTAGGTCCAAAGCACATGCCTGAATAAGGACAATGCTACAACTACCCACATTACTTAGGTAGAAAAAAAACAGCAGAAATGTTTATCACAGCAGAAAAGCATCAGTGAGCCTTTAAATGAAAGTTTTAAACAGATAAAGGAGCAAGGAGACTCTAGAGAATGCTTTTAAATGCAAACAAGTAAGTTATATGATACACTCCTTGGCAGGAAATCAGAACAAACAAACCCAAGCAGATGTTTAACAAATGTAGAAAATTTCCAGTTAATACCTCACACACAGTGAAACTAGCTAGAAAAGTATGCATCAGACAATAAAAGTCCTATAAATAACTCGTAAAAATAAGCAAAAAACAGGATACTTAATGTTATATATCACAGATCAGTTTGCTCAGTGCTCTTCCTCCGATTAGCTTAGTGTGAAATGTCAGATAAACTCCGTGGCTCATGCGATAAGTACTGTGAGCTGTAGTGTGTAATAGTAGATAGGTAGAAGTTCTAATCTCACATCATTCGACTTGTGTGTGTGTGTGTGTGTGTGTGTGTGTGTGTGTGTGTGTGTGTATGTGTATGTGTGTATGTAAATAATATCCCTTTGCGGCACTACAGACATCCCATCTGGCCTATCTCTGTGCAATGGTTATGCATTTTAAGGTCCTGTGACTAGCTACTGGCCTCTACATTGCCCTCCTTTACAATGCCTGTTGATGTCATCCACCTTAAGAGCACTGGCTAACAGCCTACTATCAGATAAACTCTGTGGCGCATGCAATAAGTACTGTGAGCTGTAGTGTGTCATAGTAGATAAGAAGGGGTTCTAATTTCACATCATCCAACTGTGTGTGTGTGTGTGTGTGTGTGTGTGTGTGTGTGTGTTTAAATATATCCCCTTACAGCACTATGGACATGCCTATGTGGGCTATCTCCATGCAATTGTTATGCACTTTATGGGCATGTGACTAGCTGCTGGCCTCTAAATTGCCCTCTTCCATATAGGCATAACTGATGACCATAACCTTCTAGATTTGTGTGTTCAGAAATCCCAGATGACATGTATCGAGGATAGCAGACCTTGTCACAAAGTATGAATGCATAATTATGCTGACTGCCCCCATTGTCCCTGATACACTGTTATACACATATGCACCTAGGGAGCCATGCACATCTACTGCCTTACCTTGCTGCCATGCCATCCTGTACCACTGTATTGTCACCATGTGTCCATTGTTTAACCCCTCAGACACCTGGAATGGACACATACACAGGTCCTTGACACGGGTCTACTTCTAAAGACCGAACCGACGATTCCCCGACACGCGGAAAACAAAGACCAAACGACCGACAGGTAAGTTTACCGACAGGGTGATTTGCCAACAGCGGAAAGACCGACAAGGGTAATGTGCGATCGCGACTCGATAAGTGTGCGACAGTGACGGCGTTAGGAGCGGTGAGGTAAATGTGCGATATTGTGGGATTTCGGGTTAGGCTGTGGGAAAGGTGAGTGTGTGTAAGTGTCGGAGTTAGGGTTTGTGTAAGGTAAGTGTGTGATAGTGAGGGACTGTAGTTTAGGGACGGGTTACGTGAGTTAGGGTTAGGGTGCAGGTAGGTGAAGTGTGCGATAGTGTCGGACCTTGGGCTAGGGGTGGGTTAAGTGAGTTAGGGTTAAGGTGCAGGTAGGTGAAGTGTGCGATAGTGTCGGACCTTGGGGTTAGGGGTGGGTTAAGTGAGTTAGGGTTAGGGTGCAGGTAGGGTGAGTGTGCAATAGTGTCGGACCTTAGGGTTAGGGTTTTGGTTAGGGCTAGTGGGTATGTTATGTAGTGTGGTGTGTTGTTTACGTTCGGTGTGTCGGTGTTATGGTGTTCGGTGTTTTGCGTTGTCGGTTTTGTGCGTTGTCGGTTATCTGGCGTCGGTGATTTTTGTGTCGGCGAAGTAGCGTTTCGGGCTTTTAAAGTAGACCCCCTTGACACACCTGTCATTCTGTAACTCAACCTCCAGTCTAACATCATGCAAGAAAGATACACAAAATGTGATGTGTATTCAGGACACATGCCAAGCATACAATACTTGTAGTGGCCCACAACAAGTGCCATGACAAAACAATATTGCACTATACAAGTACATGTAAAGTAATATAGTTACCCTGTGCATCAGACATATATTTACATTTCCCTGCATCGGTCACAGATGGCATGGATGTGGCACAGGTATCATCATATGCACAGGGTGTGGTGTGGAGTTGACAGAGGCCTAGGCTGTGCCAAACAGGTGACAGTGTTTGTGAGTCAGGAAGGGGTGCAGGTTAGATGGGCAATGGAGAGGTGCCATGCGTGTCTTTTGGTGACCTGCATGCAACAGTAGTGTTTGAGTGTGTACATGCACACAGTCAAGCCCAGTGGTAGCCCTACACATGTCTATGTTGGACAGCTATGGGCCATACATAGTAAAGTGAACAGTTCACCGTCTCTGGTGACGAACATGTGAACTGGCTCTGTCAGGAGTAGCACTGGCACCACCATGCCCAAGGTCAGATGAGGTGCTAATACATGACAGTATCTGCAAAATGCTGGGGCTGTCCCCCCCAAGAGATCACCTAGGACCACCTGCCCATGGCCTTCCACATCATGGTGTGGACAGCACACTTCCCTCTGTACCACTGTAGGTACTGCCAGTATGAGAGCGTGACTGTGCATGGTCATGTAGACTCCCAGCAGATGGTGCTGCTGACCTTTGTCCACATGTCCGATGCCCAACTTCAACTAGATGTTCCAGCACAGATATTGTGCAGTCAAAGCTAGACACTGTCTCAGCCCACCATCTATCCACGACAGCAGGGGACTGATCCAGGTTGTCCCCAATGTGGTGGAGAGAGTCACATGTCAGAATGATCTGCATGCATAACCCTAAACATTCATTTGGTGTTGTGTTCAGATTGTGCCTATGCCTCCATGACAGACTGAAATATGCTGCAAGTGACCCGTGATGTGACAGGTCTACTTCATAACATTGAAATTTCATAACACTGAGACCATAACATCAAAAATTCAAAACACTGAAAACCCAAAAATTGAAAACTCAGAACATTGAAGGTGTGCTTCCTAACATTAAAAACTACATTGCAGAAGTAAATAAGATCCTCTCCACCTACAACAACACCTAACAAACACACATTCTACTATGTTTCTGCAAGGCGGCAAGCCCCCCTGCACCCCCATGGGGGGCTCTGCCCCCACACCCCTGTAAATTAAATATACCAACTCCAAGATCACACTACAATGGAAAAAAGTTAATTTCCTAACCTCAGTGTATGGTGATTGTGATACAGTGAGGTTAAGAAATTAATTTTTTTTCGCCGTAGTGCGAACATGGTGGGGGGGGTTTGCAGGGGCAGTTGTCCTCCTGTAAAAACATAGTAGAAAGTTTGTTAGTTAGGTAGTGTTGTAGGCGGAGAGGAAGTTATTTACATATGCATTGTAGTTTTCAATGTTATGAAGCACCCTTTCAATGTTTTGAGTTTTCAGTGTTTTGGGATTTAGATGTTTTGGTCTCAATGTTAGGAAATTCAGTGTTATGAAATTTCAGTGTTATGAAGTAGACCCGATGTGACACCTGCAACAGGTGGTGGATGGACAGCAGTCCTCCTATGAACACCCCTGTCAAGCCACCTGTGTGGGACCTCACCAGCTCTCTGACTATGGCCAGTATCTACACTCACTGACACCATAGTTGTCACACTGCCCTGTTCAATGTCAGCACCCTCTGACTGTGCAATGTCTGTGGCCTCTGGGGACTAAGTATGTGTAGGCATATACTGACTGTGTGCAGTGACAATGGGGACAGAAGAGGGATATCAACCTCTGGGACAGATACAGCCACCGAAAACACAGCCTGTGCCTTACTATGGCCACCATCATCATCAGTATCTGATGAAACACTGAGAGGTGGTGAGAGGGATAGACTCCAACCCCCTGGTCACCCGAGAGAAGCAAAACAACAGCAGTACATTACTACCTGCACTATTATGTATGATAACCCACACAGACTCATACATATGAGGATCCACAACTGCATTACAAATCCCACATCTTCACATCTCTGATCCCATGTACAACAGAGAAACTCACATCAACATGCACAGACAAGTCAGGCCCATTATAACATGCACTTCAGCTATATAGGTTCATAGGTGTGTACTAGGCTAATGGCCCTGGAGCCCTTACAAGCCTAGCCCATAGGATTATCCTGGCATCCTGCCACCCGACCTTAGTTCCCAGTGCTTCTGTCAAGTAGAGCCACTGGAGTAATCCCTGGGGTGAATTTTCTATTTCCCATCCACTCATCAAGATTTCTCTTGAAGAGGTCCAGTGAGGTGCTCTGTTTGACATGCATGGGAAGTCTATTCCATAGCATGGGCAGTCTCTGGGTTATGAACCTGTCCCTCCAGCACATTTTGTTGATTGTGGTAATGAGGTTGAGGTCTCTGGAGTGTGTGGTGCACAAGGACTGGGATTTCTTTAAATGTAGCATTTCTAACAGAGCTGGGTCAGACATGGCTTTGTAAGTGAAGCAGAGATCACCTCTAAGTAGGTGATATGAGACAGAGAATAGTTGTAGTTGTTTGAGTCTGTCCATATAGGACAAGTGCTAAAGGCCTAGGATCCTCTTTGTGAAGTACTTTTGAGGCCTCTCCAGTTGTTGCATGGTGTCTAGTGAGGTACATGCCAAATGGGGCATTGTACTCGATGATTGACCTAATAAGGGAAGAGTAGAGGGAGACAATGCACTCTTTCTTCCTGCATGCAAAACCCTTGGTAATGAGATGTGCCAGTTTTCATTGCCCGTGCAATACACCTGTAAGGTAAGCACTATGACAGTGTATGTGATACAACTAAACATAACACCCACTACACATATATTGAGAATGATATGCAAGTAGTAGTATCACTGCCTCAGGTATGTACCATGAGTTTGGGCCTTTGCCCCCCATTAATTATGGCTTTGTCCTGAGTTCTTGCTCTAGGAGGTTAACAGGTATGTCAGGCATAGGTCTCAACCAAACAGGGACAAATGTCAACAGAAACCAGGAATTAGCCACAGTACATCAGAGACATTCAGGGTCAGTTTTGTAATGTTAAAACTAATTATGTGAGACATGGACAGAATGAAAGAAGGTGAATTACAGTACATCGTTTGATGTTACAGGGGTGTGCACTCTCCCGTATTGTCACTATGTATTACGTGTAATCCACTAGCTTTCCTACAACAGCAGACCATTGTAGCTGGGATTGACAGGGACAGAGGTGAGATATAATTGAAACCAGGGACAGTTGAGAGGCATGCGTGTAAGTGTGGGACAGCAGAGTATCAATGATATGTCATCACCATAGATCTATGACAGGCTTACTGCTGTAATCCCTATTCCCCATATCTCCATTCTCCCATCTGCATCCTGTTATGTGGAGAAATCTATTACATACCTGGTGGAGTGCAGTACTCCTTTGTTGAACTTTGCTTCCAGTAATGATTTGATAATACACTGTGTGTGTGTTAAGTCTCATACAGACCTGTTCCCCATAACCAGCTGCTTGCCTTTGTAAGGTACTGCTCATTAGCAGGTGGTTGCCTCTGTACCACTCTGTGTCTCAGAATTGCTGATTTTAGCCAAAGCAGCTGTATTGCACTATCACTAGCCAATGACATGCCGCCACAGTGTAATATATAAGGCCTTCATGTAGGCCTTGGCCACTGTCTTAGTTTTTGATATGGACATTACTGAAGTATGGAGACAGCATCGCAGAGGGTATGTACAAACACTGTCCACTCTACAGATTTATGACATATTTCCACAGTATTGCCTCATATGTGTGGTCAGTGACCCATACCGTTGTGGTCATCTGGTAGTGCAATTGCAATCAGTGTGGGCTGAGGTCAGTAAGGGAAGAGACATGTGTGTCACACTGCACACCCATCCGACTCTGCACTGCAATAGCTGTTATTCTATCAACTTACTAACTTTGTAGGGGCAAACCACTAAACATGTTCCTATCTGTGGGCCTTTGCCCCACCCCCTATTAAGTATGTCTGTGTCTGGATCCCCTGTTCTAGGGGGTTGGTAGGTATGGTAGATCTGTAGCAGCTACCTTGAAATACAGCTGTGTATGCTACAGGCTGCAGCTGCTGCTGCAGTCTACAACACATGGAGGAGTGTGAACATTTTGGTGGACAACAAGCTGTACATATAACTGCTATCAAAACCAAAGAAAAAACACAAAAACCTAATAAATCCAAAAGGTGTACACAAATTTGGGGTACCAAACAGCTTTAATCCTGGTACCTCAGCATTTCACTTTCAAGGGATATCAACATATCAAATTGTAAAGCTTAAATATACTAAACAATTAAACAATTGAGTTTCAAAATTTTCTATACATCCCTCTTTTAAAGTGACCAGTGCACATTATACATAAACACATCCCTTAGTCATGAAAAACTACATTTCCCATAAAACTTCAGCAGCAGCAAAATTACAACAACAAAATAACAATGAATTCTACAGCAATAACATCATCAAAAAATTCAACCCAGTTTTCATAAGAAATACACCACCACCCTCTCATAATGCGTGTATGTACTCATATAAAAATACACACACACACACACACACACACACACACATACATTATGGACATATTACCAATGACATTTCTTCAAAATTTTAACAACACCTCCTTATTTAATCCATGTGGAACCAAGGTTCCAAAATTAAAAATGAAAGTAGTCTTCAGATGATTTAACTTATTAGCAAATAGAGTACCACTACCACAGTTGCCAGATGGTTACATAAAAAATACACCACCACCCTCTCATAATGCGTGTAAGTACTCATATAAAAATACACACACACACACACACACACACATATACATTATGGACATATTACCAATGACATTTCTTCAAAATTTTAACAACACCTCCTTATTTAATCCATGTGGAACCAAGGTTCCAAAATGAAAAATGAAAGTAGTCTTCAGATGATTTAACTTATTAGCAAATAGAGTACCACTAACACAGTTGCCAGATGGTTGGGCTAATACACTAAAAAACACGGAATCAAAATTTCCAAAATGGGCTTCAATAAAATGTTCTGCTACTGGACTGAAGCTTATATTACCCCTTCTAATATTTCCCAAATGTTCCAAAATTCTGATCTTAACTTTTCTTTTGGTCTGACCTATATAAAGTACAGTTTTGTACCTACCATAAATGTAGATGTTCGAGTGTTCACCCTGCTGCAGTCATCATACTTGGGTTATCCTGTCATCAGGCGGTCCCACAGTTGGCCGGATTTCCAAAGTCTTGGTCCGACATCAGTTGCTGTCACCTCATCCCTGACGTCAGTGCACCAGGGGTACATATACTGCAACCGACGCCATTTTCTTCAGTTGTTCTTGTCCCAGATGTCAGGTGCCCCCAAAAAGGTGATCAAAATTAGTACCAAATGGTGTGAACACTGTACAAACACAAAATCCCTTCAGCTATAAGCAAATACATCAGTAAGGCATACCAGAGATTTAGCCAAAAGATCAGAGGGGTTGGAGGGAGGGTAACCTGGATTGCAGCAAGGTGAACACTCGAACATCTACATTTATGGTAGGTACAAAACTGTACTATGTTCATCGTGTTACCCTGCTGCAGTCATCACACTTGGGTTGAGTCCCAAAGCTAAGGCAGGGTGGAGGTATCATAGAGGGTTAGTGGAGGCAATGAGGCCCTGCAGAACTGCAGTGGTGAAGCCTGCCCTGGACTTAGAAAAAAGAGGTAGGTGATAGTGTTTGGTGAAGGTGTGTACTGAACTCCAAGTTGCAGCTTCTAAAATTTCCTTGGTAGGGACCCCTCTGAGAAAGGCTGTAGAGGTAGCTGTTGCCCTGGTAGAGTGGGATCTAATGGTAGTAGGAACTGGTTTCCCATGATGGGTATAACAGAACCGTATGCAATGGCCTATCCATTTAGAAATGGTTTGTTTGGATATAGCCCTCCCTTGAGAAGCTGTAGCATAGGATACAAAGAGCTGGTCAGTTTTTCTGAAAGCCTTAGTTTTGTCCAAGTAGTACCGAAGCTGCCTGTGAATGTCTAAGGAATGCAAGAGTCTCTCACCTTTATTCTGTGGATTGGGAAAGAAAGTGGGTAGATGGATGGTTTGATTTAAAGCTACACTGGAAACCACCTTAGGCATGAAGGAAGGATTAGTTCATAGAGAAACTCTGTCTTGATGAAAAATGAGGAAAGGTTCCACTGCCATTAGTGCCTGTAATTCTGAGACTCTCCTAGCAGAAGTTATTGCCAGGAGCAGGGCAGTCTTCCAAGATAGGAACTGAAGGTCTGCAGAGAAAGCTGGTTCAAAGGGAGGTAAGGTTAGTTTTTCCAGAACAAAGTTGAGGTCCCATGTTGGTGTAGGAGCTCTTCTAGGTGGTCTAATGTTTTTTGCCCCTCTGAGGAACTGCTTTAGAAGAGGATGTGAAAATAAAGGTGGATTTGTGTCATAGTGAGCTGAAATAGCTGAAGCATGGATTTTAATTGAGGAGAAGGAAAGTCCTTTGTGCAACATCTCTGCTAAATACTGCAGAATGTGAGGCATATGAGGCTGAGTTGTGTCTTGGCCTTTAGCTTGGATCCAGGCAGAAAACCTTTTCCATTTGTCCGAATAAGCCTTCCTGGTGCTTGGCCTCCTGGCTTCCAGAATAACATCCAGAACTGCTTGTGAAAGAGGGGCTGGTTGGATGTTTAAAAGATTCGCCATGCAGCCAGGTTTAAGGTTTTTAGCTGGCTGTGCAGAATCTGTTTGTTTTGCTGCATGAGCAAATGAGATATTTGAGGCAATATCCATGGTGGGCTGTGAGCCATATTCTTCAATAGCGGGTACCAGTGCTGGCATGGCCAGTCTGGGGCTGTGAGAATCAGTCGAGGTTTCTCCTTTTTGACCTTCAAAAGAACCTTTGTGAGAAGAGGTAATGGAGGAAAGGCATATGCTGTCAGGTTTTTCCAACTGAAGGAGAGAGCGTCCACTTTCCAAGCTTGATGGTGGAATGTCCTTGTACAAAATTTTGTCAGTTGGTAGTTTTGAGGACTGGCAAACAGGTCTATATTTGGTAGGCCCCATTTTTGAGTTATCATTGTAAATATTTGTGGGTCTAGCTTCCACTCGTGGGGATCTTTGATGTTTCTGCTTAGGTCATCTGCCAATGTGTTTTTCTGTCCTGGCAGGAATTAAGCTTGTAACTGGACTTGGTAAGCCAGAGCTGTGTTCCATAAGATTATTGCTTGCCTGCAAAGAGGGTAGGAATGTGTGCCCCCTTGTTTGTTTATGTACCACATTACTGTGGTGTTGTCCATCTTTATTGCAAGTTGTCCTGGATGTAGAAGATCCTTGAAGGCTGTCAGAGCTTTCTGTACAGCTAGCATCTCTTTTTGATTTATGTGCAGTTTTCTTTGTTCTGCAGTCCATAGGCCTTGAATGCATTGCCCTGCCATGTGTGCCCCCCAGGCATAGTCTGAAGCATCTGTTGTGATAGTTTGCCTGGTTGGGGGCAAGGTGAAAGGCTGACCCTTGTTGAGGTGACATGCCTGTGCCCACCATAGAAATTCCTGTTGAAGGCAGGGAATGAGAGATATCACTGTGTCCAAGCTGTGACTGTGTTGAGACCATACACTTTTTAGGTACCACTGTAATTTCCTCATATGCAATTTTGCAAATAGTATTATCAGAATGCAAGATGCCATGAAGCCCAAAGCCTGCAGAATTTTTCTTGCAGTTAATTGGGTCTTTATTGCCATTGTCTCGAAATATTGAGTCAGTTGTAGTTGCTTGTCTGGTGTAAGATAAGCCTTCTGGGCCGTTGTGTCCAAGCTGGCATCCAGGAATGTCATTTTTTGTGAGGGTACTAGTTTTGACTTCTTTTTGTTTACTGTGTACCCCAGACAATTTAGTAGATGCTTCACAAAAGCCAGATGATGTAAGAGAATGTCTTTTCTTTCTGCTTGGATGAGGCAGTCGTCCAGGTGTGGATATGTTTGAATTCCTCTTTGTCTGCAGTATGCAATTACTGGTGCCAGGCATTTTGTGAAAACTCTGGGCGCAGTAGATAAGCCAAAGGGCAGTGCAGAGAATTGGTAGTGGGTTGAACCTGCAATGAAATGGAGGTATCTTCTGCAACTTTGTCTGATAGGGACATGCAGGTATGCCTCCTTGAGGTCCAACGTTACCAGCCATGCTTCCTTGCCCAACATGGGAAGTAGCTGCTGTAGTGTTAGCATCTTGAATTTTGGGACTTGTAGGTAAGTGTTTAGAATTGAAAGATCCAGAATTGGTCTCCAAGCATTGTCTTTTCTGGGTACTAGAAAGAGCCTTGAGTAAAACCCTTGGCCTTGCTCTTGAATCGGTACCTGCTGAATGGCTCTCATGGCCATGAGAGCTGTAATTTGTTTTTGAGCCTCTGCCCTTTGATTTAGTGGCAGGTTTGGCATTCCTCTTTTCATTGGCAAGGTGTGGAAGTGGAATCTGTATCCTCATAAAATAATGTCTAGAACCCATATGTCCTTTGTGACCATGTGCCAGTTGTCTGCAAAAAGTGCTAGTTTTCCCTCCAAGGGGGCTAACAAAAGAGCTTTGTTTGGCCAGTCGAGGTGCAAGTCATTGAGTTTGCCTTCTGGTGGGTTGAGACCTGTCTTCTCCTCCTTTCTGGGTTGGAGTGCCCCATTGGCGAGGTTTATACTGGGCTTGTGGTTGCCCTCTGCCCCTTGGGCACCTGTATTTACCCCTCTGAGGTCTGTCAGTGGCTGGAAAGGACCAATTTTTTGTTGGCCAGTTTCTGCTGAAGCGAGGGGGTTGTACCTGTAGGAAATCTTTGACTGTCTGCATTGATTTTGCCTTATCTTCCATTTTCTTTAGCACTTCTTCTGCTTTAACTCCAAAAAGAACATCCTGCTGTAAGGGTGCATCCAGTAGTTTTGCTTTGACATGATCAGGTAGACTTTGTTCCTTTAACCAGGCATGCCTACGTATAACTGATCTAGTGACAGCTGCTCTGCAGGAGGCCTCCAAAGAATCAAACCCACATTGTAAGGTATGTTTGCCCACCTGCTGGGTGGCGTGCAATAAATCCTGTACTTCTTTCAATTCAGATTGTTGGGGAAGGGAGGTAATCTTTTGTTTTAACTGAGAGATTAGAAACTGCTGATACTTGAGCATATGAAATTGACAATTTAGTGCTCTCATAGCTAATGTGGCTGAGGTGTAAACCTTTTTCCCCCACCTCTCAAGTGCTCTTGAATCCCCCTCAGAAGGTACTGGGTTTTTAGCCATGGAAGCCTTAGCCCCCTTGGGACCTTGGGAGATAGTGTCTGGGTCAGCTACTGGGCTTTTGTAAAGAAATTTGTGGGAATTGGGTACTCTGTAGTATCTGTCAGGCTTAGCCAGAGCAGGAGGTAGAGAGTCTGGGTTGAAACAGGATTCTAAATAGACATCATCCACAATGTCCAAAACAGGTGGGATGGCTACAGGTCTGTGTTGGGGGAGTAAAAGAAACTCTCTGAGCCTTTTCTTGGAATCAGAGAAATCCTGACCTTCCCAGTGGAAATGTTCCCTCATAGTGTGTAAAGTTTCCCCAAAAGAATAATCTTCAGGAGGGGAAGCTGAGGGAATAGAGTCCTCAGCATCAGAATCTTCATAAGGAGAGTAGGAATAGTCTTGGTCTTCAGAGGAATCCGAAGAAATAGACAGTTGCTCAGAAGAAGCAGAATCTTCCTCTTGTCTAGGCCTTTTGTCAGGAGGAGGCTGTGAACCCCTGATAAGAGAAATCAAATCTTCAGCCATTTTGAGCATCTGTTTCTTAGGCATAGGGCCTTGAACAGGAGACTGAAGTGTAGTCTTTTTAGCTTTAGAAGGAGTCTTAGACTTAGAAAACGTTTTGACTGTGAGAGTCGTCGGTCTGAAAACAGCCTCAGAAACCGATGGCGTTTCCGAAGCACTGACGTCCTTAGAAGGTATATCGTCAGAAGGGCCTGAAGTAAAAGGCTGCGTCGGCCTAGTACATTCCATCAGAATATCCATAGCAGTCTCGGGTTCCAGGACTGCGGTAGTCAGGGGCTGCGTCGGAGCCTCACTGATAACCGGAGACCGGATCAACCGAGGCCTCGGAATCGGGTTTAGGCCTTGGCTGTTGGTCCTTGTCCCTGCATTTTTTGTGCACGCCAGTAGTCGGTAGCTCCGACGGCATGTTATATTTAAATTTTCTACCAAAAAAGTGTCGTGCGAAATCAAATTGCCTTTTAATAGTACGCTTATTAAACCTAGCACAAAAATGACAAGAAGTGACGTCGTGATCAGGGCCTAGGCAAGGTATGCAATAAGAATGAAAATCCTTATGAGGTATTTGCTTCCCACAAGAAATACAATTGTTAACTTTTTCTGACATCGGTCTGAGGCAAGAAAAGTTTCCCCAACGGGGTACTTAGCTTTATAGAAGACTTCGGTCTGAAATTCGAATTCGATAATCTCAGGAGTCGGTCGACTGGCACTTGCGAACTGCTTCTGCTTCGGGCACCGCGCAGCAAGAAAGACTGAAGAAAATGGCGTCGGTTGCAGTATATGTACCCCTGGCGCACTGATGTCAGGGATGAGGCGACAGCAATCGACTTCGGACCAAGACTTTGGAAATCCGGCCGACTGCGGGACCGCCTGACGACAGGATAACCCAAGTGTGATGACTGCAGCAGGGTAACACAATGAACATCATCTAACCTCATCACACCCACAACCCAGAATATACATAACACCCCATGATAGAAATTAAACCTTGCTTGAGAGACAAATCTGTGCCCATTGATCATAGTATTTGATAAATTTCTGATTATATGGCACACACTGCATCTCCCACAAGGAAAAGACCCTAATGGAGTATTCTGGGTCTGACTGGAAATTGAGTAGTTCAACAATTCCTTTAGGTTTAAAAATCTACCAAAAGAAAAAGTCACATGTTGTGAAAATAAACTGCTAAGTTTATCATCAGCTGTTATCACTGGCCATAACCTTGTAACTACCTGTCTAAGTGTGTCTGAAAAAGGACTAAACCTAGTAACATAAAATATTTTATTTTCTGTCCCCTCATCTCTTGAAGTAAATTGAATTCTATGTCGAAATGTACTATGCTCATGAAATGTACTATGCTCATGCAGTTGTTCCCTACTTATCACATTATTTAGCAATTTATTATTTGCTTCATTAAGAATCGATCTAGAATACCCTCTGGACGATAATCTCTCCTCTACTTCAGCCAGAGATTTCTCTTTAGAAGCCATCCATACTCTTCTAAATTCATCATAAGGCAATGACTTAATGAGATGTTCAGGGTGCATGCTGGAAGCATGCAGAAAATTATTCACAGCAGTACTCTTCCTAAATGGAATATATTGAATAACTCCCATCTCATTCACAAAAAAATGGACATCCAGAAAACTAATGGTACTGAAGTCTGTGTGACAACAAAACTGTAAACCATGACTGTTAGAATTCAAGTCCCCCACAAATTTCTCCAACTCAGATAGAGGTCCCTTACATATGAAAATCAAATTGTCTATGTATCACCTATATAACATCACCTTCTCCTTGTAATAAGTATGGCTGTATGCAAAACGCTTTTCAAACTCCCCCATGTACAAAACAGCATAAGAGGGAGCAAAAGGAGCCCCCGTAGCAGTGCCCCTTATCTGCAAATAATATTCCTTGTTAAAACTAAAATAGTTGTGTTAAACAAAATTCAAGTAACTCCAAAATGTAGGCACTTCGAGGCCCTTCCCCCAGTATTGATGCCATAGCTTCAAGACCCTTACCTGTTGTAATATTCGTGTACAAAGAAGACAAGTTGTACATGTAACTGCATCAGCTGTGTCAGGCTTGTCGTTACAGCAGAGCCAGGGCAAAGGTATTATATACAGTGCAATTGGGGCATGTGCTTAAGGTACGTGTGTTATGCAACAGTGTGACTAACAGAGTAATAGGTGACATACAGTTAAGCTATATGGATATGTGCATTGTGTCTCTGCCTGCAGGCCTTTGTCTTGCAAAACTGGGGAACAGTTAATTAAGTTACAGTAACCTGTGGGGAGTAAGACTGCATGACTCAGTCATTACTTGCTGTCTTCGCAATAATGTAATTGACGTGTGACACAACACTGGATTCAAACCCAGGACTGTGTGTGTGGCAACATGTATTGCATGCAAGGTATTTAACAGACTGAGCTACAGACACAACTTGTGTATTTTCAGGATATATGCGCACATATACAGGCTGTGAGAAACATTCCTACATCCATGAGTATGTGTGTGGCTTTATATGGTTCTACATCAGGGTCCCAGTTGCACATGTACTTTGCCATTGCTGCCTTAGCAGGTGTCTTTCCACAAGTTGCTAATAAAAGGGCTCATATACCTGCTATCACAGGCCTCACATCAATTGGTATATCTTCATAATTATTTATTATTGCACCAGAGTCCAGGGTACACTCCTAGTTTACACATTAGTTTTTTTATTTCAGTTACATGTGTAATGTCTGTAAGTAGCAAGCAGCATGTTTTGCTGGAAACACCAATTTAACTTAAAGCCTGTGTAGAGTGGTGGGTTAATGTAGTGTGCTATAGTTGAGAGGGGCCTGGGTTTGATACTTGGCGGAGGTGTTTATTTTCTACATGTGAGTTACATTGCAATAGGCACATGTAGACATTAAAGCTCTTTAAAGCTCATTTAAGCTGAGAAAGCAAAGCAGCACACCACTCTGCACAAACCTATGCTAAATAAATATAAAGAAATGAAAAAGGGGGTGATAGGAAAGGGGTGAAGTGGGGGCAAGCAGGGGGAAAAACAATGTGAAAGGCAAATAGGGGTGTGCAGGATGGGTGTAGGAAAGGACCATAGCTATCCATTTCTTGTACATCAACAGCTGTGCATTTTGACAGGTT
This sequence comes from Protopterus annectens, assembly GCF_019279795.1. Lineage (NCBI taxonomy): Eukaryota > Metazoa > Chordata > Ceratodontiformes > Protopteridae > Protopterus > Protopterus annectens. The sequence continues at coordinate 1,372,865,868 of NC_056732.1, read as the reverse complement.
TTGTAGAAGAATTTGGACTCTCAAACCCCAGAGAGAGAGGTGAGGACAACATAAATGTGTTGTCAAGCCAACTGGACCAAATTAGTTGTGTCCAGTGGACATGTGTGCGAAATGGAGAGCTATGTATGGAGTGATATTTTTTGTGGGATAGGTGCTCATTTTTTATTTTTAAGGGTAGAGTAGAATGTTAGGGAAGGGACATAGGTACATGTGGGGAGGTAAATAGGAGAGGATGCAATAACAGACAGACAAGACAGCAGACAGGGGTGGTGTGTGACATGTGGGGGTAAACATCTTGGACGGGGAGGTTGTTGGGGAATCGGAGACACCTGTCCCTCCAGATGGCAGCAGCTGATCTGACATTCCCACCCATGGGCAGTCTACACTGTTCCTTCACTGCTGGAGACTGCCCCCCCAGGTTGGCCAGTGTGTCCTCAATCTGGTGCAGGCGATGTTCCTAGGCTCGATGAAAAATCCTGCTGGGTGACTGCAGCCCCACCACCACTGCTCCCAAGGGGAGGCTGAGCCCAGTCCCTTGAGGCGGTTCCATCTGATGCCACAGGTGTTGCAGGGGCAGCAGATGGGGCACCACTAGCCTGGGTCCCAGAAGTCCTAGGACCTGGTGCCATGTCCAGTTGAGGAAAGGTAGGCAGATCAGTGTGAACTGGTTTACCCTGACATGCTGTGGTGATGGAGGTATAGTAATAAGTATAGGCTAGTTATGAACAAAATGTAGTAATAACAGCATGCCAAAACAGTGGATTTAACCCAATTACATGTCAATACATATGTGAAATGCAACAATATATAACAGAACAGTCAGTATATTAACAGCATGCCAATAACAGTTACAGCATAAGACCAACAAAATAGGTAATTCAAGCAAGATATGCATACCTCTCAACTGTACCGAATCTCTTGGTTTTTACTGCTTTTGAGGTCCAAATAATGGGGTGTCACAATTCCCGAGTGGCACCCCTTAATTTCTGAATTTCCCAGCTTTTCTTTTAAATTTTTTTCTGGCTATTTTCTTCCGACTGATGTCATCAGGAGGTGGCATGAGCGATGATGTCAGCATCATGAGCAGCCTGCCAGCCTATCAGAATTTGGCTGAGGGCTGCTCTGGGCTGAGTGAATTTACTTTGTTTGAATAAAGAGCGAGGGGTGGGTTGAGGGACAGATGAGTCAGTCAGCGAGAAGTTTGAGCAGCTGATAACAAGCTCAACAAAAGAGCTCACAAAGGCAGATAGTATGTTTTTTGCTTTAATTTAAAATAAGTGTTGCATACTTGCATTTATTTAGTTTAGTTAGAGGGCAGGAGGCAGGACTCGGCAACCCGGTCCCTTGGCAGCAGAAAAAGTCTACTCTACTCTCAACAGACTTGAAGCTGTGCAGCGGTGACTCCCCAGGTATCTGACCAGCTTGCACTCATAGTTGGCATGATGTTTGCGTTTCTTCTGTGTGCCTTCCAGATACATTTTTGTCAGTGTTTGGCTGTCCATGCTGCAACCACCTAGGTTCATTGCATTTGTCTTCAGTTTTACTGCTGGATTATATCCGGGCTTGTAATTATACCAAAGGCCTTTACATTTCTGTTTGACTATCTGGTATATAAGGTTTCTGTTTATATTTTGTGTTGGCTGTTTTACTGCCCATGCTGTGTTAATCTGTATAATGTTGTACTTAATAAAACACTAGCTAGTGCATTAATACATTTTTCAACTTTTCAGATTGTTTAAAAGTATAGTATGTTTAAACTGCTTTTACTGTTAGTTTTTTAGATTTTTGTTTTTGTATTACCATATGTTTGCAGTTTAAATATTGGTGCCTCAAGGAGGGGTGGATGTATGTTTGTGTGACTGGCTGATTTGTGCCAGTCTGATAGCTACAGCATAGCCTCAGTAAAGTTTATGGATGCTATGATACAATTACTGTGTTTTATTATATTAACTTTAAAAAGCCTTGACATATTTACCAGGTTTTTATTTTATTTACTCGTACATTTTATTAAAACAGCCTTACGTCAGTCTGTGTAATGAATTTTGTACTTTAGCCTTTAAGTTCAGAAATTTTGTATGTTTAATTTTGTATTGGAGAATTACACTCTCTACACATATGTGCAGTTATGTAGTATTCAATTTCTTTTTCCTGCATTTGCAATCACAGTTTGAGTCAACGTAAAGTAAAACAGCTCTTGATCAAAAATCTGTATACAAATGCTTTTACTTTAAATTGACTCAGACTGTGTTTTATTTTATTTTATCAGCTGTTCCAGTGATTTTTGGGGGGGCTTCTGTTTTTCTTATTATTAGTCATAATAGTCATTCATCATTCTAAGTGCTACATGTCTTAATAGCACGGTGTTACTATCCTGCTTACTTTACACTTAATGTGTAGAAGGATATATGTAATTGAAAACCAGAATGAGACCCTTATTGCATTGAAAGATATTTGCAACTGAAACAAGTTATGGAAGAAAATAACCCTTCTCTGGTGATTCATTGCTATACTGCTTTTTAAAATAACTTGAAAATATGGATACACTAGACCATCTCGACGTACTGAAATGTCTAATTTCAGTACGTCGAGACCGAATAGTGGAAAGTGCAGTTACCCAAAACTGCACTATGTCGAATGCTGAAGTGTCGAATCCACAAATATCGAATCCGCCGTTATCATGGTGTTGCGTTTGTGACGTGTGGTGCGGTTTGTGGATTTATCTGGGGTTTCAGGTAAGTGTGTGTTTAAGTATATTGGATAGGGATTTTAGTGTGTGTGAGTGTGTGCGGTGGTGTTTTCTGTGTGTTTAGTGTGACCTCGGAGTTAGAATATATAAGTAGGGGGTGCAGGGGGGCTTATCCCCCTGCTTATAGGTAGGTTAGGTGTGTTTGTGTGTGTTATGTTTGTTTAGTTAGGTAGGTGTCTGTGTGTGTGTGATTTTGTGCTGGTTTGTGTGTGTGTGAATGGTCGTGGTTGTGGTATTCGTGATTATGGGTTTTCGTGTATGTGGGTTTTCCACTATTCAGTCTCAAAATACTGAAATTCGACATTTCAGTATTTCAAGATTGTATAGTGAATCCAAAAATATTACCTCTTGAGAAAATGTTTTTTGGGAGTCATTTTTCTGTCATTATTTCCTTTACTTGTGTTTTAATTTGTAGCATGTATATCAGCAGTGTTGGGTTAGCATTATGCATGCGTCATGTTACTGCTGACTATATTGTTATAGTATTGTCAAATTATGTCCTTATAGGGTACATTTATTAATAAAGTAAAGTATGTCCATAAACACACCGACATATTAGCTATGTAACTCAATTACTAGAGGTAATGAGGGATATTAGAGATTAGACCCTAGTACTTTTTCCCAGCTCTACATTGTTTGTTTTGTGGATTTAGAAGATTTAGAAGGCATTGGGGAAACTGTACATATATGAATATACAGTGATATGCATCCTTTAAAGATTAAAATCTTTCACTTAATTTTCCTTGTTCTTGATCCCTTAAGTGGACACTTAACCTCTTGCTGCTGTGTAAAAATGTTTCATTTAGTGGTATCCCTTAGCCTAAGTTACTTACTGATACTGCACTGATTCTTTAATAATCTTTCACTTACAACCTAATACTACTTGATGCCACCAGTACTATGATGTACAGCTTGAAGAGTGTATATAGAGAACTGCAGCACGAGATTCACAAGTCTGGAAGGTAACGTTCAGATAATTTATATGGTGTATTGCCCTTTTTATTTAGTACTTCAGAGGACATCATACCCTTCATTTAGTGCAGTGGATGCAGCAGTAGGCATTATGTGTTGAAATGTTAGTTTTATATAGTAAGGAACTACACTGTATTGCTGTTACAGTGTTTCTGCTAGTAGATGACAGTGATTTAGTAAGTGGTAATGGCTTCTGCTTTTGTCGTTTAGAATTTTGTACTATTATGAGTGAAATATTGGCACTGTCATTAACTGCCATTTGAAATGCATGTTCACTCTTAATTTAGCCCTGATTGTGTGACAGTACATGAATTAAGAAACTGATCCCTGCAGGTGCAGCATAGAAAGAGAGAGATGGATGAGAGCCCTGAAGGTTGGATTGTTAGATAATCTTGTAAGTTGATGTTAACAGCATAGTACCTGTGTGTGACTATTGCAGCATTGGACATAAGGTCTTGGGGAAACTTAAAGGTTTAAATTTTGTGGTGAGTAATGGCTCCTGCATGTTGGACACTTAAAGAAATTGAGGTCCATATTTGGGCCATATTTTGGTTGTCTGTTTTTCAGTTTGAGTTTGAAAGTTAGTACCGACAATCCCATTGGAGTGGGTGGGGTTACATAATTATGCATGTACATTTTATGTTAATCTGTGTACAGATTTGTACCTACTTTTCATAGTCCTTTGTCCAGATTTTTGATGTTTCCGGGTTGAGAGCTATGAAGATATGTTAATATGCAACCATTATGATACAGAACAATACTAATAATACACATGTCCAAAATACAGGTAATTTAACAACATACGGGAATAGTAAACCATAATCAATGGATAACAATAATAAAGAAATGATGATAAGAGGTGGGGTGAAAGAGAAAAACAGTCCATTATTGCCATTATAGACTATTTACTTGACAACAGTACTACTGTCTATTCTGTAAGTCTGTCCTTTCTTTACATGTACAAGTCTCCTATAGCTGCTGTAGCATGTGCATACCTCTCAAGCTACTAGAATGGGTCAGTATGGGCCAAGCAGGAACAACTGCAGGCACACTACCACATGGAAGACTGGCACATCAGGCAGACCTATATAACAACCAAGGTGTACTATGAGCTGATGTTGTGATACTTTGCAATTTGGGTAATCATTCCAATGGTCATTCTGTGCCAGATGGATTATGCACTACTAATTACATTACATGACACTGTGACACTTGAGAGGCATGTCTGTGTACAGTACAGAAACTAAACAACTATCATGCCTTGCTTGGCAGGCTTGGGGATAGAACCCAATGGCAGTGACTGCAGAGGACATCTGCATGGAATGTATGAACTGCTGCAGCAACTTTGAACAGACACTCCAGGCATACAGCCATACCAGAATTGCATGTTATTTATTTCATTTTACTTAAATATTATTATATTTATTTCCTTTATGTTATGCTATACTTTCATCTTTCTTGTTAATGATTCTAACAGTCTGTGACATCTAAACACACAATTATTTACTCATAATATGGGCTACCTCAACCATTTACCTATAGTTCCTGTAGAGAGAAAATCTGTAAACATTACTTGAACGATACTGTAATATTTAGTGCTACATAAAACTGGTTTCATACCCTGGTCTGTGTATGGCAAAATGTACTACAAATTGAGCTACAGAGTCACTGCTGACTACTGACTGACTGTTATTTGCCTAGAACTCACATGGACCCAATATATGACCTGGTAGTACTACTACAGTTGTATACTAGACTGCAGTGACAGTAGAACACACATGCATGAAATACAAGCATGACAGAGATAGTAGGTAATCTATACATTAGTATACAGAATGCAGGTGTACACAATATATTATTATTGGTTCGAAATATCTGTGAAGTCAACAAACAATATCAGATCATAGAGTGGGCTACCTCACCAGTATGCCTTGCTTACCTGCTGTTTGTGAATGACAGAGCATTATGTGAACAATATCGGCCTAGAAACAGCCTTGAATGGTACTGTATGAGTCAAATAAGACATTTGGCTGCCATTATATTTGCATGCTGCAGCTATTACAGTGTTATACTTGACTGCAGCACCTTACCTTCCAGCTTGAATGCATACAGTTGTACTGCAGTGGTTAAATCAAGACAAACCTGATGTACACAATTTACCATAGTGTTATTGGTATTAGTTCATGTGTTATTGCAGAACAGTTGGCATTATTAATTTCTTGACAAACATCTCTAATTCCACACATATTGCACTACAGCCTTTATATACTTTAATGCAGTTTCTGGTACTGTTTCAAGTTTTTACTGGACAACAGTTGTCATTATTCAGGTCTTGCAATACAGATCTACTTCCACAGTTATTGCACTAGACTTTATGCAGGTAGTGGTATTGTTTCATGTTCTTATTGCACTACAGTTAGCATTATTCATTTACTGCACTACAGCTCTAAGTCCACATTTATTGCAATACAAACTTTAATGTAAATATTTTATTGCAGGTAATGCTTTAATCTTTCTTGCTTATTTCAGTACAGTTAGCATAATACATCCATACTCACCACACTCACAGTTCAAGCTGGCCAAGCCCCCAGCATGCACCTCGAGGTTGTGAGCCCTCTGCTCTGCAGCTGTAGGGAGAGAAGCACACCATTCTACATACCAGTTTAGCAGACATTCAAGATTAGATATTGGTGAAACAGAAGTAAAAGTACTTACATAAATGTGGGACATTCCCTGCCTGAAATTCTTGGACCCAGGTGTCCAAAAGATCCCCCGTTCATCTTTTCAGGTCATCATGGTGGTGATGACACTGCTGATCTGTGTGGGGGATACCAGTTGCACTGGTGAGTTCCCTACCCAGCTGATCCCAGGCCTCTGCCTTGCACTCTGAGCCCTGGTAACCTCTCTGCAGCAGCCGGTCTTCATGTTTTTTTACTCGGAGTCCGACCATGACCCTGAACTCCAGAATGTCCCAAAGCTGTGCCCGAAAGTGTGAATCCACACCAATGCCTGCCATAATATCCTTCAGAGACAGAACTCCAAATGGATTATGCTGTATTCCCACCTATTCAGCTTAATATAGCCTGTTTTCCCACCCTTACACGCCATTGGGCAACATATAAAAATGCTGCATATTGTCTAGCAGTGCACAAACCCATGCAACTGAGCTGCGCAGTGTAAAAACTTGAAAATCCGTATGCTTAGCTCTGTGCAAACCAGCTAAGCAGAGCTGAGAAGTGCATCAACATTTTCAGCCGTTATTGTGTTTATGCTGTGCTTAGCAGAGCGTAGCAGAGTACAGCAGGTCAGAATTTAAAAATAATTGATATAATTTGTATTTAAAAATAAATTCTTATTTTCCCTTCCATGTATTCAAACCCTGCACCTATTGCTCATGAGGTCATACCTCTACCCATTTAGCTAAGAGAATATGTGGAATTCAGCTATACCTTTACATATACCTCTGAGCTGCCTATAAGCACTGCTGAGCACTGCGCCGAGCTAACCCACTCAGCTATGCTTAAACATGACCTTTAAATAAATAATTAATTGCATCCAGTTTTATTTTTAGATTTCTGGCAGATGTCTCTGTGCCACTTAGCATTGCTGCACTCCATGCCACGCAAACATGCTTTTTTTAAAAAAAAGAAAAATAAAATAAACATTGGGCATTACACAATTGGACAGCACAGGGAGTGTCTTGCTCATCTGCAGACACAGTTGGCACTACACTCCCTACAGTGATTCAATAACCATGTTCCATGGTTCTCCCTTGGCAACGTACCATAATTAATATGCATGGTGTGCTGCTGAGGGGGAACCATGTACACAGGCATGGTAACATTCTGTGTAGGCTCTGCACTGTGCCTACATGGATTTTATTAAATCCTGGGTTAAGATTATGTCAACATGGTTTGTTTTCATTTATATAAATGTATGATTGCCTATGTCATAAGGGATGATTTAATAAAGATGTTTCTTGTTTAAAAAATGTGACAATAGTAGTGTAAACAAGATATGATGGATTTGCTAGATTCCATATGGAATGTTATGGGGCATAAAGTAATTTGGACTATGGGAGTAGAGTAGTATTTGTGAAATGCTATAGTGCAAATTCAGATAGATAGGTATTAAGTTATATGATGGCAGGAATAGGGTGTAATTGTGGCTCTGAATGTATTAAGGTCCAATCAAACTAATAGTTCTGTATGTGCAAACAAATGTAAAGGATGGAGCAGACTTGTTTGAGGAAGTAAAGTGTGTTCTGGTAAATAATGGACAGTAGTAGGTGATGAGTAATGTTAGAAAAGATGCAGTAGACTACACAGAATGTAAGCATTTGCTTAAGAAGTGATAACACAGATTGTTGAGACTAGGACAAAATAGTTTACATGTGAGAGGGCAGACATTTTGAATATTTGAATACAATTCAGGAAGTTTTTGGAATGAAAAAAACTGTTTTCCAAATTGTGTTGCAGTATGGGCTAACAACATATTGTGGTGGCAATAATAAAAGGCAAAGGCACAAACTGTTAACAGGAAGGTGTGTAGAGGTAATGGAGGTAAAAGTTAAGTGATGATGGCAAAAAAAGAAGTTATGTCTTACCATAACGTTCCATCTGTATTGTTGATCCTCGTTCAGTCATTACGTGTGGATATCGGTTCCGACCTCGGAACCGAGCTGGCCATCTTCCAAGCTAGCGTCAGCTACAAACTCCCGAGCTAAAACTCTTACCCAGAATTCCCCTCTCCCTGTTACCTCAGATTGAGTTTGCAAGTCAAAAGAAGGTAGAGGCTACCTCTGGTCAAATGACCTAAAAGAACCGGATGGTGAGATCCACAGGAGGGGGAAGGAGGGAGGGTCGTAATGACACAGATGGAACATTATGTTAAGACATAACTTCTTTATCTGATATTGTTAATCCTCGTTCATTCCTTATGTGTGGAACAGAGTCCTCAGCTACCTTTATTCCTGGGAGGCTCTCATCGAAGGACATTCCTGAGCACCATAGAACCAAAAGATGCTCTTCCCCTGGAGGCCAAATCCAATTTGTAATAATTTATGAAGGTATGAGGAGTAGCCCAAGTTGCAGCTGCACAAATATCATGTAAAGAGGCTCTAGCATGGAAGGCAACAGAAGTTGCCACCGACCTTGTAGAATGAGCCTTTATGGTAGTAGGTAATGGAATATTACGTTGTCTATAAATGAAGGTCACACAGTCTTTCAACCATTTAGCTAATGTGACCTTAGCAACAGCACATCCTAATCTAGGTCCAGAATAGGCCAAAAATAACTGGTCTGATTTACGAGAGGCCTTAATCCTGTTTAAGTAGAAGCAAATTTGCCTGTGATTGGGGAAGAAAACTGGCAATTCAATGGTTTGATTAATGGACATTTCAGAGATCACTTTTGGCAGAAAGGAAGGATTAGTTCTCAATGACACTCTATCTCTATGACAAATCAAATATGGACTCTTGATGCATAAGGCTTGAAGCTCAGAGATACGTCTGGCAGAAGTAATGGCAACCAAAAAAGTACAGTTTTGTACCTATCATAAATGTAGATGTTCGAGTGTTCACCCTGCTGCAGTCATCACACTTGGGTTATCCTGCCATCAGGTGGTCCCGCAGTTGGCCCGAATTCCAAAGTCTTGGTCCGGCGTCGGTTGCTGTCGCTTCTTCCCTGACGTCAGTGCATCAGGGGTATATAAGAGGCATCCAACGCCATTTTCTTCAGTTTTTCTTGCCCCAGATGTCAGGTGCCCCCAAAAGGTAGGCAAAATATATTTATATATATATATATATATATATATATATATATATATATATATATATATACGGCTTAGGTACAAGCAAATACACCACAGAGGTAGTATAGGATAAAGTGGTAGAGATACATTCAGCTAGTTCAGAGGGGATGGAGGGAGGGTAACCTGGACTGCAGCAGGGTGAACACTTCAACATCTACATTTATGGTAGGTACAAAACTGTACTATGTTCATCGTGTTACCCTGCTGCAGTCAAACAGGGTTAGAAGAAGCTAGTAGGCCCTGCAAAACTGCAGTGGCAAAACCAGCTCTAGTCTTAGAATAAAGAGGTAAGTGATAGTGTTTGGTGAAGGTGTGCACTGAACTCCAAGTAGCAGCTTCCAGAATATCCTTGGTTGGCACTCCCCTGAGAAAGGCTGCTGATGTAGCTGTACCCCTGGTGGAGTGGGGCCTAATGTTAGCAGGTACTGGTTTCCCATGATGTGTGTAGCAGAAACGTATGCAATGTCCTATCCATTTAGAAAAGGTCTGTTTTGAGATAGCTTTTCCTTGTGATCCTGTAGCACAGGCTACAAAGAGCTGGTCGGTTTTTCTGAAAGCCTTAGTTTTATCCAAGTAGTAACGTAATTGCCTGTGAATGTCCAAAGAGTGCAGGAGTCTTTCTCCTTTGTTCTGGGGATTTGGGAAGAAGGTGGGCAAGTGAATGGTTTGGTTTAGGGCCACACTGGATACCACATTTGGCATAAAGGAAGGATTAGTTCGTAGAGAAACTCTGTCTTGATGAAAAATGAGGAAAGGTTCCACTGCCAATAGTGCCTGTAGCTCTGAGACTCTTCTAGCTGAGGTTATTGCTAGTAGTAGGGCAGTTTTTCATGAAAGAAATGTTAAATCAGTTGAAAAAGCTGGTTCAAAGGGCGGCAGTGTAAGCTTTTCCAGGACAAAGTTGAGATCCCAAGTAAGTGTTGGAGCTCTCCTTGGCAGTCTTAAGTTCTTAGCCCCTCTGAGGTACTGTCTTAGGAGTGGATGTGAAAATAAAGGAGGATCCATGCTGTAATGAGCTGAAATTGCTGAGGCGTGAATCTTAATAGATGAAAAGGAAAGTCCTTTGTGTAACATCTCAGTTAAATATTATAAAATCTGAGGAATGTTCGGCTCCAGGGGATTTAGGCCTTTAGCCTGGTTCCAGGAGCAAAATCTTTTCCATTTGTCTGAATAGGTTTTCCTGGTGCTGGGCCTCCTGGCCTCCAGAATGACATCCATAACAGCTTTGGGTAAAGGTGTTGGCTGGTTGTTTAGGTAATTTGCCATGCAGCCAGGTTTAAAGTCTTGAGCTGGCTGTGTAGAATCAGATTGTCTCGCTGGGTGAGCAGGTGAGGAATTTGTGGCAAAATCCATGGTGGTCCCTGGGCCATGTTCCTTAAAAGTGAGTACCAATGTTGGAGTGGCCAGTCTGGTGCAATGAGAATCATTTGTGGTCTCTCTAATCTGACTTTCAGCAGTACCTTTGCTAGAAGAGGCAGTGAAGGGAAGGCATACATTGTTAATGTTTTCCAACTGAATGAGAGAGCATCCACTTTCCAAGCTAGTGGATGGAAGGTCCTTGTGCAAAATTTTTGAAGTTGGTGGTTGTGGGGGCTTGCAAACAGATCTATGTCTGGGCGTCCCCATTTTTGAGCTATCATTGCAAATACTTGTGGATCTAGTTTCCATTCGTGTGGATCCATGATGTTTCTGCTTAGGTCGTCTGCCAATGTGTTTTTCCTTCCTGGCAGGAATTGTGCTTGTAATTGAACCTGGTAAGACAGTGCAGTGTTCCACAAGGTCATTGCTTGCCTGCATAGAGGGTAGGAATGTGTGCCCCCTTGCTTGTTTATGTACCACATAACTGTGGTGTTGTCTGTCCTTATTAGTAGTTGACCTGGATGTAGAAGGTCCTTGAAAGCTGTTAGGGTATTCTGCACTGCTAGCATTTCTTTTTGATTGATATGCAGGTGTCTCTGATCTGTAGTCCATTTGCCCTGAATGCACTGTCCTGCCATGTGTGCTCCTCAGGCATAGTCCGATGCATCTGTTGTCATAGTTTGCCTGGCTGTGGGTAAGGTGAAAGGCTGACCCTTGTTGAGGTGACATGCCTGTGCCCACCATAGAAACTCCTGTTGAAGGCAGGGAATGAGTGGAATTATTGTTTCCAAGCTGTGGCTGTGCTGAGTCCAAACATTTTTCAGGTACCATTGTAATTTCCTCATATGCAGTTTTGCAAATGGTATTAGTAGTATGCAAGATGCCATGAATCCCAAGGCCTGCAGAATTTTTCTTGCAGGGAGTTGGGTCTTTGTTGCCATTATTTTGAAATATTGAAACAGCTGTCATTGTTTGTCTGGTGTGAGATAAGCCATCTGGGCCGTTGTATTCAAGCTGGCACCCAGGAATGTTATGTTTTGTGAGGGCACTAGTTTTATTTCTTTTCGTTTACTGTGTACCCTAGGCAACTTAGAAGGTGTTTGACAAATGCAAGATGCTGTAAAAGAATGTCCTTGCTTTCTGCTTGAATAAGACAATCGTCTAGGTATGGGTATATTTGAATTCCTCATTGTCTGCAGTATGCAATTACTGGTGCCAGGCATTATGTGAAGACCCTGGGCGCAGTAGATAAGCCAAAGGGCAGTGCAGAGAATTGATAATGCATTGAACCTTCAATGAAGCGGAGGTATCTTCTGCAATTTTGTCTGATAGGGACATGCAGGTATGCCTCCTTGAGGTCCAAAGTGACTAGCCAAGCATTCTTGCCCAGCATGGGAAGAAGCTGCTGTAGTGTTAGCATCTTGAATTTTGGTACTTGCAGATAGGTGTTCAGAACTGAAAGATCCAGAATGGGTCTCCATGCTTTGTCTTTTCTTGGAACTAGGAAGAGTCTTGAGTAAAATCCTTGTCCCTGCTCCTGTGTAGGTACCTGTTGAATGGCTCTCATGTTCATGAGAGCTGTAATTTGTTTTTGTGCCTCTGCCCATTGATTTGGTGGCAGGTTTGGCATTCCTTTGATCCTTGGTAAGGTATGAAAGTGGAATCTGTATCCTTGAGAGACAATGTTTAGAACCCATTTGTCTTTTGTAATGATGTGCCAGTTGTCTGCAAAAAATGCTAGTTTTCCTCCCAAGGGTGTTGCCAGGAGAAATTTGCTTGGTAGTTTGAGGATAAGAGTAATTGTGTCTGCCTTCTGCTAGCTTGGGGCCTGTCTTCTCCTCCTTTCTGGGTAGCAGAACACCATTGGCGAGGTTTGTAAGGGCCCTGTGACTGACCTCTGCCCCTTGGGCATCTGTATTTGCCCCTCTGTGATCTGTCTGAAGCTGGAAAGGACCAATTTTTTGTTGGCCAATTTCAGCTGAAGCGAGGGGGTTGTACCTGCAAGAAATCCTTGACCGTTTGCATAGATTTAACCTTATCCTTCATTTTCTTTAAAACCTCTTCTGCTTTGACACCAAATATTACATCATGTTGTAAAGCTGCATCTAATAATTTTGCTTTAACATGGTCAGGGAGGGTTTGCTCTTTTAACCAAGCATGTCTACGAATGACTGAGCCAGTAACAGCTGCTCTACAGGAAGCTTCCAGTGAATCAAATCCACATTGTAAAGTATGCTTGACCACCTGTTCAGCTGCACGCAGTAGATCCTGCATTTCCTTGAATTCAGGCTGTTCTGAGTGTGTGCTCATTTTTTGTTTTAACTGAGACATCAGGAATTGTTGATATTTCAACATGTGAAACTGGCAATTTAATGCTCTCATAGCCAGAGTTACAGAGGTGTATATTTTCTTTCCCCATCTATCTAGGGCTCTGGAATCTCTTTCAGAGGGCACAGGATTTTTAGCCATAGAAGCCTTTGCTCCCTCAGGACCCTGGGATATGGTTTCTGGGTCAGCTACAGGGCTCTTATAGAGGAATTTGTGTGAGTCAGGTACTCTGTAGTATCTGTCTGGTTTGGCTGGAGCAGGAGGTAGAGTCTGGATTTAAACTAGACTCCAAGAAAACATCATCCACAATATCTAAAACAGGAGGGATAGCAAGAGGTCTGTGCTGGGGTAATAAAAGGAACTCTCGGAGCCTTTTCTTAGAATCTGAGTAATCCTGGTCTTCCCAGTGGAAATGTTCCCTCATGGTATGTAATGTTTCCCCAAAGGAGTAGTCTTCAGGGGAAGATGCTGAGGGAATAGAGTCTTCAGCATCAGATTCCTCATAAGGTGGAAAAGTGTAATCCTGTTCCTCAGAAGAATCTGAGGAGAGAGAAACCTGGTCACAGGATGCATAATCCTACTCTTGTCTTGGTCTTTTATCAGGAGGGGGATGGGAACCCCTGATAAGGGAAATTAAATCTTCAGCCATCTTAAGCATCTGTTTCTTAGGCATGGGGCCTTGACCTGTAGACTGATGAACAGTTTTCTTAGGTTTTAAAGGAGTTCTAAGCTTAGCATAAGATTTAATGGTGAGTGTAGACGGTCTGAAGACACCTTCTGCAACCGAAGGTGTTTCCTCTGCACCGGTGTCTAAATCTGCTCCGGTGTCGGTAGATGGCTGCGTTGGCCTAATAGACTCCACGTGGGAGTTGGCAGCTGCTTGGGTTCCAGCTCTGCGGTCGTCAGGGGCTGCGTAGGCGCCTCACTGAAAAACGGAGAATCAGTGACAGGCCCAGCTGAGGCCTCGGGGTCTGGCTTATTCCTAGGCTGCCTGTCCTTATCCTTGCATTTTTTATGAATTGCGGTTGTCGGCTGCTCCGACGGCATGATATAATTGAATTTCCTACCAAAGTAATGCCGTGTGAAGTCAAAACGGTGTTTGATAGTGTGTTTATTAAACCTAGTGCAAAACTGACAACCTGTGACATCGTGGTCTGGGCCTAGGCAAGGAATACAATAGGAATGGAAGTCCTTATGAGGTATTTGCTTCCCACAAGAAATGCAATTGTTAACTTTTTCTGACATCGGACTGAGGCAAGAAAATGTTCCCCAATGGGGTACTTAGCTTTATTGAAGACTTCGGACTGAAATTCAAATAGAAAATCTTAGGTGTTGGCCGACCGGCACTTGCGAACTGCTTCTGCTTCGGGCACTGCGCGGCAAGAAAGACTGAAGAAAATGGCGTTGGATGCCTCTTATATACCCCTGACACACTGACGTCAGGGAAGAAGCGACAGCAACCGACGCCGGACCAAGACTTTGAAATTCGGGCCAACTGCGGGACCGCCTGACGGCAGGATAACCCAAGTGGTGATGACTGCAGCAGGGTAACACGATGAACATCAAGGTTTTCCATGACAAATATTTGAGGTCACAAGAAGAAGCTGGTTCGAAAGGTGGCATTGTCAAAGCTTGTAGGACTAATGACGGGTCCCATGGTTGAGTAGGTTCTCTAAAAGGGGGTTTTAGATGATTCACACCTTTTATGAAAGTCTTGCATAATTTGTGTGACATAAGAGAGGAGTCTTGGACACCATCATGGAAATTAGATATTGCAGCCAAATGAACTCTAATGGTAGAGGCAGATAGACTGGATTGAAATAGGGTAGCTAGATACTCCAGTACTATCGACACTGGTGCTGAAAAAGGATCTACCTGTTTTTCTTTTGGCCAAAAGGTAAATCTTTTCCACTTGCTGAGATATGTAATTCTGGTGGAAGACTTATGAGATGCAATAAGAATGTCATGTACTGGCAAAGAAAGATCATTCTGCCTGGCAATCAAGGGAATTGGAGGAGCCAAGCTGTGAGCTTCAGGCTGTTCAAGTTGGGATGAAACAGATTCTGTGGATGGGAGATCAACCCCTGAGCTGGATAGAGAATCCACGGTTGATGTAGCAGGTGAGGCCAAAGGAAGGGGAACCAAATCTGACGAGGCCAATATGGTGCTATAAGGATTACTTTGCTCTTCAACTGGCGAGCTTTCTTCAGAAACTGGGGAATGAGGGGGAGAGGTGGAAATGCATAAAGTAGGCCCGAGGGCAAATCGTGGACTAAAGTGTCCCTGGGTGACTGTCCTGGAGGGGGAATCAGGGCGAAATAGTTGCTGCATTTGTAGTTGGTCGGAGACGCAAAGAGATCACAGCAAGGAAGACCCCAGCAGTTGAAAATCTCCACCACTATCAAGGGATTCAGGGACCACTCATGAGGTCTTAGTATACACCTGCTGAGTCTGTCTGCTATCACGTTGGAACTCCCGGGAATGTGCGTTGCTAGAAGAAAACAGTTGATAGCCATCGCCCAATGCCATATCCTCATGGCCTCTCAACAGAGTGGGTAAGATTTGGTTCCACCCTGTTTGTTGATGTACCAGACCACTGCCATGCTGTCTGATTGTATCGCAATAGTCCCAGATGGCAGCAGGGGATGGAATGCTTGCAATGCCTGAAGCACCGCCCTCAGCTCTAGAACATTTATATGCAGATGGGCCTCCATTTTGGACCAAGTACCTTGGACTGTCTGTCCCTGACATAGCCCCCCACCCCATCTGGGAGGCATCAGTGGTCATTGTAGCCTTGGGCTGTTGGGGGGAGAAGGGGCGAGACCATTGTGACGGGTTGTGGGCCATCCACCAATTTAAATTCTGTTTGCACCTGTGAGTTACCCGAATCTTGGCTGAAAGAGGGTACTGAAAGGGATACCATTGGCTGAGCAGTAGCCATTGTAGAAGCCTCATATGAAACCTGGCCAGGGGGACAATGGTGATGGAGGCTGCCATGGAACCCAACTGTAGAACAGAGTGAGCTGTGGATTTCTCCCTTGAAAGGATTGGGATCAGTTGTTGCTTTATCCTTAGAATTCTGTGCTCTGGAATGGATGCTCTGCAATTCTTTGTATCCAAGATGACCCCTATGAATTCTGTGGACTGAGATGGGGTGAGATTGGATTTTTACCAGTTTATGGTTATGCCTAGCCTTAGTGCAGTGAGGAGAGAGTATGCCAGGGCTTCTTCCAATAGATGTCTGGTGGGGGTGGAGATGAGCCAGTCATCCAGGTATGGAAACACCTGGAATCTTTGTAGTCACAAGTGAGCTGTGGCAACTGCCATGCACTTTGTGAACACTCTGGGAGGTGTAGAGAGTCCGAAGGGTAGTATTCTGAACTGGTGGTGACTGGCTCCTACATGGAAGTGAAGGAATCTTCTTGATAGTCTGTCCATTTTTATGTGGTAGTACGCATCTTGAAGATCTATCGAGCACATCCAATCGTCTTTTTCCAAAAGCGGAAGGATAGACTGTATTGTGACCATCCAGAATTTTTGTACTTTTACAAACTTGTTCAATACACTGAGATCCAAAATTGGTCTCCAGTCCCCGGTTTTCTTTGGCACCAAAAATAATCTTGAGTAGAATCCAGATCATATCTGGTCTGGAGGGACTATTTGGATGACTCTTTTTCTTAGCAGTTTTGAAATCTCTAATACTGCTTCTTCCCTTTGATTGGGTGGAACATCAGGTAAGTTTGTTAGGGGAGCGAGAGAAAGGTCAAAGGGAATATGATAACCTCTGGTTATTATCCTTTGTATCCAAGAATCAGTGGTGATGGTTAGCCAGGCAGAAGGGTACAAAGAGAAACGACCCCCAACCACTTCCAGAGGAAAGAAGTTGGACCGCTGTTCAGGAGCGCTGGTAGGATTGGCCAGGGAAAGAGTCCCTGGAACCCTGGTTATGCAGACCCCCTCTGCCCCAAAAAGGGCATCTTCTCTGTGAGTTCCCCCTCTGCTTCTAGGGAAGAACTCGGCCTGTGTGTCATGGAAAGGACCCTGAGACTTTTTGTGCCATATCTTCCCACTCTTCTGGTTTCTGGAGAAAGCCCGTTGAGGGGAAGAATAACAGACACCCACGGCAGAAAGGGTCTTACCATGCTGTTCACATCTGGCCAGTGTGCTTTTAACCTTGGGTCCAAACAATGAAGAGGCTTCGATGGGAGCATTGAGAAAGGAAGCCTTGAAGGGTTCCATGAAATTACACAAGCGCATCCAGGCATGTTGTCTCAGAACAATGCCTGAACTCACTGCTCTAGCTGCTCCTTCTGATGCGTGAGATATCAGGTGCACGAAGGAGTTAGATATCGATTCTATGGTGGCTAGCTGAGAGGCCACTTTGTCACGGACCTCATCAGACACAGCTCCAGCCAAAGTTTCAGAGAGCTCAGAAATTAAATCTCTTTGAAGCCTGGTAAAGTGTGCCATATAGTTCAGGGACCTGATTGCAAAGGTCGCTTCCCTATTCTGTCCAGAGCCCGGGACTCTTTGTTGGGCAGGTGGACAGTCTGGCTTTCTTCTTCTGCGAGGTCCTTTTTAGTTGCGGCCGCCACTACCAAAGCATCTACAGAAAGACCTTTGGACCAATGGGGATCAGTAGCAGGAGGGGACAAAATTTTATCTGGCCTCCGGGGAATGGTCTCAATGGTATCAGGAGCCTTTCACGCATGCTGCATTATGAGCCGGACCAGTTTGTCAGCAGGTGGAGTAACCCAGGAGGTAGGGGGCCAGGCGAAAAAGGCCTGCAGGAACACAGACTCTTCAGAGGTCAGGTTTGAGGGCTGCCAGTCACCTCTCTGTTTAAGAATTTCAAGAATATCACCAAAAGATACCTCAGAGGGTGAGCGAGGGGACCCTTCCCCATCATCAAAGTCTGTGTCATCAGTAAGGGACTCCTCTGTGGAGTCCATGTGCTTCCTCTTGCACAAGCTCTTTTGATGAACTTCCTCAGAGGGAGAAGCTGGGGAAGACAGCACAAAAGGGGTCTCCTGTGGAAGTATATTCTGAGGCCCTTGCGCCCAGTGTCTGCTAGGAGCGACTTGTGTACATTGCAGTCCAGAGGAGGGCGGGGAGAGTGATAGCACAGGAATGCCAGCTGATGTCAGAGCCTTCTCCATTAGCTGGAAGGCCGGTCCACCTGAAGAGGGGTGAGTGCCCAGGGCAGGGGTCACCCCTCTCCTAAGTGGCTCAGCCTGCTGACTTGGAGTCCCTGGATGGCTGTGAAACACCAAATTACATACGCCACAGCTTACATCCTGGGTCATAGCAAAACTCTCCTGCCACAAAGGCAACTGCAGCTCCTTAGTGAAGTCCATAAAGGAAACCGTAGAGGGGGAAGACTCTGCTATATTAAGGGGCTTCAAAGGCAATGAAGGAGGAGAATAAGTAGTGGTCTTTGGTAAAGGGTGATTACCTCCTGAGGAAGGATAGATCATGGGGGGAGGGATACCTCTGGCCAAAAGCACTTGATCCACAAGACGCAACACAGTGTGTTCAGAGAGGCTTCTAGTGGATTTCACGGACACGGCTGAGGGGGAGTCAGGTCTATCCAAAGACGGAGCAGGCTCGGTGCCCACCTTGGAGGTCTGCACTGAAAACAACGGGGCTGTAAAGGACTGAACTACAGGTGTCTGCACCGAGGAAATCATCGGTGCCGAAGTCATGGTCTGCACCAACGATAAGGTCGGTACCAAAGTGGTTGTTGGCGCTAAGGCTGGAACCAAAAAAATCAGTGCAGATAACTGAATGGTCGGTGCTGAGCGGGCAGTTGGTGCCGAGTAAGTTGTCAGAGCCGAAAAGGCAATGAGCATCGAAAAATCCATCGACGTCGTAATAGTCTGCATTGAACTGGACAGTCGGTGCCAGTAAGGAAGTCTGAACTGAGGAGCCCCTCAATACCGAAACAGTAAAGGGCATGCTAGTTAATGCCAAAGTCACAGATGGCGCCAATGGCCTCGGTGCCGAAGGTCTAGGTACCGAATACACTGGAGCCGAAGAAGTCAAATCCAAACTGGAAACCTTAGCTTTCTTGGGTCTCGGTTCCTGGGGGTCCTCAGCAGGGGACAAAGCAAGAGACTTTGCCTTTATATGTTCATCAGTCTTTTTCTTATGGGATCTTGGAGGGGTCAAAGCCTACGACCCAGAAATAGCCTCTGAGAAAGGAGATTTAAATAGCCCCTTCAATATTAATTTATTTTTCCTCTCAATCAACGTCCTGTTAGAGAAATTCTTACAAATCCCGCAGGGCGAGTCAACTGTTAAATGAGGCGCACCCAAGCAATAGACACACAGGGAATGTGCATCTAAAGTAGGCAATTTATGGCCACAATCTAAACATCTTTTAAATCCTGGACTACCTTTTTTATCTGCCATGTTAGAAAGAAAGAAAGAAACCCAGAAAAAATATCAGCAATGGTACAAGAATTACCCGAAGGAAAGAAGGAAAGGGGGTTTACCAACGATGATAAAAAAGAAATTACCTCCCAGTAAATGGGAGGAAAGGAATTGAAAAGATTCAAGGAAGGATAGTTGCTAAATGTGATAAGGTAAGAGAAAACTAATAACTTTTCTGTGAGGAAAAGGCTTTTTTAGAATTTAGTATGAAGAAAAATATTGTACTTAGCTCAAGAGAAGTAGCTTGACACGACCGAATGGCAATGTGGCAACTGAAATCTGGGGTAACAAGGAGAGGGGAATTCTGGGTAAGAGTTTTAGCTCGAGAGTTTGTAGCTGACGCGAGCTTGGAAAATGGCCGGCTTGGTTCCGAGGTCAGAACCGACACCCACACTTAAAGAATGAATGAGGATTAACAATATCAGATGTGTCCATTTTTTAGGTTTAAAAAGGTATATACTGAAGTAGAAACAGAATGGTATAAGAAAAAGAAAGAGCAATGTAGAAATTTATAAGGGAATATATTGGGTTATTGGATCAAAATGATGAGAAGTCAAAAAGAGTTATATGAATAATAAAGACTTGAGGTAATGTTACAGAGGCAGAAATTTGTTAAAATTTAAGAAAAGTATATCCTTCTTCAGGTAACTAAGCAAAACAAGAAGACTGTTTAATGAAGGCTGTAGTGAGTATTGTGGATTGAGTATTATATAAACAGAGGACTTGGCAGGTTAATATGAAAAACTTACAATACAAAGAGTATTAAGGTATAATTGTAGTGTGAAGAAGGGTACAGAAGATAAGATTTAAAAAAAAAATCAGTTTGGATACAAGAATTAAAGGATGTGAGGGGCAATACAGTATCTGAGTTAGGTGGACTCAGTTGCAGTTTTTTTTAAATAAATGGCAGAAGAAAAATTTTTTGTGAAGTGTTGAGTGGTTAGAAGGAATAAGTGATGGTCACTTATACAATAGTGTGACTTATGTGGAAAAGATACATTTATTCAGCTTTGGAGACCCATTACATTCTGTAGAACAGACTATAAATTCATAAAGTAGTACAAATATGATGGTAGGGAAATCACATTTTAACTGAAATGTTATTTGATTTTAACCTAAGTAGTAAAGACCTTGAAAAGAAATGGGATAATTGTCAACTAAAGGTAAGGAGTGACACAGTGGACACAAATGAGATATAGAACAACAGTGACAGTGGGTATATGGAGGCTTAAAAATGCAAAGAATTTACATAAGCAAAAAGAATAAAGTAGAACACAACAGGTTGAAGCAAATGAGAGAAACTAGAATGTCTGTACAACAGTATTTAGAAAACATGAATAAACTATTTTTGATAACCTTAGAGCAGGGGAGCTGAAATAACCATCAGTGTTGTACAAGGACTAGCAAACTCAGGGAAGGACAACAATCTCCAAGAAAAATAAAAAAGGCTGGAAATGTAGCTGCTTCCCTTGTCTAGAACTATGCTAGTTTGAGGGGCTGCTTGAGGTAAGAGGGCTATGAGTCTGAGATCTGTGCCCTAGAGCAACCACATTACTGGCTTAATGGTTGGGACAACAGAAGAATGAAAGGATGATTACTAAATTCTAATTATGAGAATTAGAAGGTAGAAGTTGTCTCAGGAAACATTATGAATGCAGTGGTGAATTATTACAGTACACTGCATAGATGAAATTTATGGGCCGTGAGTAATGCACAAGAGATGGTAACATTATTTTAGACAGTTTCAGATTTTTTCAACAGAATTAGAAAGAGGGATATTAACGTAAAAAATAAAGCAAATAAAAATTAAAGGAGCAAAGAAAAAACAGAATACAGGGAAAATCCATAGTAGTGATGGAAATCCACACAAGTGTGTAAAAAGAAGGAGCAGGATATAATAAACGTCTCTGTTAGTACTTTTAACAATGTTTTTTTCTGGATGGGAACATGCTTTTTGACTTATAAAGAAGCAGTAGTTGTAGTTATACTATAAAAGAGAAAACACCCCTTCATCCAGGGTCATACAGACCTATTTCAGTTCTGAGTCATGATTACAAAGTTTTGTGACAATTTTGGCAAAAAGAATGCCAAAGATATTTCTGAGAAGAATAGACCTGGACTAGTGTAGCTTTATAGACAATAGGCAAACATTTGATGATATTAACAACAGCCCTATGATTCAAAAGAATGTATTGGGTGAAATATATTCATGTTAACAATTTTGGGTGCTGAAAATGCATTTAACAGAGTGAGATGGGAATTTTTGAAGAGATCGTTGAGGTATTTGGGTTTCCTGGTTACGGGGACAATATTAGTATTTAATATTTACAGAGGAGATCAAACTAGGGTGAAATGTGTCGGTGAGCATTACAACAGGAACTAGGTAGGGTTGTCCACTTTCACCATTACTCTGCTTTATATTCAGAATAACTAACCAGAGACCTAAGACAGTGAAACATAACTGGATATAAATCAAGAAGTACAAGAAAGTAGTCCTTTCTGCAGACAATATATTATGTTACCAATCCAGATGATGTAGAATTATATTTGATAAAATGCAATAATTTAATAGTGTAGCAGGATACAAAGTAAATGAAGCAAAGGCTATAGTAAGGAGCTATGCAACAACACATGATTTGGTGCAAAGTTTCTCCTTTTTATGGTGTCAAGACGGGATGAGATATTTGGGGATTTGCTTGAAACTGGATACTGAGTAAGCAACAAAGAAAATGTGGGAAGACAAGACTGTGTAAGCTGATATTTTTGGATATGGATAAGACGCAAGTGATTAAGATGGTTTTGGTCAAACGTGTGTGCGAATGTGTATACATACATATATATATATATATATATATATATATATATATATATATATATATATATGGGTTCCGTCAATATGTTCAAAGTTTCACTACTTCGAACCCCACTTCACCGAGTCCACTTGTTCGAAGTAGTGAAACTTCGAACATTGACTTCGGCAGTCACACTACAGCACAAAATGGGAATATTCCATTTTCCCCGCTGTAGTGCGATGTCGGAGTTGGTATATTTAAGTAGGGGGTGTGTGGGGTGAACACCCCCTCACATGGGGGGTGCAGGGGGGGCTTGCTCCCCTGCAAAAACACATTTAAGTGTTTTTACTTTTGTTTTGGGTAGCCCAGGGTACTAGACTTCAGCGAAAGTGCACTTTCGTTTAAGTGGATTTTCGCTGAAGTGTAGGGTGTACTGCTTAATTTCGAAGAAGTGTATTTTTGATGTTAAGCAGTAGACCATATATATATATATATATATATATATATATATATATATATATATATATATATATATATATATATATATAGGTCTACTTTATTTGGTCAAATTTCATTTGGTCGAAAATTATTTCAGGCAGCCCACTTCACTGAAAGCTCATTTAACTGAAAGCTCATTTGGTCGAATTTCATTTGGTCAGAAATTAAATATAGCCCCTGCCCCACTGCAGTGCGACCCTGGAATGAGAATATTAAGCCCCCCCCCACATTTTGTAAATAGTTTTTACTGAATATATATATATATATATATATATATATATATATATATATATATATTTATATATATATATATATATATATATATATATATCAATGTATTTTTAATGGATATACCTTCATATAATAGTGGATACACTACAATTGTGTGTGGGGCTATGCCCTCCACCCCCCCAATGTGGGGGGCTGTGCCCCCCTTTACTTAATATTCTCACTCCAGGGTCACACTGCAGTGGGGCAGGGGTTGTATTTAATTTTTGACCAAATGAAATTCAACCAAATGAGCTTTCAGTGAAGTGGGCTGCCTGAAATCATTTTCGACCAAATGAAATTCGACTAAATAAATGGGTTCCATATATATATATATATATATATATATATACAAAATCAAGAAACCAGATGTGAAGAATATGAAAAAGGAAATTAAGGAGTTTCTTTGAGATAACAAAAAGGAAAGAGTGCAGTGGGGTAAATTCAAATACTAACAAAGGAACATGGCCATTTGGGGCTTCCAGATGTGAATGCAATACTATAAGGCCATGCAATTTAGATAAATATAGTCAGGATAGGAACTAAGTCCAAATTAAATCATATGACAGGTGTAGTGCCACACATGATGACAAGATCACACACAGGCATTTGGGCAGATACAGGAAATTAATGTAAAAGAACATGATGTGCAGCCTTAGATGTGTAAAAGTAGTAAGTTCTCTGGTTAAAAGAAGTTAGACCCTACAAAAGTAGTATAACACCAAGAAGCTATACTAAATATGGTAATAAGAAAGACACAGTAGAATATGTCATGAGTATTTGGAGAACAAAGAATCAAGATTTTGGAGCTGCATATAAAAGGAGACTGGGTAATAAAATTGGATGAAGCTAGACAGGTTTGAGTTATAGAACTCAGATTAACTTGCATTTACAGGTCTAGTATATTAGTGCTCAATGAAGATATGCAGAGGCTGGAAAGTCATTTTGTTAAACCACAAGAAGTGGTTTCCCTAGAATAGGAATTGCAGAATGGAAGAATAATTAGGGCATATAAGGTAATAACAGACTTGAGAAGGCAATACATTACAGAGGTAAAAACAGCATGAATTAAATGTAATGACAGACGAGCAGTGGGGGAATATGTCTTGACCCTAAATATGCATAATCAAGAACATCTAGGATTTTTGCATAGCCACAGGAAGTATATGCTGGAAATGCAAATGTTCGGAAAGACGTTCTTAGGAGTATATATTCTGGGAATGTAAGTTGTTTCAGTACAAAAATATGACTTGAATAATATGTTAAATCTTAAGTTTTAGTTGAGCTGGGTTAGAATAATGTAGTAAAGAAGTGAAAGCATTGCTATCTTTAGTACTGATAATGGCTAAGAATGCTAAGAACGAATTTTCTGTTGTATGTATATGTTGATATGGAGCATTTCTCCCTGGGCATCCACTGAAAATTGGCTCACTTCAGCCCAGTGGACTTTCCTGGTAAACAAATACAAATAAAATAAATATTAATAAATGAAACTAAAAAAAGGGAAACCAATGAGAAACCATCAATAAGATAGGTAATAAAAATTACAATGATTATAAAATGTGGAGCCGAGAACTATTAGAGATCAGAAATAGATCTTAATAGCAAGAAAATGGGCTGTGTGAGATGCTATATTGGAATTTGAGCTTGAAGAGGAAGTTGACAGAATAAGGTACCCAAGATATGCATCTGTTTAATAAAGTAGATTACAGTACAAAGTGAGAAGTCACTGCTCCAGTTGTTAAGACTTGCACTTAGTGTAAAGTGATAAGGTTACTAATTAGTTCCTGATCTCAAATAAGATTGTAAATGATTCATTTGTGTATTTAACTGTTGTTTTTCTTTAGTGAGGGAAAAATTAAACTTGGATTTAAAACTGAATAGCTGATTGTGATTCTTGCTTTGCATGCTTAACAATACCAAGTTATTGATAACTGAATGTAAGCAATTGCTGTTTGGCATGAGGCTGCTTTTATCATTATATAAACATATAATTATAAAATGGTTGTATTAACACTCATTGCTGAAAAAACAAGTGCACCATGCATGGGGATTGCACAGTGGGGTATAATAAAAAATGTTAAAAGTATTTACAGTGCTCAGAAATGAATAAAATTAACAGCCTCACTGACATAGATCAGAACTGCATACTGATGTGCCTTCCTCTTCTTCTTCATCTTCATCCACTAAAACGTTGGACAAGTCTAAGAAAAGAAGCCTGTCAGTACCTTCTACACAGTCTTTACCTCCTTTGAAAAGATCAGAATCTTTGGTTCCAGTAGGATCCTTGGAACAGACTACCTCCACAACTAAATCCTCAGCCCTGAGGGGTCCTATGGAACCAAATGTATCTGTGCGGTCTAAATCCTCAAAACCGACATTATCGGTGCAGATGTCTACCATGTTCCCAACTACTATGGCACCAAGTTTACAATTTGAGTAACCAAACACTGTGACTCTTCCAAGAACCTTGTATTCTCCCTCAATTGATCCCTTGCCTGGAAAACTACCTTTGCATTTCTTGGAAAGACCAAAATCACCATCCAGCTTGTCTGTTTGTTCCACCAACAGTTTAACTGATGATGACGTGGAGAGGATGGTGAATAAGATACTCTGGGCAAGATGGTTATTCGGTACCTCCTTGACTCCAGCTCCATTGGAAGTTGGAGCTGAACCTTCTTTCATCCCTCCAGTTTTTCCTTCTCTGACTTCATCTGAAGCATTAGAGTCTTCAGCTCTGAGCCTCCTGGTGCCAACTGCATCAGCTCTGGAGTTATCCATATCTTTGGAGCAGGTTCTTGCTTTGAGGTCTATGGTCCATTCAGATCTGGAGACCTCATGCGACCGAGTCTGTCCTGTTGGCTCCAAGGTGCAGGAGTCGACTCCTATTTTTTCAGAGTCTTCTCTGCACCTTGGGGCATCGGCATAGATCCACTTGGCTCCGGCTTTTGTCTAGGGGGCTGTCTCTTCAGAGCAGGGAGTGATCATAGTTCAGAGGCAGTCTTTCTCAGTTCTGGGCTCCCTTCCCTCTTCAGGGGCAGACAGCTTTTGAGGCAATGGAGAGAGCTCTGACTGCCGTAGTCAGACAGTTGACCCCTTCCACTTTTGGAGCAAGTATCCCCTTCTTCCTCTCGCCCAGATATTCAACCTATACTCCCGCTGGATCAGCAGGTGCCAAGACCTCTGGAATCCAAGATAACAGTTCTTTCCTCTTCTGATACTTCCCCAGAGCACCCCAATGAGGAGATCCCCAAGAAGAAAAAGTGCAAGAGGAAACAATTGGATTACCAGGAGGAATCAATCACCGAAGACACCAACTTCAATGAAGGAGAAGGGTCCCCAAAGTTACCCCCGATGATGTCCCCTTTGGAGACATTCTGGAAATATTGAAGCAGGAGGATGACAGGAAGTCCCAAAATCCTCCTTCTGAGGAGCCAGTGTACCTTCAGGCTTTCGACATCCAAACATCTACCTCTTGGGTGACTCTGCCCACTGACAAACTCATTCAGTTGATCACTTAGTGGGCATGGAAGGCCCCTGATAATATAGACCCTATCCCTAGGAGACCTGATAAAACTCTGCCCACCCTGAAAGACAAACAGTTCTGGTCTAAAGGGTTAGTTGTGGATGTCATGGTTGTTGCAGCACCACAAAGAAGGAACTGGCCGACGAGAGTTCTATCAGATGGGGGTCCAGGGAAGTAAATACTGTGGGAAGATATAGCCAGGGAATTGTTATGGCTAGGCTTGTATAGGCCCTAGGGCCGATAACCTAGTACCAACCTATGAACCTATCCAGCCACCTAAGAGAGAGTCTCAGGTGATGGATAGATTTGAGAAGTGGGTTTATGTATCATCGACCTTTGACTTAAGGTCTTTGAATTTTTTGGCACACTTCACCAAACTTCAAATGGATTTGGTCAAGGAGTTATCAGATACCCTGGCAGGATCTGTTTCTGAGGAAGTCCAAGATAAGGTTGCTTCCAGTTGGTTACCCTGGAGTCTGTATCTAACTCATCCATGAGGCTCATTTCACATGCAGCCAAAGGGACCACCAGAGCATCGGGTTTGGGCATTTCCATTAGGACACATGCCTGGATGCACCTGTGTGATTTTGTGGAGCTATTTAAGTCTTCATTCATTAATGCACTCTTTGATGGTGCATCCCTTTTTGGCCCAAAAGTTAAAGAAACTTTATCCAGGTGTGTGAAAGATGGAAAGTTCCTTTCTGCTGTGGGCATACATTTTTTCCACTCCCGAATGATCCTTCTTGAGGAACCAGAAAGAAAGTGGAAAGATGTGATTCAGAAAGTCCCACGGGCCTTTTCAGGACACAGTTGAGGTAATTCCCCCTAGGGACAGAGGGGGGAACTTTAATGGAAGAGGCCATTCATGTGGCAGAAGTGATCTGCAAAAGCAGGGTTTCAGAGATTCCTTCCCAGGAAACATCTACCAGTGCTCCTGAACTGAGGCACGATCATCTTCCTCTGGGGGCAGTCGGGGGGTGCTTATCCCTGTACCAAAATGCCTGGCTACAAATAACTTTGGATACTTGAGTGCAGAGGATCATTTCCAGAGGCTATTCAATTCCCTTTTCTCTTCCTCCCCACATATGCACAAAAATCCCTGATATTCCACCCAGAGGGAACGAGCAGTTCTAGAAATCCAAAAACTGCTAGAAAAAAAGAGTCATCGAAGAAGTCCTACCAGAGCAGACAGAGTTTGGAACTTACTCTAGATTCTTTTTAGTGCCAAAAAAGATAGGGGACTGGAGACCAGGTTTGCATCTAAGTGTACTGAACAAGTCAGTTTATCAAACCAAATTCCAGACGGTCACGGTACAGTCCATACTTTATTTTTTTAAAAAGGATGACTGGATGTGCTTAATAGATCTTCAGCATGTGCATTATCATATAGAAATGGATAAACGATCCAGAAGGTTTCTCTGCTTCTGGCTGGGAGCCATCCACTACCAATTCATAGCTTTGCCCTTTGGCTTCACAACAGCCCCCAGGGTGTACACCAAATGTATGGCAGTAGTAGCAGCTCACTTGAGAATATAAGAATTCCGAGTGTTTCTGTATCTAGATGGTTGGCTGATTACTGCCCTGATCAGGCACCAATTGTTACAAGTGAGGGATTATGTACTTCATGTCTGTTCCTTTCTGGGAATAACTGTAAATTAAAAAAAAATCAAAATTAACTTCACAGAATTTAGAATTCATAGGAGTGCTCCTAAATACCCAAACTTCCATAGCATTTCTTCCCCCTGTGAGGTTACAGAAAATAAAAATTCAGGTCCAGAAGATCATCAGCAACAGGTAAATTACTGCTCATTTAGTCTTACAAGCACTGCGCTCCATGGTGGCAACAATAACTTTAGTTCCCTTAGCAAGCTATCACATGAGAATACTATAATGGCTGCTAGTGTCTCAGTGGTCAATGTTGCACCAGTCCATGTTGGACTTGATTTTGATCACCAATCTTTGCAGAAAAGATTTAGCTTGGCGAATACTCTCCAAATTCTTCCAGGCAACCCCTTTTGTCCCACCACTACCCAAAGCCATAATGACCACGGATGCCTCCCAGATGGGGTGGGGGAAGTATTATCTGGGAAAGACCGTCCAAGGCACTTGGTCCCCTGCAGAAGCCAACTTGCATATCAATGCCCTGGTGTTAGGGGCAGAGCTTTTAGCATTCAAGCCTTTCAGACTGTTCTTCCTTCTGGAACAATTGTGATTCAAACACAATATGTCAGTGGTTTGGCACATCAACAAACAGGAAGGAACCAAATTATATCCCTTATGTCAAGAAATTCTCAGAGTCTGGCAATAGACAACATCTTCCAAACAGATTCTGATAGCAACACACATTCCAGGGAATTATAAAGTGATAGGAGACAAGCTAAACAGGTGCATTCTTCTGCCTCATGAGTGGTCTCTCAAATCAAAGGTGACGTAAAAGATTTTTCATCAGTGGGGCCAGCTTTGCTGTGACCTCTATGCCTCTCCCCACTAAACAACAAGTGCAGCAACCATTTTGCCCTGATCCCCCCTGTGGGGGGAATCCCTGAGAGGTGCTCTTCTACACACTTGGCTCTCAGGACTGCTGTATGCCTTTCCCCATTTCCCCTAATTCCACAATGGGTACAGAAAGCAATCAGGATGAAGACCAAAGTAATCCTCATTGCAGCTTATTGGCCTTGACAGATATGGTTCCCCTTCCTTTGGCCTTGTCTGATTCAATAACCATAGATTCTGGACCCAGTTCCAGATCTTCTGTCCCATTCAGAGGGACTACTTCATCCGATTGGTGGCAGCATTTTACTGTATCATTTGTGGGAAGGGACACAGCTGGAAATCTGTATCAGGCTTTCCCAGAAGTGTTTGGATGTGTGAGATTTAATTAAGTATAAGTGTATCAGAGGTCTTAAACTGGGACATATTGCTCTGGAGTGTGTAAAAAGGAGTTACATTAGGAGTGTACAGAAGTATACAGTCCACTCCCAGGTTATAGAGGGTGTTCCTGTTGTGCTCTTAGGGTTAATTGTGAAATATTACTCCTGTTTAAGTGACAGCCTCACTTTGGAGTCAGTAATGAGGACTGAAGTTCCTTAGTTACTGACCCAAGATAGTGAGGGGACATCAAATATTGGTGGCAGTTTGGTGGGCTATTAACCGGATGTCACACTGCCACAAAAAGAAAAAGCCAAGCAAGCGGTATTTGCTATCACAGCAGGCTAGCAATTGGCTTCAGACACAGGTGGGTGACTGCTGTGGTCATTTGTTGTACCTCCGACAATTTGTACCAGATCCCTCTGGTGTACCACCAACAGCCACTATGGGCCAGGGGTTAGCCACATTTTCTACAGCTTATGAGGTCTCCTCAGTAGGCAAGGGAGAGTCACTCTTGTTAATCCTTGGCAGAGGGTACAGGGAAAGTTTTCCTGTTTTGTCAGAATACTATGCCCATCCCTTGAGAAGCTGCTGTTGCCATTAGTAACATTTTTGGCTGCACCTTTCCTGTCAAAAAGAGACAGAAAAGTAAGCATATATCTACTCCTCCTCAAATTTATTTGGACAAGAATAGTTTATTGCATCTGGGTCAGAGTTTAATTCAGGCTATTGATCCTTCTTGTAATTTTTGGTAAAAGAAAGAAGGATACCTCTTTTCCAGAAGAGATTCAAGATTCTGAATTTGAACCTGCATGGAAAGATTAAAAAAACAAGCAAAGAGTACCTCACTGAAGGTAATGCTACTCAACACCAACAATCCAGCAAAAAAATAGCAGCTACCACCACTTAGGAAGAGACAGTTTAATTATTCAACACAATAAAAACAAACATAAAATGAAGTAAAACTGCAGAGATGAGTGCTTTAGGGCTGTGCCCTTCATCAGATAAAATGCTCAAGTTTAAAAGTAGTGAAAGGCATCAGAGGTGGGGATGTGGTGAATGACACTGAGTATGAAGAAGCTAAATGGATAGTGGAACTTACAGCACACAGGCATCCAGGTCTTAATGATGTAATTCCATTGAAACCTGCTTTGAAAAAAAGGCGTGTTCAGTATTGAGTCTTGATTGGTCGTCACTCCCTTTAAAAGAATGTTTTAAACTTGAGCATTTTATCTGATGAAGGGCACAGCCCGAAAGCGCTCATCTCTGCAGTTTTACTTCATTTTATGTTTGTTTTTATTGTGTTGAATGATTAAACTGTCTCTTCCTAAGTGGTGGTAGCTGCTTTTTTTGCTGAATGGAAAGATGAAGGGAGAAACAAAGTGTTTTTTCCTCGGATTTCTGATTCAGACTCCGAGGAGAGCTCAGTTTCTGATTCTCCCTGTAGGCTGTTCTCTTCTTCTGAGACTATTGTTAGAATGTGCCATTGTTTTCAGTGGGATAATGCTGAGGTTCCTCAGTCCCTCAGAAAATACTGAGTTGTTACAGAAGGATTTTCCCGAACCTACACCCATTCCCCCTGTTCTGTCTGCTTTAGAGGATGTGTGTGTCACTGACTGCAATTTTCCTGATAGCCAGCTGCCCCTAAAAGAATCAGACAAGATGTATAAAGTTCCTCAGTCTGTTAAATTTTTATACAATATTCCCAAACCTGACCCAGCAGCTATTGCTTTAGTTCAGCCCACTACTGCCAAGCACTTAGTTAATTCCATTCTCACTCTTTCTGATAAGGATTAGAAAACTATTGATAAACGGGGGGGGAGTCTATACTTCTGCAACTTTGATTTTCAGAATTTTGAATTGTCTGGCTTATATGTTAAAGTTTGTTCTGATTAATTGTGAAAGTATGATGAATGTTTTATCTGTAGTTTCTTCTTGTGAGGAAAAAATCTGCTTTAAATAACTTAGACTTTTCTGTTGCACAGGTTACTCCTCATTGTTTACAGTCTGTGTATAATGCTGTTGATTCTTCTTCCGGGGCTATGGCCACTGGTACTTTTTTGAGGAGGTTTACATGGCTGCATTCTCAGAACCTCTCAGATGATGTTAAAAATGAGATTTTAAATTCTCCTTTGGATACAGTTTTAGTGTTTTGCCTCTCTGCTGCAGAGGTGATAAAAAAAGTGTGATGAAAGGGATAAGCTGACCCAGGGAAGGAAATTTCTAACTTATCATCCAATTTTGGCAAAACAGTCTCAACAAAATATAGGTAAACATATGTTTAAGAAGAAATGGTAAGAGGGTTCCAAAACGAAGTCTCAGATGTCCAAATACCAAGGACAGTCCAACAAGTATGAATGACTATTCAAGTGACATTTGTGACCCCTTCCATCCTTACTCCTCTTTTCTTCCAGAAAGTCTGAATCTCTGTTTCTCTCTTTGGCAACAAATAATTTCAGACAAATGGGGTCTGAAACTCATTCATCAATATTTACATATGGCAATGGAAGAAAACTATTCCTTTTTAGTGGGCATTCTAGATCCTTCAGATCAGACTGTTTTGTTTCCACCAGTTCTTCATCACATGCTGTCCCAAGGAGTGATAGAACCAGTTCCTCATTTCCAGGTAGGGAAGGGTTCTTATTCAAGGGTGTTATTAGTGCCAAATAAAGAAAATACTTGGAGACCAGTTATAAATCTTTCTTTCCTAAACCTGTTTGTGATAGTGGCCAAATTCAAAATTATGTCACTTCACAATTTATTACCTCTTCTTACTTTTTCACATTTCCTGGTAAAACTAGATTTCAAAGATGCTTATCATCACATCCCTATCCATCCATACTTTAGATGTTTCTTAAGGTTTTGTGTGCCTGGATCACATTATCAATTTCCGCCTTACCCTTTGGACTATCCACTGCACCAAGAGTGTTCACAAAGTGTTTAATTCTAGTTATAGCTCATTGCTACAAATTATCCAAATTTATTCCATATTTAGATGATTGTCTTTGCAGAGTCTTTTTCAAAGTATCAGGACTCTCCCTCTCTTAAGAGATCTCTTACACAAGCTGAGATTCCAAGAGAACATTCAAAAGTCCTTCTTGATTCCTTTACAACATGATTGTGCTCCTGGGATTTCAATTAGACACCTCAGTTGAAAGAGCTTTTGTTCCAGTGGGAAAAAAATAAATTTAAATCTAGATCTATTCAAAGGTTTTCCACTTTGACTTCAGTCACTGTAAAGGAATAACTTTGGATTTTTGGTTCGCATGGCTTCTATGATTTTCGTAATACCCCTGACAAGGCTTCATAGTATGTATGTATGTATATATATATATATATATATATATATATATATATATATATATATCTACACACACACACACACACACACACATATATATATATATATATATATATATATATATATCTGTTAATGCATACCTATGTTTGTATGTATAAAGAACACAGATTATAGTTATGCATACACTCTGACAATATTGATTATGTCCTTAACACATGTAAATGAGAAGACCCATTAATACTGTTATTCGACTGATATTCATTGAGGAGTCTTGCGGATACTGACGACAGTCATTTGCAGCCTACCCAAACTAGATGCTCATGCTCAGTGAAACTTATAAATTTAGACCTAGTAACAAAATATGCATTTGTAACTGATGTGGGGGTATAACAGTAAATTTTATAATAAAAATTGCATTACCTGCAGTAGGATAAGGACTACAGATGTGGGTACTGACTGACAGACACCCTACTGTCCACAGTACAGCTTGCAAACTTCACCCAGTAAGCTATCTTTGCTGCTATCCTACATTAATCTTTCTCAGTAGTATGTGCTGTAAAATAAATGTACTGTGTATAACACGGATGGCGCAGTGGTGCAGTGGTAGGGTTGTCACCTCACAGCAAGAGGTTCTCTGATTTGATTCTCAGCTGGGGTGCCTTCTGTGCAGAGTCTGCATGGCCTCCCTGCGTTTGTGTGGGTTTCCTCCAGGTGCTCCGGTTTCCTCCCACATTTACAAAGACATGCATCTGGAGCCTTTCTCCCCAGGCCTCCGCTGAAAATTGGCTTTGTTCCAAGTCGGACTTTCCCAGTTAACAAAGGTTAAATAAATAAATAATAAAAATGTAATGTACCCACTGTATTGCATACATTTTTTATTTTAATTGTACACTGTATTGCATACATTTTTTATTTTAATCATACATGTATACGCATATAGAACAAATGCCTTTATGTGCAATGCATACATAGGTTTGTGTATGTAGAAAACCCTGATTAGACATGTATATGCACATACACTGTTGACTGTGTGATAAGTACATGTAAATGAGAAATATCAAACTGTTCAGTTACTATCTTTATATGATGGGTGTTAATCGCTGAGTCTTGCGGACACAGATGAAATGCTTAGTCATTTGTGATCTACTTGGAATAGTACTTACGCATAGTACAGCACATGTGTGTATGGCCAGGGGCAGCATGAACCCGCTGTAACTGATAGCTTGCAACAGGATAAAGAATGCAGATGTGGGTATTAGTTACTTATTTGTCTTTGTTTACTCGGTAACACTCATTTTCAGCGAAGGCCCGGGGAGAAAAGCTCCATTTACTTACATTGCATTATACAAACTTCTAGTCAAACAGAGTAGCTACATTTCTATTTACATTTATGCACAAACAGTAGTTGCATTTATACATATACATTCTAAGATTTTACAGAGATGGAAGCTACTAAATAGAAAGCACACGTGCAACCTAGTGGATTGTACAGGCAGCAGTTATGTATAAAAATTGCTTTGTGATTTCAGTAAGAGGTTGAGAATATTGTGTTTAAGGAAAGTATTTGGATAGTATTGTACAATGAAAAAGTTTTAACCCTGTGATGAGCATGTGCAGGATCAGGACTGGTTAAGATGTTTAAGCAGTGGTTAAAAAAACTACTACTGAATTTGTCAGAGTTTTATTTGCATGGGGATACTATTCCAGAGTTTAGCAATGCATTTGGAGTAGAGCAAGTCTCCTGCAACATAATTTGACTTATTTGTAAGTAATAAGAATTTGAAACTAGAATAGAGGTCCCTTGCTGCACAGCAGAGTAGTAATAACTTTTTTAGTGCAGGGCCTTTTTCGGGATGATGAATGAATTTTCGTGCTGTAGTTAGTTGAGACTATATTAGACAGTTGTGCAGTTCAAGCCAGTTTAATTGTTTTAAGCTAAGACAATGGTAGGTCCTATGAGGGAAACTGGTGGCAAATTCAGCTATTTTACTGTAGCAGGAGGCAAGTTTCTTTCTTTGAGCATTGTTCATGTTTGTTAGGATAGGAGCTGCTTATAAGAGAGTTGGGAGTAAGAAGGTGGTGGCTAGGGTTTTCTTGCAGTATCTGTAAGGAATCCATTGATCCTATACAGGGAGCCTGTTTTCTGCTGTGTAGATTTAATGGTGTGCAGTATACGGTGGTCATATTTGAGACATCTTTTATAAAACCTAGAAGTTTACTGTGAGTTACAATTTCAGTGACAGTATTATTTATTGACTTTATGGTAGAATATTGCTTTTGATTTTGGCAACTTTTTGAGGTAAAAAGCATTAACTTAGTTTTCTTGGAGCTGAGTAGGAGGTTTGATTCTATGAGCCAGGATTCTACAAAGAAGAAAGATTTTTGGGTAATGTCTTGGAGCTTATTTATTGTTGAGGCCGCACATATTAATGTTGAGTCATCTGCATACTGAACTAACTAGCATGGTGAGTGGAAGTGTGGAGGTCATTAATAAAATAGTAGAGGACCCAGGATAGAGCCCTATCAAACACCTGTAGTAACTGGTTGAAAGGATGAGTAGGCCTGTTGCCATTTAACAGCTTGTTGCCTGCCAGATAGGTAACTAGGAACCACAACAAGGAGTACTGTGAAAGTCCTATTGAGGAAGGTTGTACAAGCAGTTTCTGGTGTTAGACAGTATTAAATGCCTTTGACAAGTCTAAGAACATGGTGGACACAAGCAGACCATCGTTTCTATGTTGGTTTATTAATTTAGTAATTATTAAACTCTGTAAATGTGCCGCCTTTGTGCAGTGGTATGATTTAGGATTTTTTCCACATTGATGTGCTGTATCTTTCTGCTATGGACCTATTAATTAGTATGAACACAGGGAAGACTATGGCGGTTGCAGCATTTTTTTTAGTTTAAGGAGCAGCTTCCGTATAAGTGGGGTATATAGTGGACTAAAACTGAAGAGATGTGGGTGGTTCTGATTGGACAGGGTAGAGTGAGGGGGAAGATGTGTTAGTGCCTAAGAGAGATAATATTGATTGTATAAAGCAGGAACTAAACTGTGTGGGGATAGTCTGTCATATTGTCTGTTTTTGGAGAGGGACTAGTGGTCTTGCCATGGTGGAGTAGTTTATTTAGTGATCACCAAAAAAGTTTTGGGTTGTTTATATGTTTGTCTTGTAGGTTGGCATAGTATGTTTGCTTATCCTGTTTGACATAAAGTTTTGTAAGATGTCTAAATTTCTTCAGGACATTTTGAGTTCTATTTTATACCAGTTTTTCCAGGCTTTAGCCCTTTTTATCAATATTTTTTATGTTCCCTTTGTCAGCCACGGTGCGGATTTGACCTTTATTTTTTATTATGTACTGGTGCTAGATTGCTAAGATGCATAATAATAAGTTATTAAAGTGTCCTACAGCAGTATCTAGTGGCATTGTTCTAAGTATATTTCAGTTATATTTTTTAGTGTTTCATTGAAAACTTCTTTGTTGTATTTCATATTTGATTATAGATAATATGTGGTCGCTTATGCTGACAGGCAGCCTCCTTTTGTCAGTTTGTTTGCAAGAATCCAATCTAATGTTGAGTGTCTCCCTGAAGTTTTATTGATTGCATAACCTTTTATTGACTCTAGTAGGTATGGTTATCGTCTGCAGTTATATAAGTTTATGGATTCAGTGGGGGTGGTGGAATTTTTAAGTTGCTAGTCTCTGTTTATGTCTCCCTGTATTACAGTTTCATGGTTAATTTGTTGGGATATCCAATACAAAATACTTTCAGCTGTATCAAAATTATTCCCTGGTGGTATAAAAATAGCTGTTAAACTTGTAGTTTCCCTACCATTGACTATTAGGAGTGTTATTACTAGTTCAGCACTTTTAGGAGTGTTATTAGTAGTTCAGCATTATACAATTTGGGTATTTCCTGTGGAAGTAAGGTGATGGTTAAGGAATTTTTATAGATGACTGCTACACCACCTGCATGCTTGTTTTGTCAGTCGTGCCTGAGTATGTTGTATCCTGGGGGCGGGTGATCTCATTATCCTTTATTTTTTTGACCAGATTTCAGTAGCTATGACTACATCAGGAGTGTATGTGGAAAGATAAGCATGTATGTCATGGATTTTATCCAGTTATGACTGTGATCATCTTTACTTCAGTCTGGGTTCATGACAGGATATTGTGCTTCTTGTAGGTTCCTGTTACTTGAAAGTCATGGATTTTATTGCACATACTTCTTAGGTTCATAGTAAGGTCAGTTTGAATTCTGTTTTTTTGCTGAGATGTATTAGGTGACTGTTTTATTTTGGGATTGGAAGTGATGGTTTTATGAACACTGGGACCAGTGTTGGGGTGAATATCTCCACTAATTTTTTGAATTGATATTTTACAGAGGAAAGAGTGAGGCCGGTTATATTTTGTTCTTATTTTGATCATCATCATCATCATCTTTCGGCTGTTCCCATTAGGGGTCGCCACAGCAGATCATCTGTTTCCATTTCTTCCTGTCCTCTGCATCATGCTCTTTCACACCAACCGCCTGCATGTCCTCTCTCACCACATCCATAAACCTTATTTTAGGCCTTCCTCTTTTCCTCTTAACTGGCAGCTCCATCCTTAGCATCCTTTTTCCAATATACCCAGCATGCCTACTCAGCACATGTCCAAACCAACGCAATCTCGCCTCTCTTGCTTTGTCTCCAAACTGTCCAACCTGAGATGACCCTCCAGTATACTGATTCTTAATCCTGTCCATCCTAGTCACACCCAGTGCAAATCTTAACATCTTTAACTCTGCCACATCCAGCTCTGACTCCTGCCTTTTTGTCAATGCCACCATCTCCAACCCATATAACAGAGCTGGTCTCACTACCCTCTTGCAGACCTTCCCTTTCACTCTTACTGGTACCCGTCTGTCACAAATCACTCCTGACACTCTTCTCCACCCATTCCATCCTGCCTGTACTCTCTTCTTCACCTCTCTTCCACACTCACCATTACTCTGAACTGTTGATCCCAAGTACTTAAACTCATCCACCTTTACCAACTCTACTCCCTGCATCCTCACCATTCCTCTACCCTCCCTCTCATTTACACACATATATTTTGTTTTAGCCCTGCTGACCTTCATTCCTCTCCTCTCTAAAGCATATCTCCACCTCTCCAGGGTCTCCTCAACCTGGTCCCTACTCTCAGTACATTTCACAATGTCATCTGCTAACATCATAGTCCACAGGGCCTCCTGTCTGATCTCATCTGTCAACCTGTCCATCGCCACTGCAAATAAGAAAGGGCTCAGAGCTGATCCTTGATGTAATCCCACCTCCACCTTAAACGTGTCTGTCACTCCCACTGCAGTCCTCACCAATGTCACACTACCCTCGTACATATCCTGTACCACTCTCATATACTTCTCTGCCACTCCCGACTTCCTCATACAATACCACAACTCCTCTCTATGCACCCTGTCATATGCTTTCTCTAAGTCCATAAAGACACAATGCAACTCCTTCTGACCTTCTCTGTATTTTTCCAACAACACTCTCAGAGCAAACATTGCATCTGTAGTGTTCTTTCCTGGCATGAAACCATACTGCTGATCACTAATCATCACCTCCCTTCTTAACCTAGCTTCCACTACTCTTTCCCATAACCTCAAGCTGTGACTGATCAATTTTATCCCTCTGTAGTTACTGCAGCTCTGCACATCACCCTTATTCTTATAATGTATTCACATACATAGCTACTAGTTTTCTCATATACAATCTCATAGTAAAAAGAAGTACTGCGCCTTTAATTATAATGAAGGAAATTATACCTCTTTGCTAGTTGGCCTCCTTTTGGTTTGCAACAAGGGCGTGTCATAGATGAATGGCTGTGATGCCTTATAAATACAAAAGCTGAACAGTCCTTTTTTACGATCTGAGGAAGGCATATTTACCGAAAGCGCTTATCGGAAGACCGAGGACTGCTTGTTTTATGTTATATTCTTTTTTTATTAAAGTTTTGATTTTATTATCAAGTTTTACTGCTGTGGTGGACAACAGGAGTTTTTAGTAGTGTTTATTCTTAGAGATAGGTACCAAAACACTTTTTCTCCACTCCTCAGGCATCCTTTGACTTTCCAAAATTTCATTAAACAATCTGGTTAAAAATTCCACTGCCATTTCTCCTAAGCACCTCCATGCTTCCACTGGTATGTCATCTGGGCCATCAGCCTTTCCATTCTTCATCCTCTTCATAGCTGTCCTTACTTCCTCCTTGCTAATCTGTTTCACTTCCTGATTCACTATCCAACCTTGTCTCTCTCATTCTCTTCATTCATCAGCCCTTCAAAGTACTCTTTCCATCTACTCAACACACTCTCCTCGCTTAGGAGTACGTTTCCCTCACTATCCTTTATCACACTTATCTGCTGCACATCTTTCCCAGCTCTGTCCCTCTGTCTAGCCAATCAGTACAGGTCCTTTTCTCCCTCTTTAGTGTATAATCTCTCATACAACTCTCCATATGCCTTATCCTTAGCCTTTGCCACCTCTCTCTTTGCCATGCGCCTCATCTCCTTATACTCATGTCTACTTTCTTTGGTCTTGTTTTGATATTTGATCATAAATTTGGATGCTTAGTTTTAAGATATTTATAGAAAAATAAATCAGATCTGGTTTATTTGTAGAGATAGGGTGTTATGGAGAAAGACTGGCTGAGTAGCTGTTGATATTCTTTATGAGGACTGGTTGAAGGCCTAAGTATTTGAAGGAGGTGGATTTGATACTTGGTGATAAAGGCTAGTAGAGTGAGGAGAAATAGTAAAATATTCTGACTTAGAGGCATCTAATTTATCTTAAGTTTTATCTTTGTTGTAAATTACGATAAAAAATGTTAGGAGGGTAGTGGGTTAGTTGTACAGATGTAATTTAATAGTTATAGGAGGCAAGGATTGAGACAATTTGTGAGAGAGTCTTGAGTGGTAAACTGGAGTGGGTGTTACTGTTGGGAGTAATTGAAATGATTGTTTTCCTACTGGCGGGAACTGATGGTATTGGTCAGAGGAATATGTGGGCGGCGCTATGGAAGTATAAATGTAGACTAAGAGGGTATGGGTGGGATTTGGGGGTAGGATAGGGGAATGGAGTGAACCTGAGCATTAGCAAGGGCAAATGAAGCGGGTTGAATACTTGTCAAGAGACAGAGAAAACAATCACTGACTTAAGGTAAACAACTACAAATATGCTGAGAAATAAATAAACGGAGCAATGCTGTTTAAAAGACCTCTGTGCTAGTAGATGAATGCCTTTTATGTTGCTCTAGGACACCGTTTTAGTTAGTCCATTATCACTTTAATGTGACTAATGGTGATAACAGTAAAAAACTGCACTTGATCGTTTGAACAACTGTGTAACGTAAGGAGGTTTCGATGGACTTTGAAATGCAAAGTCCAAAAGCCTACCTCAACCCACACAGACCATCAAATCAATGGGAAAAAGTAAGCCAGAATGCAATAGTTCCACTCTGGAAAAATACTGGCTGAGAACTCAAAAATAGTTACACAAGAAGATAAATAAACTTAAGGAAAGGAGGCAGTGAACTGCTAAAAACAATGCATTGAGCACAGTTAAAGGAAAAAGTACCAATGGGACTGCTGTGGTCTAAGAAAATTGAACCTAGAGGCCAAGAGACTTCTACATTACAGCTGATATACTTTACCTGTTGAGCTAACTTTGCTGTTTGCCTATGTGAAGTCCCATTTTGAGTGGTATATATACATCAACAGTCCTAATGTAGTACCATAGATGCACAGCTACATGTCACAAAACCAACAATCTCACTTAACTATGGAATGCGTAATCATGCAGGGCTTAATGTTGTACACAGCGTCCATCTTAATTTCTGTAAGAGTGAAACACAACACTTGCACTAAAACTTTAGTCATATACTTATAAATATGTCTGACAATTGATGGCCCACTGGAAAAACTTTCCTTATTATGAATGTACTCTGGAAACACTGAAAAACGGGTATAATACGATTCCCTCTTTTTCATATGCAAACCATAGGGTAAAGGTGTTAGGATGTTGAACATTTCCCTTACTATAATGATCTGTTGGGTTTCTTCAGACGTCAGCAATCCATAGTAGCAGTGCTTTTACTATGTAGGACATCATAACAGTGTCGGACCTGCATGCCTGTCCTGATGATCCTGGTCCATCCTCGAAGTTGCAGACAACAATCATTGTGAAGTTCCTCTGGTATCTCCTCATCATATCAGTTGGGTGCTCAGACACATCTCAGCCTCCTTAAAGTCTACACTTTTCTTGAAATGGAAGAAGTTTGAAAAATGCTATCTGAGATATACTCAGTGAGATACTGTTCAGTTCATAGGTAGCAAAGGAGTGATCTGGAATAGTAGCAGTATCATGTTTTAAATTTGGTGCACTGCAGTTGGTATCAACCCATTGGTGAATGTCAAATATATGACTTGCACTGGGCATCTGCATCGAGCCTTAAAAACTTAGACTGAACAATTGGCTAATACACAGAGATCTGAGAGCATATACAGATGCAATTCTGAAACAGTCATTGATAATGAAGCTCATTAATTATGTATGGCGTGGATGATATTTAAGTCATGTATGCACCAAAGTCATACTATTAGGTACACTTATATGCAGTAACAAAAGGTAAGCTTAGGTGCACTACATGTATTTCTAAATGCTGACATATCTTATGAATTATGCGTAAAGAAAAAGTCACAAACTTTCTTAGGTTTACTTTTTGCCGCTTACAGTGTCATGTCACATGTATGTCATATGTGGTGTGCCTATATGTACATCTGTCTTAACATTGTTAGAAACACTGCAAGTTGATTTCTTCTGATATGCAGACTTATCGACATATATCTTTACTTCCATGTTCTACTGTGCGTACAGATGGACTACAAGTGAATCGTCAGTGAATGTTCATTCAACTGTTAGTACAGATTCCTTGCTGCAGATCCTGACAGATTATGAGTGAATCTGCAAAGATGGCATTATGCAGTCTAGTTTGCAGTTGATAATCCCTGTGAAGGTTCATTTAAGTGTAAAATCAACCTGATTTTACTCTTACATAACATCTACCATGGTCACACATATGCATAACCTTACAAAGCTACTTACGCAGTTGTGTTTACTGTGATGATTTTGTGTGTTCTATAAATGCATGCCACTGATGTCCACTTTTTCAGATTTTTTAGGTATACACTACACTCAGGTTAGTAGCACAAGCTTTCTCCATTGATCTATATGCCCATTTTTTATTGCAGTCAGATAATGGTAATAACTTGCACAGGTGAATGTATAGGTGTTCTAAACTGTGTTAGTACAGCATCCCTGCAATGAGGATGTTGTGATAACCTAGACTGTCCTACACTGTGAATATTCCCATAGCCAGAGGTTCAAAACTGCCATTGTATGTGGTTGTCATTCATTTCTACAGATCCACAGTTGTGTATTGCCATATGTGTGTGTCCCCTATTAAGTTATGTTTGTGATTGTTACTGCTTATGGTGGCATTTTGGTTTATATGTGTGGACATATTATATTCTCATGGTTTCAACTGCACTGTCCTAGCATAACATATGTTTTCAATTATGTGTCACAATGCTAATAGTTATACTTAATGGGCATATAGGACTTACCATAAGAAACACAGTGGTCATGCACAATATAGACAAATATTTGTGTGGTCATGCAATCGGTATGATGTTCAGATCAGCCTGACATGGATGACTGATACCGTTCAGTGTATGGAAGCACAGCTATATCACACACCTTGGGGAATGACTATTAAGCATGTAGAGCACAGTGTCAGGTGTATGTTACTCATCACCATTGTGTAATGTTGCATTGCATCTGTTCTTTACCTATGATGCCTTATCAAACTGTAATGAACATTATTGAGATAACACTTTTCAGGTGGTATTAATTTAATACATGTTAGTTATGGTCTTTGTACTAGTACTGCTTCTGTGTTTATGTATATGTGTGTATGTCCAAATGAGTGTCGATCAAATGGCTTGTCAACCATTCAGGTAGACCCATATATATATATATATATATATATATATATATATATATATATAACTGTGCGCTCATGTGTGTGTGCGTCTATAATGGCATTCCCATAAACTGGTGGCACATTAGTTACATGTAGAGGTTTATGCCACCATTTGCAAACAAGTTCTATACAGTAGTATAGCCCCACTGTGTCTTTGTGTGTGGTACATCTGTTTTTGGAATGGTCCTTATGGGCTTGTTGACTTTATGTGACTGCATATATGCTCTGTATATGGTAGACACAGTCCACTGACACAAATCACAGCAATAATAACATTGTTCCTGTTGTTAACACTACTTACTGGTCAGCTAGGATTCAGTACCATGTCAACATCAGGCTGACCACCAGGTGATAAATGTATCATGTCACAGTTAGCATGCCTGCATTGCATGGACATGGCATTGTTTCTATATGTGACTACAGCTGTAACACGTACATGTAGGTAGTGTATGATGTGGCTGAAGTTGCAAAGTACTGAAATATATCTTCTTTACATACTTGTTCCGCATCATATTACCCAGACTCACGTACATATTGGTAGCATTATCACCATATATTTCAGTGTTCGTATCCTAAGATTGCCAAAAGCAGGTCTACAGTGCATTTTGTTCAACCATTAATGTGCATATAATCCTTCTACACACTTTGTTAGGTACCTTAATGTGTGCATATGTCCAACACACATCATATTATCTGTGGACACATAGTCAACCAGCCATAACAGATGGCATGCCAAAAAATATGTTTCTCACCACACATGACAGCTGTGTCTGTACATAGTACTATAACCCAGCTACATTAACATGTCATGTATGATGTGTCAATATCACTATATGTTAGTTCTTTGCATTTACCATTGTGATTGTTTTTGCTGTCCTTGCTCCTCATATGCAGAATATGTACATTACAGAGACAATGCTGATATGGTAATGTAGTAGTGCACAGCATTTTAGGCAAAGTCAAAGTAAACTTTATTGTCGATCAGATATACACACCAGTGCAAGCTGAACAAAATGACATTGCTTTGGTCCCCGTGCAAGACATAGCAATAAACACATAGTTTGAATGGCAGTAAGATTAATGTGCATACATTAATAATTAAAATATTAACAACACAATAAATTACCACGATTGGACAGGAAGACAATAGACAGTATTATACTAGTAGGTAGTGCAAGACTATGACTTCACATTGTGACTGCTTAGAATATTACACTTCATCAGTTGTAGTATGATATATTCTGATGTTTATATTGCACATGTATGGAGTGGTAACTCATTCCTGACTATTGCACATTCAGGAAGTAATAGCATAAGAAATCAAGCTAACTGTACCAGTTGTTGAAGCAATGTGCCAGAGTGATTACTATAGCTGATACTTCCAAGCAAGTGGCATATTGATCTAATTATTCGCTGTCATGCCTGGCATTCAAATTCAGCAGCCTTATGGACAGAGTATATATAATTAATATAGATATATTTTAGGCTTTTGTGTTACAGTCCGGAATGCAGGCAAAGGATGTTACTATACTGTTGTATTACACTGGAATCCTTACCACCTGTGTAATGTAGTTCTGTCTTGCTTGCTTACCTGTGTTATGTGGACTGTACTCTATGTTACATAATACCCACTCCACATGGGGTGGTCATCCCTCTGACCTGTATTGGGTGTGGGTGTTCAATTACATAGTGTTAGCCATTCATTTATATATTGCAAGGTCATATTATAATGATGAGCTCTACTGGCTTGCACAATATGCATCTCTAAACTGTCATTAGCATATTATCCATATATACATACAAATATTTCAAGCACAGGCAATAATGTCCTTCTAGCCTGTCAATATACCAACTGGTTGTTTCCATAATGTGTCCAGGCTGTTCTTAGAAAT
The DNA here is from genome assembly GCF_019279795.1 of Protopterus annectens. Lineage (NCBI taxonomy): Eukaryota > Metazoa > Chordata > Ceratodontiformes > Protopteridae > Protopterus > Protopterus annectens. The sequence goes on along the minus strand of NC_056732.1, from coordinate 1,372,820,986 downwards.
ATCTAAACTACTGTTTGCTTTAATGTAATTTGGTAGTCTATTTAATGCATCAGCTACTTTCCCAGACAACCAATTAGTACACTTCTCATTCCTATAGAATCTTTTTTTTTAATTTCTCCAAGTCTTTTGGGTTTCTAATACCATGATAGGAATGGACCCCATTCCTAAGCCAGAATATGATTAAAGTTCATTAAATTAGTATTGTTTAAATCTTTGATGTTAGCCAGAAGTGCTCTTTGCAGGACTCTCAGTGTGCCCAGTAATGACAACAATTTGTACAGAGTTACATGTATAATATATCAAAGTATGACTGTAAATTCTTTTTTTTAAGACCCATTGCTCCTGCTACAATTGGAACTGTCTGGGTACCCTTCTTCCACATTGCCCTCATTTCTGGGTGCAAATCTTGGTATTTTATGACTTTGTGTCTCTGTATGTAAGACACTGTAGTCACTGAGTGAAGCAATTTCAATGATCAATGCCACTTTTATCTTCTTTTCATGGGCCACTATATCTGGTTTTCTCGCATCTATTTTTTGAACTGTTGGTAATGGGTGATCCCATGTGATATAAACTTTTTCATTTTCTATAATGCTTTGTGATTCATGTTTCCAGTGTTTTTTTCACTATTTCAGTATTATAATGTTTGCACAATCCCAAATGCAACAGTCTTGCCACATTATTATGCCTTTCAGTATACAGTCCTTCTGCCTTTAGTATATCACAACCAGCAACAAGATGTGTGACTGTTCCCAGTTCTGTTTTACAAAACCTACATTTGTCTGTTTCTCCAACATGTTCCATGGACTTTGTAAACCATCGTGTACATAGTCCACTATCTTGGGCTGCCAATATTGACCTTTCATCTTTTGGTTTAAATTCACCACTCCTTAATCATTCCTGTTTTCGATCTTGATCAAAAAGAGGTTGTTCCAAGAGTTTTCTATACTTGCAACGGTATTTGTGCATTTTCGACATTTCTTGCCTTCTCATCTGATCCTTCACCTGATATTCTTTCTTTTGGTTTTTGGTACACTCAGTTGCTGTCTGATTTTTATTTGCATCTGCTTTGATTTCCATTCCCGCTTTAGGCCAATATGCTTCTGCTTAACTAAGCAGGGAAGTCATCTTTGACTTATTCTCCTCATGTTTCAAAACTTTCACTTTACTTGGGTCTTGTGAGGTCAGCAGATATGGATGCAGTCCCAGGATTGCGGATCTATATGTGTAATCAATTTCAAGGAGGCCCATACTTCCTTCAGAATGGGGAATATATAATCTGCACTGATTTTTATAAATCATTTGATGAGTATAAAGCATCCTTCTTGTTTTCATGTCCAACCTATCCAACACCTTTTGGGACCAGTCAGTCACTCCAAAACTGTAAGTTTGGACAGGAAGAGCAAATTGGTTTATAGTCTGAACTTTATTCCTAGATGTCAACGCTGTTTTCAGTACTAATTTAAGTCTTCTAAAAAATTCCTTACTAAGTTTTATTAACATTTGTTCATGTTTTATTGTTGATCATTTATCAGTTCCCAAATACTTATATACTCCCTCTTGCTCAAGTTCTTTTATATCACATTCCTGTCCCAGACTGATGTTTTCTTGGTGCTGCAGCTTTCCTGCTTTAAAGGTTGCTTTTGCACATTTATCAAGACAAAATGACATTCTTATTCCTCATCTGATGAACTATACAATTTTAAATCATCTACAAAAAGATGAGAAGTCTTTACACTGTGTTGTTTTCTGGGAGCCAGTTTGTATCCATGACCTAATCTGTTAAGTAGACAGCTGAATGGGTAAAGGGCAAAATAAAAGAGCTGCTGTGACAGAAAGTCACCCTGGAATATCCCCCTTTTAATTTTTATCCCTGGAATAATAATTTGTCCTTTACCATGGCTTAACAGCAAAATGGTTTGCCACTGTTTCATGCTCACTGTAATGTAATTGATTAGTGTAGGGTGTATCTTATATATATTTTAAGCTGTCTTTCATCCATGAATGTGGGATACTATCAGATGCTTTTTGTAGTCTATCCATGCCATACTTAGATTCTTCCCCTTTTTACAGTTCTCCATTATGACTTTCTTTAATAACAAATGATCCTTTGTTCCATATGACTTTCTTTTATTATCCTTTTATTCTATTGCCATGATTGAGTTTTCTTCTAAATGATTATAAGGCAACAATTCCATTGTATAGTTTATACATCGTCAGAAGGCAAGTTACTGGTCTATAATTTTTAGGATAGCTTGCAGGTTCACTCTTAAGTAGGAGTATTGTTTTTCCTATTGTTAACCAGACTGGTGTCTGTTCAAGGTGCACATATAAATAGTTCTTATGGCTAAATCTTCATGTGAAGATACAAATAGTTTTAGCCATAAGTTAGGTACTGCATCTGGGCCTGGTGTTTTCCAATTAGAAGCTTTTCTTAATTTTGTTTCACTCTCTGGCTTTTACTTCATCTTGTCTCATATACTGTACTGTCCTTACTGACATGGCTCTGGCAGCTTTAATTTGAAAGTATTATTCTTGAAAAAAAATGTCCAGTTTTAAAACATAGAAATGTGTAGGGCATCTGTGCCTAATTTTGGGCATTTGTTTAGACAGGATGGTATGCATTTGTCAGGATTAGGAAAGAGAATTTTTGCAATACTTGACAAACACATTGCAGGATTTTTTGCTAAGACAACATTTGATGTATCTCTGTTGTTAATGCTAGAAGCATTAATAATATGTTTTATTGGAAACATTTTGTTCCCATGAGATTGATATTGTTATTGTTCGTGAAATATGGTCAAAGAACAAGGACTGGAAATCAGTTCTGTCAGAGTATAAATGTTTTTACTATAACAGACATTCTAACAAAAAATCAGGTGGAGGTGTTATGATAGGGATTAAAGATTATGAGACCTATAAATATTACATGTTCAATAATTAACACCAATACTGTAGATTGTGTAACTGTGACAATAAAGACAACCCTGGAACATATAACAATTGTTAGAATGTATAGACCACCAAAGTCAAGTGTTGATGACTTAGAGGAATTCATACATTTTTGCATGAAACACAGGAATGAAGAATAATAGTGGCTGGGGACTTAAATCTATCAGAAACAGACTGGAATAATATAGATTCAACAACATTAGTAAAGAAATTATTTACAACATATGTTCAGGAACAACAATTGCTTCAGATTGTAAAAAAGCCTACCAGGGAATGGAACATACTAGACATTGCATTCCTAAATAAATTACTGTTACTTCATGTCAAGTTTTACCACAGTTGATGTGCAGTGATCATGGGGTTACATAAAGGTTAGTTTATTGCTACATAATTCTGCCAAACTGAAATCTAAACCAATGCACAGAAAATTAATAGATTATAAGGAAGCAATACGATCACTACAGTAGTGGCTGGTGACTTCAAATCAAAGGGGGGCTGCAGGAGACAGCTGAATGGGTGGGGTCAAGGGGAAGGGGTGTGGCCAACTAGAAAGGGGAGAAGCTCTGCTCAAAACCACAAAAACTAATTTTAATTAAATACGCTGCCCTGGGTGGCAAACCATCATTATGAGAGTCCAGTCAAGACAAAAATAAGTGTAGAAGAATAAAAATATTTCAATGCATTGGCTGCATGACAGCTTACTTAATATCTAGATGGAAACAAAAGGTTGTGAGGCATGAAAAAATAAATTACTTTTTAAATACATTACTGGACAAATTTCAAATATTCATCTTATAAACTTAGAAAATTGCTAGAATAAAAGGTTGTGTTATGGTTGTGTTACTATGTATTTTCTGAAGAACATGAAGTCTGAAATTCAAATGCCTGTCAATTTTACTGCTGACAGAATAAATACAATTTTCAGTAGAGACCCAGGGAGAAATACTGCAGACACGTCTTTGTAAAATGACAGGGCATCAGAGCAAATCCACACAAACACAGGGAGGAGATGCAGACTCCACACAGAAGGCACCCCAGCCAAGAATCAAACCAGAAAACCTATAGCTGTGAGGCAACAATACTACCACTGCACCATCAAATATGCAAGGACTTAAACATTCAGAAACCTGAAGTCTGAAATTCAAATGCCTGTCAATTTTATTTAACATTTGTTAATCAGGACAGTCTGACTTGGAACAAAAAAAAAATTCAGCAGAGGCCCAGGAAGAAATAATGCAGACATGTCTTTGTAACATGGGAGGACACAAAAGCAAACCCACACAAACACAGGGAGAAGATAAAGACCCCACAAAGAAAGCACCCGAGCCAAGAAGCAAACCTGAGAACCTGCAGGTGTGAGGCAACAATGCAACCACTGCACCATTAAATATCAAGCATTGCAGCATTTACAAACCACAGATATTATGAGGAACAGATCAGATCAAATATAAAATTTTGCAGGTTTATTTTTACAAATGGTGGTGGGTAGGGAATTCAGGTCTTTAACACCTGCATACAAGATACAGGGTTCAAGCCTGAGGTATTCCCTACCACACACACACACCTGTAGTAGCAAACCACAAAAACTAAATATACTGCACTGGGTGCCAAACAGTCGTCATGAGAGTCCAATCAAGACAAAATGAAGTGTAGAAGAATAAAAATATTTCAATGCATTGGCTGCATGACAGCTTAATATCTAGATGGAAACAAAAAAGGTTGTGAGGCATGAAAAAATAAATTACTTTTTTTTAAATACATTAATGGAACGCCAGACAAAATCAAGTGTAAGAAAAACAAGCAGCACTCAACTCAAACCACTTCTTGCACTGAAGTTCTAATTATAATTTTTATTCAGCTTTATTAAAGTAACAAGTAACATGCTGAAAGTAGAAATCTCTGATGCCCCCCACTTGTAAAAATGTTCCTTATCCAAAAAAAAAGATCTGCTGCCTGACATCTACTTATTTCATGGGGAAAACATGATCAAAGTAAAAAATGAAAAGCAAACAAGAAAGAAGCTCAAGATACATTGCTTAAAAGGATTACTGTACAGGTTATGGACCACGCGATTAGCATTCGGTTTACGGGTAAAGCCTGCAGAGATGACTGGAAGTCTCCGAGTGTAATGAGACTCTTAGAATAATGTAATTCTGTCCTTTATTACAAATACTGGCATATGCATTTCAATACCCAAGGCTTATACATTATCTAGTTAAATATTCTCTACATGGCAACAGAAAGGCTTTCAATGTTGGCAATTCTTTAACAGTATGCTTATTAAAGCTTACTTGCATCTTGCAATCTCAGCCAAGCTTACCTGATGGTCATTAAAGTATTGCTACTTAAACACAGAGCAACAGGTACTTTGAGTAATAAGCATAAATCAACAGTACAAAAAATATGACAGAAACCAGACCATTCTGTAAAAATCAAGGACAGATGAAAAGCCACTCTAGTACTTGTGCCTACCTTGGATGGGTGGGATTCTCTGCACATTTACACTGCATAACTACTCCTTGCCTTGACACATCCAGAGTCACTACATGGGGGAGTGGGGTGTAACAAATATGTCACAGTTTGAAATGTCTCTGGATGACTTGTGATGGCCCTGACACATTTGTCATACCTCTCAACCTCAAAGCAAGAAATCTGGACAAAGCCATACAAAGAAATGGGACAAAGGCCCAAAAATAAGGACAATTTTTAAAATATTGCTCTTATAAACTTAGAAAGCTAATAGAGGTCTTGCATTAGTATGAATTTTCTGAATGGTATGAAATCTGAAACTCAAATGTCTGTCATTATTTTCTAACTTCAGTCTTTAATTATTTTCACTAATTTGCCAAAAAAACACAATTTTATGAAAAATGGACCAAAAATGTGATGTAAAAATATAAAATAGCAACACAATACAGCTGGGAACCTGTCAAAGAAGGGACACTTTAATATTAGTACTGCTAACTTGAGCAGCTGACAAAATAAAATAATCTACATGCATTTCTGAAATAAAAGTAATCTGATTATTACAGTCATTTCTTAATTATAAACCCTCCATGTTTTCTTCCGAAATTGCTATTTTTGTGGAGGAATCATTAGGGGAAGAGCAACATTTTGAGTCAAAATCAGGGACAGTTCAGAGGTTTGGCTATGCCTAATTCTATAAAGCAATTTATTTGCATGTACCTCTCAACCTGTTAATGCAATAAATCTGGACAAGGCCAAATATATTGGGGGAATATATAAACAGTACTAAAAATTGCTCTTCTATAAACTGGGACAGTTGATAGAACAGGTCTTACTTTAGCATGCATTTTTCTGAAGGTTATGAAGTCTGAAACTAGTGTGTCATTATTTAGTGACTTAATTCCTAAATGATTTGCCAGAAAACCACAAATTTTATGAGGAACAAACCAAAAATAAGAAGCAAAAAATCTATTCATTCTTTGAAAATCTGGACAGTTGGGAGGTATAGTTCAGCTGTGGCTGTCTAAGTTTGCCGCCCTTTCCCCTCACAAAACCATGGTCGAATGGCGCCTCCCTGCAGCCATTCCAATGATCCATTACTTTGCTATTTCACTCCATTTACCATCAACACTAATGTGCATACTGATTTACTTCTATGATGATTTGAACTTCATTTGAAAGTTTTATTTTTCATTTCACAGCACAAACACCAAGACATATGCTAAACAAACTTGGCATTAAACCTTCCCTGCCCTTGAAACTCACATTCATTGAAACAACATTAAAACCTACATTCAAAGAAAATACATTTTACCCGTGGCAGATAAAAAATAATTCTGGGCTGTTTTCAAATCATAGGCCCCTTGCATATGAAACATACATGTGCTCTTTGATACACCTTCCTATTGCTTTGAACATTTTTCCAGTAAACAATGAAACAAAACTGTCCAATTCAGAACATTTCCATCATAAAGGTCTACTCAAACTTCTACAGTCCACTATTATCAGTAAATATGCACAATTCTACAGTCCACAATTATCAGTAAATATGCACAATCTCTGAAGTAGTAAAAAAGTCATCTAAATAATTCCACGTTAAATAAATCTGTAATGAAGAGGTTGGTGCTAACAATCACCTTTATATTTCATGGTTTCATCGAAAAATAAAGTGTCTGATGCCCCTGAGGAATAAATTGCCTAAATTACATTAAAAATAAGCTAGTAATATTGCAATAGGAAATGGATAGCAAACTGATAACAGGCTCATAGTTAGTATCTTAATTTTCAGTAGGGAAGCATTCACCCCTTATGGGAGTAGAACCAACAACCTTCTGCATCAAAAGCAAGTACACAACCTTTTGTGCTATTAGCAATGTGAGCTGACTTAGCATAATCAGCACTAAACTTCTCTTCCCCTGCAGCTCTCAGCTCCTTGTAAAATCTACTCAATACTCAACTGCATCTCAACTTCGCAGCACAAGAAGTCTGGAAAAAGCCAAATTTATTGGGGTGGGTCAAAAGGGCAAAAACCAGGGACACATTAAACATTGCTTGTATAATCTTGGAAAGCTGCTAGAATAAAATGCTGTGTTACCCCACCATACATTTTACTGCCAAGGTCCCTGTGCAAAAGAGTCAGAACAACATACCACTATGCCAAATCACCTGCTTTGTGAAAGAAAAATGCTGTGTTACCACCGTACATTTTACTGCCAAGGTCCCTGTGCAAAACAGTCAAGAGCAACATACCACTACGCCAAATCAGCTGCTTTGTGAAAGAGAGTAAGACTGAAACTTAAATGGCTATCATTTAATGAATTCAGTTCTCACCATAGCTGTCAACCTCTTAGCACAAAACACCTGGACAAACCCAGTAATGAGGGAATACAGCCCTCAAACATATTCAGTGAATTCAGTTCTTGCCATAGCTGTCAACCTTAGCACAAAAAACCTGGACAAAGCCACTAACAGGGTATTATAGTCCCAAAAATAAGGACAAATTTCAATAGCCATCTTATAAACTTAAAAAATTGCTATAATAAAAGGTTGCGTTACTATATATTTATTGCTAGAATAAAACATTGTTTTACTATGTATTTTCTGAAGAATATGAAGTCTGAAATTCAAATGCCTGTCAATTTTACTTCTGATGGAACAAAAACAATTTTCAGCAGAGGCCCAGGGAGAAATACTGTAGACACATGACTTTGTAAAATGGCAGAACACCAGAGCAAATCCACACAAACACAGGGATAAGATGCAGACTCCACACAGAAGGCACCCCAGCCAAGAATCAAACCAGAAAACCTATAGCTGTGAGGCAACAATACTGTCACTGCACCATCAAATATGTAAGGAACTAAACATTCAGAAATTTTATTTCACATTTGTTAATCAGGACAGTCTGACTTGGAACAAAAAAAAACAATTCTCAGCAGAGGCCCAGGAAGAAATAATGCAGACATGTCTTTGTAACATGGGAGGACACAAAAGCAAACCCACACAAACACAGGGAGAAGATACAGACCCCCCCCCCACAAAGAAGGCACCCCAGCCAAGGAGCAAACCTGAGAACCTGCAGCTGTGAGGCAACAATGCTACCACTGCACCATCAAATATCAAGCATTGCAACATTTATAAACCACAGATATTATGAGGAACAGATCAGATCAAATATGAGGCAAAAATCTGCAATTTCTTTACAAATGGTGGTGGGTAGGGAATTCAGGTATTTAACACCTGCATACAAGGCACAGGGTTCAAGCCTGAGGTATTCCCTACCACTCCACCATGAGTCTAACCAACAGTATATTGCACCAGGGACAGACAGACAGAAACACACACACACACACACACACACACACACACACACACACACACACACACACACACACACACACACACACTCCCTGTACACTTACCTGGTCCTGTAGTAAATCCCTGTCCGCAAAACCACCATTAGATCCAGGTCACAAAACCCCCGACGAGTGCAGCTGAAAACCCCCCGCAAATCCTGACCTTGCCCGTCGCGAGATCTTCCCCTGCAGCAAGCTCCAATCCAGACCTGAGATCCTTCTCCTGACTGCCGACCTTGCAGTCCAACCCCGACGCGTTTCCCCAGCGAGTTCCCAGGCACTCTATGCAGTTTAAAACTGCATAGACTTGTGGGAGCGCTCCTGTTCACGTGTCTCAATCAGGACTGCTGCTGAGACAATCTGCGCATGCTCCATGCTCCAGACTGTCTCAGCAGCAGTCTGGACTAGTGCGCATGCGCGAAGTCCGCGAAATTTTAAAATATGTTTTTTTCTTTTTATTTGTTTTATTTTGTTAGTTTGAAGTTGAGGGGGCTGCAGTCCGGCAGTCCAATAGCACGGGCCGCCCCTGGATCACTATGTAAAACTAATTTGGTGATATGTTCAGTGGAAGAACTGCAGAAGGAATGTGGAAAGTTTTGAAAGAGAAATTGTTTGAATGCAAAAAATCATAAATGTTGAACATCAGTATCTAGGCACACAATGTCAGGAGGATCTACTTCCATAAGAACAAGACACAATAAAAACAGATCCATACTTCCTTACATTAAGACATACTAATGCCTTTCTCACATCCTCTGTTTTTGCTCCTGCAAGCAAAACACTGTTCAGTGTTCATTATCTTTTCTGCAAATGTAAAAATCAGTTCCTCTAATAACTGAATATAAGGGTCTATATTACAAGATCGAAGCTTTACTTAATCGAATAAGTAAAGCTCGATCTTGTAATATCGAAACCGGAAAATGTTGAACGGCCAATTTAACCCGGGGAAACACTTTCCTTGGCTGTTATGTGGAGTATGCCCATTTTCCAATTTGGTGTGATCTCAGAGTTGGTATATTTAGGTAGGGGGTGTGGGGGGGGGGCTAAGCCCCTGACTTGATTTCGGATGTAAAGTTTTTTTTTTTTATTCGGCCAAGGGAAGTGCTTCCCTTGGTTGAATCAGCCATTCAACATTTTTTAAATGTCGATATTATAAGATCAAGCCTTAGTTATTCATTAACTAAAGCTTCAATGTAATATAGACTCGAATCTAAAATTAGAACATATTTTTGACTAGATCTGAAGAATCTTCCACTTCTAATTCAGTAATATCTGCTGTATCAGTTGTTAGAACTGAATGATCTTATCACCTGTAGTCTTGTTAATTCCACTGTTTTCGTTGCTTATTACATTTGTAATAATACAATTCTCATCCAGCTGGCTTTGTACATCCACAGCTTGATGTTGTCAACTTTTGTCTTTCTCTTCTTTTTTTTACAGTAATGTTTCTCAATCCTTCCACGTTCAGTTTTAATTTCTTCCTTTTCACCTGCCCCTTGCCTGTATTTTCCACATTCTCTTTTGGAAAATGATACCTTTTTCTGTAGACTGAAGATTTTCTGGTAGAAAAAAAAAAATATCATCCTTTGTAATCTGTGTATTACATAACATAGTGTCCCTTTTAGTATTTACTCTCTTTCCTTTACAGACAATAATCAGCTTCTTTGGTACTTTTCCATTAACGGGGCGGCAGTTGTAACAAAAGAGAAATGTTGCTGCGAAACAGATGGAGAAGTACCCCAAATTGCATTGTAATTACATGCATCTCACCTGGGAGGCAGCATTGCTTTCTGCAGAAAAAGTATTTTCTGGATTGACTTCTGACCTATTACTGACAGTAATTGCTTTGCCTCTCATTGTTTCAAGTCCATAATGCTTCATAAATTGGAACTCACTCCTTTCCAGAGTCAGAGGTTAGGTAAACTTTCTGTGTGAAAGGTTTCTGACTATGTCCTATGTGATCTGTTTCACTGTAATCAGTAAGGTGTTCAGGGTTGTAATCTATAAATGGTGGCTTAAGTACTGATGACTGTCTCCATTTCTGAAACCTGATGATAATTAGCATTATAAAGAAACAAGACAGATACACAAATAACTGAACTCAGCAAATACAGGGTGAAAGTGAAATTACAGTCCTGTTCTCTGTTTTCTGATGGGTTGATAGCTTCCAAAAGGGGTTGGAGGAAGCCATCCGAGTCTGATACAAATACAGTGACAGTGGCTGTGGATGAAAGGGATGGTCATCCATTGTCTTTTACTATTACGTGCAAAGTTTGTTTCACCTGTTCCTTTGCTTGAATGGGACTGGATGGCCTAATTTCCCTAGTGTGATTTCCTACACTGAAACAACTAGGATCAGTTGCTTTCAACATTTGATAAGAAAGCCACGCATTTTGTCCAGAGTCATCATAATACAATAAGCAGTACTGAGATGTGAGAAAATGAATAATTCACATGAACCGCACATTTTGCCTGCTGCCCCAAAGCTCCTTACTATAAAGCCATAAGATACAATGACTGGATTTCTGTTTCACGATGACTGCTGCCCCATTACGGGAAAAGTACTGCTTTTTTTCTTTCTTGTTATTGGTTGTGAACTTCTTCCTTTTACTTTCTTCTGTATGTTCTGAATCCACATATTTCTGAATACTTGTATCCAGAATTCTAGAACTATCAGTGGTAGTATCTTGTTCAATAGGGGTTGAGTGATAATTACTTACAATAGGGAAGTGCGGTGGTGGTGCTGCGGTAGCGTTGTTGCCTCACAGTAAGACGTCCTGTTCGATTCTCAGCTAGAGCGTCTTCTGTGTGGAGACATGCATGAATGGGCATACCTTCGTTGAAGGTTGTGCGTCAGGGCTGGCAACTCGGCACGTAAAAATCTACTGCCAATCATTAGCGGACCAGAGTTCCGCTGTGACGACCCCTAGCCGGGAAAAGCAAAAGACACAACAACAACAAGACTTCCTTTCCTATATGTGTTCTATTTGCTCTTTGGCTAATATTATTTATCTAACCAATTGACATTATATATATATATATATATATATATATATATATATATATATATATATGGATTCCTATTACAAGAACGAAAGTTCACTACTTCGAACTTGTAATAGGAAGCCTCACTTCTACGAAAGTTCACTTTAATGAAAGTGAACTTTTGCGTAAGTGCACTTCACTGAAAACACCGCAGCACAGTGGAGGACATAAAAAAACAAGTTATGTCCTCCACTATGGTGCGATAGTCACGGACCCCATGGTTAGGGCACGGGTTAGGGTAAGGGGATAGTTAGTAAAGCTATCCCCTTACCCTAACCCATGCCCTAACCCTAAGGTTCGTGAGTATCGCACCACAGTGGAGGACATTGCTATGTCCTTCACTGCGCTGCAGTCATCATGGACCTTAGGGTTAGGGCACGGGTCATAGTAAGGGGATAGCCCATAGGGCTATCCCCTTACTATGACCCGTGCCCTAACCCTAAGGTCCGTGAGTACTGCACAGAAGTTCGGTACAACACCCGTTCATTGTACTGAACTTTGCATAAGTGCGCTTTCGATTAAGTGCACTTTCGCTGCAGTGAGCATTCCATGCACTATTTTGAATTAGTGAAAATTCGATCTAGTGTATGGAACCCATATACATATATATATATATATATATATATATATATATATATATATATATATATATAAAAAACAGTTATCCAAGCTGTGCCAATTGCACAACTGCAATTGTCATCAGTAAGTCTAGACTTACTACTAATACTGGTAAGCAAATCATCCAACTTTAGATATGAGGAACACAGATCACCAATGTTATCAAGTGTTACCTTTAACTATACCTACCATTTAGCAGACTGTACAAGATACTTGTGCTTTAACAAATCATTAATGGCATACTCATTTAAGGAATCCATATTCAGCTGCAAATTAATAAATAATTCTAAGAAAAGGATAATCAAAATCAGTTACCACAGAATTCACAGATATTTCAAATCAACTACTATGAGACAAATCACACAAATAATATGCAACTAAATATTAAATTAAGTAGAATAAAGTTGTTGTTCTGACTGTACCAGTTGTGAAGGTCATACAAAATTTGGAATTTTTTACCTCATGTCACACAGTAGCTTCTGCTGACTACTGATCATGGTCGCATTTCTTTTTAACAGTAAAGATCAATAAATTACAAACCAACATTCTCGTAAATTTTCTTGTCTGCAAGCTATCTCTTTTTTCTTTCAAACAGAGAAAAACAGTGGTAAAAAAAATAAATCAAAATCTGGATTGTCGTTTCTGCAGCCCATGTGAATTTATAGCTGACTAGACCATATGGAATGGCTAGAGTTTGCGTGTCTAAAACCTATCCCTTTCTAACAACAAACAGTAAAAATTAGACGTAAAACAACAAAATATAAATCAAAGTAAATCTGATCTACAAACTATCCCTTTCATCCTACAGTAAAAATCAATGGTAAAAAAATAAAATATAAATCAAAATAAATCTCTTACCAGGTAACTGCACAATTAATCACAAACCAACACAGAATTGTTTAGATAAGCTCTGGATTCCATGACCCATGATATTTCAAACTACTTATGAAGGTGTCATCCAGCAATATTATATGCATATGTATGCCATATTACAGCTAATGTTTGGCATTTTACTTCACTGTCATTTACTCAGCCTAGGGGCATGCTAGAGAGTTTGTGTAGTCGTGCTACAATAAAGTACACTGTTGCTTGTAACAGTTATGATACAGTGGTTCCCCAATATGGCTGGTGTCCAATAATTGTATCTGTACAGATATGCCACTAGTACCCATACATTGGAGACATTATATACACATATACTGGCTGGCATAGTATGAATACTGGCACACAGTATGATAGCCATGCACAAAGTTGTATCACTACTCATGTAAAACATATAGTAATTTATGCTGTCATCTGTCATCATGACAGAAGTTCTCTCTACTGTAATATTGTCCACCACACTCATGTACAGTATATATATATATATATATATATATATCAGTCACCATATGCACATACCCTATTAGTGTGACATTTTACGGTTTGTACATCATACCACTACAGTTGACATTTAAGCATTCTAGCTATGAGTCACACATTTTATCTCAGACAACTTTACATCTATACAGATGTATGGCACCATATTCTTTTATATTATGTTACCTGCTATTGAACTGTCAGGTTATAGGTGCCTAGGCCTTCTTATATATATATATATATATATATATATATATATATATATATATATATATATATATATATATATATATATATATATATATATATATATATATATATATATATATATGTTGTCATGTAACATTGTAGTTGTGTCTGTCTAAGTGCACTTGGGATGTGTGTCATCACACATGTTGGTAGCAGCCAGAAATTAAATGTGTTCCCATAGATGCTTGAGGAAGATTGTCCATTTACTTATTTATTTATTTGACATTTGTTGACCGGGTTAGTCCAACTAGGCAGATATCCTTTTCAGCGGAGACCTGAGGAGAAAAGCTCCAAAAACATATTGTAAGAGTAAACAACATAATAGGTAAATGGTGGTAACAACTGGTAAATACAATAGTCATATTACGGTTGTCTACTTACATATTCACTGAAATAAAAATACAAATATAAACAGAAATCACAGTGCAGTTTCATCATAACCATAGTCACAGTACTGATTATTACAGATGTAGAAACATTATTAAAACTTAGGGTGAAAAGAGTATTAGGTAGGATCAGTGCAGGAGCAAGTCCTAGAGTTTAATGGAATGTCTTTTACTGTTTTTTGAAGCAGTTAGTGTTGGGAATTGATCTTAAATGTGGGGGTAGTTTATTCCAAGCAGTGGCCACATAGTCATTATAGAGGAGTTTTCCAGTGGTTTAACTGGGTTTGTAGATCTGTAGGAGGTGTTGCTCTGAGCTGCGGAGAGTATGGTTAGGAGTGTAGGGAGAGATTAGAGTTGAGAGAGAAGGACACGAGCTAGGTTAGTTTAAGATGGAGTGAATCAAATGTAGTTGAGGCAATAGCAATTGATGGCAAAATTCTAGCCACTGTAGGTTTGGGGATAGACAGTGGTGTGAGCTGTAAGGTTGGTTAGCTGCAAATCTAGAAATTTTATTATAGGTGAGTTCAAGTTTTGTCATCAGATTTGCTTGAAGGTTGGTAAGGATTGCGGCAGCATATAACAGAGTGGGTATAAGCTTGTGCTATAGTAAGTTTGGATTCATTTGTGAGGAATCTTTTGTTTCTATAGAGAAGGTCTAGTTTCTGATGGGTTTTCTTAATACAGTTTTGGATGTGAAGATCAAATTTTAGTTTGTCATCAATAATGACCCCCTAGAAGTTTAGTGTGAGGTTCAACCTTGATAGTTGTGTTGTCAAGGGAGGAGACAGTAAAGGTGGCTTTGTGTTGTTGAAGAGACTTAAGGAGGAACAGGAAGAGTTTAGTTTTGTTTGGATTGAGTAAGATTTAGTTGGCTGCCAGCCATTTTTCAAATGAATGAAGAGATTCCTGGGTAAGGAACAATAGGTGGGGGAGATTGTCAGAGGTAGAAATAATTGTGGAGTCGTCGGCATTTTTGAATTAAGGAGGAGTTAGGACAGGAGAGATAGAGGTTGTTAGTTCAGATATTGAATAAGAGAGGTCCAACGATGGAGCCTTGGGGAACCTCTGTTTGGACTTGGAGGAAAGGAGGGTTGCTGAGAGCAATCTAACAGACTGAAATCTATTGGAGAGATAGCTAGAAAACTAGAAAAGAGCAGATTTGGAGAAATTAAGACTGGAGAGTTTGGACAGAAGTACATTGTGGGAGACGGTATTAAAGGCCTTTGAAAGGTCAAGGAAGAGATATGATGCAAGTTTATTGTTGTCTCTAGATCTTGAGATAGTTTGTGTAAAAGAGATAAGTGAGGTGGATGTACTGTGGTTAGGGCGGAAGCCATCTTGGGTTTGTGTGAGAAGATTTTCTTGTAACAGATGAGTGAGGAGCTGTTTATGAGTGCATTTTTCCAGAATCTTTGATACAGGAGCTAGAATAGCAATAGTTCTGTAGTTAGAAGGGTCATTAGAATTTCCTCCTTTATGAAGGCGGATAACATAGGATTTTTTCCAGATATCAGGAACTGTGTTTCCTTGGATGAATCTATTGATCAGTATGGAGATGGGATGAGCAATGCTTTTAGCACCTAGCTTAAAGAATAGAGGAGGTAAGTTATCGACTGAAGGGAAGCATGTTTTCAGTTTACTGAGAAGAGATAGAATATAAGCAGTGGAGACAGATTTAAGAGACAAGTATGTTTTAAGAGAGGATGAGGCAGGAGAAGTAGAGGGGTAGGTATTAATATCTCTTGTAATTAATTTTTGTATGGAGTTAATGGAGAAGGAGTTAAGAAGTGTAGCAGTGTCTAAGACTGAGTTATTAGGGGAGAGGTTAGGAGTAGAGGGTTTACCCGGGTATAGCAGGTTGTTGACCATATTCCAGAATTTTTGGGGGTTAGAGTGGGGGATTCTTGTGGTATAAAATAATAATTTTTTTGTCAAGGTTGACGTACTTTTTAGCTAGATTACATAGTTCTCTATAGTTTTGAAGACTGGAAGGGAATTTCTTTTTTTGCCACTGTTTCCAGATGATATCTCTATTATGCATGAGGGTTCAAGTACTTTGAGTAAGCCAATGAGCATAGCTGGATTTAATTCTTATTTTCCTAATTGGAACCAGGGAGTTTAGTGTATTTACCATTTACCATTTAATGTGCCTCCTCAGGACAGTGTGCACACTCCCATCTCTCTCTTTCATTGGTATATATTTCTGGACTATGTGTCACATGGTTACATTTACCATTCATATGACATATACATATTTCTGTAGTGTAGCTGTGGATTCTGTCTGTTGGTCTGATTTGTGGATTATTCCATGTTATGAATATGTACATACATCTCTCTCTCTCTCTCTCTCTCTATATATATATATATATATATATATACTGGAGCATTTCTCCCTGGGCCTCCGTTGAAACCAGCATCTGTGGAACCTAGTCGGACTTTCCCGGTCAACAACTCATCCCCTGTCCAGGACCATCACATACTGTGTCAGACAACAGCACTAGTGCTGACATGTCACCCATGTTTTGTAAGAGAAATGTCATTGACTGTACATATGTGTTGATATTGATTGCAGTCTCAGCAAGGCTGGCTGCTCAAGACATGGGCATATTGATTTATTTCTTTATTTTACATTTGTTTACCGGGAAGGTCCGACTAGACACAAGTCAATTTTCATCAGAGGCCTGGGGAGAAAAGCTCTAAAATACTAAGCATGGAAATACAATACAATATAATATAATACATGGGAGAAAAGTGAGAATAGCATACATATCATATTACAGTGAAGTAGAAATTAACAAACAATAAAAGTTGGCAATTCATAAAGTACATAAATCAGATTAGTAAAAACATTTTTTTTGAAACATAAATACAGGTATGTGATAGGTGATGTGAAGGATAGAATTAGGTAAGAATAAAGTTTGTTACTGTAGGATGTTAGGTTGAGGGAACAGGTGAAGTTTGCAAGTGTTATAGAAGACAGATATTAATACTGTACAGTAAATATCAACAGATTAACAACCTTTCAAGTGAACAACTGGTGACCCTTAGCAGAATTCTTGCAACAGTGCATTCATATTGCTTAACCTGGGGTGTAGCATGAGCAAAGCCAATTTTTTAGATAGTGGCTTTTCAGGATTTTTTTTAAATTGGATAGTAGAGGAAGTAGAGGTTATGTGACTTGATAGTGAATTCCAGATTCTGGCTATGGTGTAGGCAAAGAGAGATCTACCAGCATCATTTTGATATTTGATGACAGTTATGAGGTTCTAGTTACTGGATCTTAAGGCTCTTGTGGTAGTGTGTGGCTGAATTAGATGCTGGAGTGCTGGGGTTTTATCCGGAAGGTAACAGAACTTGTGTGCTATTGAGAGTTGATTGAGTAGCAGTAGTTGAGGTAGCTCAAGTCAGTTGAGCTGCTTAAGGGATGGACAGTGATGGGACCTATATGAGGCTTCAGTATCAAACCTGGCTATCTTGTTGTAACAAGATTCCATTTTCTTTCATTCTGTTTGATGGAAATTAGTTAAGACAGGGGAAGCATAGAGGAGGATGGATAAGAGATGGGTCCTTGCAATCATGGCTTTGGTATTTTTAGTGATAAACTGTTTGTTCCTATAGAGGAGTCCAAGTTTTTTGTTTACTTTCTTAATGGTTTGTTTTATGTGGATGTCGAATTTCAGATGATTGTCGATTTCTACACCTAGTAGTTTGGTGTGTGTGGTTGGAGTTATTTAAATCTTGTCTTTGGAGTTTATGGTAAAATCATTGTTCAGAGGGGGAGATCTACTCAGGCTGAAAAGAATTAGTTTGTATTTTTTGGGATTAAGAATAAGTTTGATGTTAGTAAAACATGTTTCGGCTAGAGTAAAGTTAGTTTGTGTTAGGGTTTATAGTTCCTTTAGGGAGGGGGCAGCAGTTATAATGGTGGTGTCATCAGCATATTGCACAACTGAGGCAGTGGGTAAGGCTGAAGAGATATGGTTGGTAAATAAAGAGAAGAGCAATGGGCCGAGGATGGACCCTTGTGGGACTCCTATGGATACTGGCAGTAGGGGGGACAGTTGGTCTTGCCATAGAACTGCTTTCTGACGGCCCGATAAATAGTTATTGAACCATGATATAGGGGAGGTGCATATGTTTAGGGTAGATACAGTTTCAAGAAGCATACTGTGGTTTACCATGTCAAAGCCTTTTGATAAGTCTCAGAATATTGAAGATACGAATAGACCCTTGTTTCTATGGTGGTTGACTAAATTGGAAAATGATAGTAGTGCTGTGGTGGTGCTGTGGGAAGGTCTAAAGCCATGTTGAGCTTTGGAAACCAGGTTGTTTTTTTTTTGCAGGTACTGCATTAGTTGAGAATGAAGAACTCTTTCAAATATTTTGGATAAAGGAGATAAAATTGCGATTGGGTGATAGTTGGTGAGTTCTAGGGAGTTGCCTCCTTTGTGCGGTGGAATAATATGTGATATTTTCCATGAGGTGGGTACCTTGCATTCTGACAGCGACTTATTTATGAGAATAGACACAGGATAGGCTGTGGCTTCAGCTGATATCTGCAGGAATTCGGCTGAATGGTTATCAGCTGCTAGTGTGGTTGGTTTAAGTTTCTTAAGGAGTTTAGAAATTACCTTAGTGGACACTAGGTGCAGGGAAAAGCTGGATGTATTGTTTTTTATACTGGTGTGGGTTGGGGTAGTTATTGGTATGGGGCTGTTATTAGTATTTTGGGTACTAGCAAGCATTTGGATTATTTCTGTAAAGTATTTGTTAAATTGTGTGGGAATGTTATCATGGTTATTTGGTAACACAGGGGTTGGAGTAGTGGATTTGCCTAGGTGCAGTATACTATTTATTGTGGCCCAGAATTTTTGAGGGTTGTGAGCATGTTTTTCTTGTATGTTTTTGTAGTAATTAATTTTGTCATCTTTAATTAGCTTTTTGGCTTTGTTGCGGAGTTCCAGATAATTTTGTCAGTGGTTTTGTTTTTGTGATATTGTGTCCAGTCCTTGTCCCTGTCTTTCATTATAGTTTTAGTATATTTTCTTAGCAATGGGTCATAGTTAGTTTTTATTCTTATAGTTTGGGAGGGAGCATGATAGTTAAGATTTCTAGGAAGGTAGAGTTAAAGTACTGCACGGCTTCATCTACAGGTAGTTGTTTTAGGAAAGTCCAATTACAGGATTTTAGTGCATTGGTGAAGTCTGAGGCTCTAAGTTCCTTTTTTTACATACTGTTCTGAGTGTGGGTTGGCTGATGCAGTGGGATCTGTTCCTAATTAGGTAGGTTGGTTGATGGTCAGTTAGACTATCAGGAAGATAGCCAAGATTTCTGAGCGAGAATGGGGGTCAGATAATAGTATCCAGTCTAAGATGGACTGACGTTTGGATGTTTTGTCAATTCTAGTGGGGGTAGATGAGATTTGGGTAAATCCATAGAGGTTAATGTGAGTAGTGGGAGTGTGGCTGGAGCAGATAAGCCAATTAATATTAAAGTCACCTAACAGTATAGTTTCCTGTGGAAGGGAGTTTGAGATCCAGTTTAGCAGGCTTTCCATTATAGTAATGTTATTGCCTGGTGGAATACAGCCTCCTGCAATGATTATATGTTTGTTGGAGTTTAGTTTTAATTTGGCAAGGATTAGTTCTACATCTTTGACTTCCTGGGTATTATAATCAATTTGTTCTATGTTGAGATGATTTCGAAATAATATTGCTACACCTCCTCCCTTTTTCCTCTATTCTATCTCTACAAATAATATTGTAGCCTGGGGCTGTGATCTCATTATTGTGGTGTTCTGGTTTTAGCCATGTTTCAGTTAACAGAACGACATCTTGTTTATATAAAGCAAGTAGGGCATGAAGGTCTTGTATTTTGTTAAGTATGCTTCTTACATTTATGTTGACATAGAGGAGAGATGAGGTAGGCCTGTGGTATAGAGGATTTAGGTGATTTGGGATTGCGTTGGTTGGTGTGTGGGGTCCTGGATTGGTGTGCATGTCACCAGAGCAAGTGAGTGTTTGGAGTAGTTGCTGGTAGAGTTTAGTTAGTTTATGCATGATTTTTGTTTGTCTTTGAAAAGAGTGGACATATATGTTGTGTATGACCAATACATGTGTGGATACAGTTTTAGTACAACAAATGACATCTATAGTAAGGACATGTCCCCGTTATGTGACCCACATTCATTGTAATCCATGAACAATATAAATCATCACAAGTATAGATGGATATCCTGAGATCATTATCCTCAAATCATCCATTTTATTGCCTGACACCTGTCAAGTCCATACAGTACATCACCATCCACCACAAAAGGAGGGGGAGTATCCATATTCATCAAGGATACCCACACCTCCAGGTTAGTGGCAACGCACGAAGCATCGGAGACCATTCATGTGCAACTAACCATAGGCAAAAACTGCCCTACAGTTTGTAGCATGCTACAGACCACCCTCTCAAACTCAGGAACCCCACTCAGCCTTCCTGAAGACACTGGAGAGTATGAATGTCTCTCCAAATACCATAATATTGGGAGACTTCAACTACCCAAACATAGACTGGGAGCATTACTCAAGCCCCAACACCCTAGCCCAAAGGTTCCGAGAATTCATAAACTCAAATGCGATGGAACAACTAGTCACCACTCCCACAAGAGGAGATAATATACTAGACCTGATCATCACAAACATGGGGACAAAATGCTCCACACCAGAAGTATACCCCTCATTGGTGAGATCAGACCATAAATTAATCTCACTGGAAATCCACATCCCGCCCCCACCCCCAGCACAAAAGACCACAGTGAAGAATTTCTCAAAAGCTGACTTCACACTTCTCAAGACTGAAGTGGTATCCTTCAAGGCCCCTGGTCCAGTAAAAACCACAGCCCACACCGCTGAATCCTTTATAAACGCTTTCTATGGACACGTTCAAGAATGCATGGATCATGCAATCCCAAATAAAACCAAGACCCATTCTCCCAAAGGCAGGCATCCTGTCTGGTGGACCCCAGCCATAAACAAGCTTTACAACAGGAGGAGGAAGCTACTACATGACAGAGCAAAATCCCCAAAAGGGAAGGCATCTCTGATCAGTACTAGCAAAAAACTACGATCACTCATAAAATCATCCAAGGTCAACTTAGAGAGAAAAATCACTAAAGACAATCACAAGGCCTTCTTTAGTTATGTTAGAAACCTGGGTGGAAACTCCCAGATATGCTCAGAGTTAGTCCAAAATGACAAAAAATACACTGAACCCACAGACATTGCCAACATACTGGCAGACAGGTTCAGTGCAAATTTCTGTACCCCCTCTCCCCCAAAAGGAGAAATATCTATCCCAGCAGAGTGTAGCCCCCCTGACATCTCAGATGCCCAGGTGAGAGCTGCCCTCTCCAAAGCTAAAAACACAGCATCAATGGGACCAGACATTGTCCCAGGTTGCGTGCTACATGAACTCCAAGAGGAACTAAACCTGCACATAAGGCTGCTGTTTAATCTTAGCCTTACTACAGGATACGTACCCAAAGAATGGCGTACAGCAACAGTGGTCCCACTCCACAAAGGAGGTGCTTCTACGGACCCTGGAAATTACCGCCCCATAAGCTTGATGAGCCTGGTCTGCAAAGCTATGGCGAGGATCATTATGGAACTCATAAACAAAGACATTGGGGACCTTCAGACACTGGATCCTACCCAATTCGGCTTTGTCAAGGGCAGATCCTGCCTTTTGAACCTGGTCGACTTTTTTGAAACAGTCACTAAGGCCATTGATGAGGGTAAGGCAGTTCACACAGCCTACCTTGATCTTGCAAAAGCCTTCGACACAATACCCCACTCGGGCATCATAGACAAGCTCACCAGCTTAAATGTAAACCCATATGTAATAAGATGGGTTGCAAACTGGCTCAAGGACAGAACCCACAAGGTCAGAATTGCTGGAGTCATGTCAGACTCTAAGCCAGTCACAAGCGGTGTCCCACAGGGCTTGGTCCTGGGACCCCTCTTGTTCGGCATTTATTTTTCCGAGGTGCAAGCAAACATAGGAGGATTGTGGCTAACAAAGTTCGCAGATGACTGCAAACTGGGCGCCATAACTGATACTCTAGCGGACATAAGCATCCTTCAGAAAGGCCTCATAGAAACGGATAACTGGTGCCAGAGCCATGGCCTTAAACTGAACGCCAAAAAATGTATAGTCATACCCTTTGGGAAAAACAAAGTACCCACAAATTACCACACAGGTGATAATCCATTAAGTACGGAAGAAGTAATCAGGGACCTAGGGACCCAAGTTGACAGTAACCTCTCATTTGACACTCACGTTGCCAAGGTGGTTAGGAAGACCTTCTATATTACCCACCTTATCATGAAAGGATTCACATCTAGATCAAGAGAGGTCATTGTGCCCCTATACTCTTCCCTTATTAGGCCCATAATTGAGTACAATGCCCCATTTGGGATGTACCTTACCCGACACCTGCAGCAGTTAGAAAGACCCCAAAAGTACCTCACCAAGAGGATCAAGGGTCTCAAACATATGTCATATGCTGCCCGGCTGAAGAAACTCCAGCTCTATTCAGTCACATACCGCCTACTCAGAGGCGATCTATGTCTGACATACAAGGCCATGTCCAATCCGGAATTAATGGACATGCTCCACCTCACAAAATCCAAATCCACAAGAGCGAGAGATTTGAACCTCAACACAGAAATAAATAGGACGTGCTGGAGGGACAGATTCATAACCCAGAGGCTCCCTACACTCTGGAACAGAATCCCAGTCCATGTTAGGCAGAGCCCCTCACTGACTCTCTTCAAGAGAAATCTTGATGAGTGGATGGGAGATCGTAGGTTTACCCCGGGGGTCATTTCTGTGTCACTACTAGACAGAGGCACAGTAAACTAAACCCTAAATGGGCATAGTATTTACATTCCAAGGGGTGGCGAAAGCCACACACACTCGGGCTAGGCTTATAAATGCCCTAGGGCAGATAGCCTAGTATGAACCTATGAACCATCCAAAGTCCTGTGCCTCCCTCCACAGTGTCTATCTGATGGTTTCAGTGGTATACATGCATAGACAGGTCTTGTGCAAGTCTACTGCCATCTTGTGCCTAGGACTTTTGGTATTGCTGTGAGATTTCATTTAGACACTGGTGGTGAAACTGGGAACATTCAGGATAATGTTGCTAGATCACTTCAATTCCTTTGAGGTCATGGTCAAATTACAGTCTCAGTGGACATGTGGATGGGGTGGCGAGGGCAAGGTTCACAGTTCCACTGAACACCATTATCCTTTATTCTTTTTTATCACCTTTATTAAATTGTCACTTAAGACATAGGCAAACATACATTAACAGAAAAGAAAACAAACCATATTAACATTCTTTACATTTCCACACATTATGCATCACACACATTTTCCTTTCCTTGTAGCTATCATCAGTCCAGAATTACATAAATTGCTGAATTCCTGCCTTTCCTCAACTTTACTCCTCCTTCTCCTGAACATTATTCAGCATGTATTATTCTCACAATTTCCATTTAATTATACATAATTTTCTTCTTCCCTTTTCTAAAGATCCTCTTCCGTTTCTTTTATCTCATTTATAATATTCAAGAATATAAACACATTTTTGGCAGCTAATAGAAATAAACTTAATAAGGCCTTACTATGTCTTGGCAATTCAGAGCCAGTGTCCTAGCTCAAAAGAATAATTTCCTTAGTTACAGACATTTGCTCACCCAATATTTATGACAGACTACTCTGTAGGGAATTTCTTAAAATCTGTCAACTCATTACATTTCTAAAACATATGTTCTCAGGTACCTCTTTCTTCCCATCACATCTCCAGCATTTGCTATCTACCTGAGGGAAAATTCTTTGAAATCTGCCTAGGGTATGAGAATACCTATGCAATGCAGAATTCTGTAGTTATCATTTATTTAAACAAGAAACATTATTTTGAAAGGAATTTTTACACCAAATAATTATTCTGCATTCAGACTACCATATATCAAAAATATGGGAACTTCTGCCAACATTTCCATGTCAAAAGATTCTGGGAACTTAACAACTACTGGTTAAAATGAGCAACTCAAAGCAAACTCATGCAGATGTCACACTAAAGAAAGGTATGCAGTAAGTTATGTCTACACTTCAAGATTTATTCTTAAAAATGGATGGATTTCATGAAAATTTAGAGAACTGAACAGAAAACAGTATCAAACAATTTCAAAAAATATCAAAAAAATTTAAAGAAATGTTACAACAACACGGGTGCCAGAACCATAGCGGGGGGGGGGGGGAGTAGCCCCCCCACACACACACTTTTACAGCTGCAAGACCTGTCGGGAAAAATTAATGAAGTGAAGTTTTCACGCTAATGTGGATTTGTGTGCAGAAGTTAAACTAACTAAACTAACTAAACTGTTCTTGTTCTCTTATTGCTCTGTGTTACAGGAGTTATGCTGCCGCTTTTCCATTGGTGCTGCCAGAGCCATGCCAGTAAGGAGAGTTTTGTTCTTTTATTTGCAGGAGTGTGTGTGTGTGCATGTGCGTGTGTCTACAATGCCCCACTGCTCACAACTGTCCAGATCAGCACAGACTATTCGGCTCATACACTTGGTCTGTTCCTCTTAAAATGTGTGGTTTTCTGGCAAATCAGTGAGAACTGAATTCACTAAATAATGATAGCCCTCTAAGTTTCAGTCTTTCTATCTTTCAGGAAACACATGGTAATACAAAACACTTTATTTTAACAATTTTCTAAGATTATACATGCAATATTTAAAATATGCCCCTGGTTTTGGGCCTTTGCCCCCCCCCCAAATAAATTTTGGCTTTTTCCAGATTTCTTGTGCTGCGAAGTTGAGAGATTTAGTTGAGTGTCATTTTCTTTCTTGACAGCATGGATACCTAAAATCCTACATCTGCAGGAGGATTTCTCTTATGGTATTGAAAGGCCTCATTAAGCAGTAGGTAAGCTAATACTATTAATCCCTCTAGCTCCAAGATAAATAGTAATAACATGTTTGTCATACCTTGACAAGGAACTTGTCTTAAAAACAGTACATATGAACTATTCAAGGAACACTGCCTTACTGCATCAATAATTTCATTCAATACTATAAAGTTTTATGTAAAACATTATCAAATCATTAAAACAAAAGTTAAATAGTTATGGAATATAATAATTTATTTAAAGGAACACATACTAAATATTAAACGTTTTTGCCTCATAGGTAGTCCTAATACCAAATCTGGTATGCAACATTAATAATGATAATCATTAGTAACGCACCTTTTTATAACAAGCTGAATAGTAGCTGCTTTGTTCACTCAAATTCACTTAAAATGAAAGTTATGAGTGCTAAACAAAGAAGGGAAGGGAAAGGGAAATTAAAGATAACTGCAAATGTAAAGATGAATGCTTTTATTAAACATATTCATGAATGTAATGATGGCATTTTGAAGGCTTGGAATTGCATATAGTTGTACTATAACTCGAATGCTTTCAGTTTTGCCTTTCCTGCATTTGGTGCAAATGCCACTCAAAAGTTATCAAAAGTAACCACCTCTTATGAAAATAGATGATAGCACAGTTATAACTAAAAGATTGGCATTCATATACTATACGCACCGAAGAAAATTTGTAAATACATACACATACATTTAGTATGATAGAAAAAATACACAAACATAAGGACTTCTTTAGGATACTTTCACTTACTTAGCTGATATCTGCATTAAAAGGGAGACAACAAGGTACTTATAACCTTGTTGTGTTTGGTTAGATCTGTATGAGAAGTGTTCTGTCACTGAAGACATGACTTGGACTCATCCTGATACACATACGTTTCTTTTGACATACTAGGTGGTTCTTGCTATAAAGCCTTCCTCTGTTGCTATGTAAAATAGTCCTCACACATCTTCCTATATGTTTTCTGTATAACTGGTTCATTGAAAAATAAATTTTAACAATATGCTATTTATTTGGGCAAGTATGATACATGTCTAAACATTGTTTTTTTACACACACACACACACACACACACACACATATATATATATATATATATATATATATATATATATATATATATATAAAATGTGTGCATGTGTGTGTGTATGTATGTATGTATATATATATATATATATATATATATATATATATATATATATATATATATATAGGTCCACTACACATGATTGAAATTTCATATGACTGAAATTCATTTGACTGAGACCAGAACATCAAAAGTTCAAAACACTGAAAACTCATTTGACTGAAACTCATAACACTGATACATTAAAGTAAAAGGTATATGCCCTTTTCCCCACTGTAGTGCGATCCTGGAGTTAGTATATATAGTTAGGGAGGGGTGCATACATTATACATTTTAAAACATACAGATGGATACTTATAATTGCATTGAATAACTCTTTGCAGAAGACAATATATACACCCCCCACCCCCCTAACTATATATATATATATATATATATATATATATATATATATATATATATATATATATATATATATACACTAACTCCAGGATCGCACTACAGTAGGGAAAAGGGCATATACCTTTTTACTTTAATGTGTCAGTGTTACGAGTTTCAGTCAAATGAATTTTCAGTGTTTTGAAATGTAATGTTCTGGTCTCAGTCAAATGAATTTCAATCATATGAAATTTTGATCAAGTGTAGTAAACCCATATATATGTATATGCACATAACAGTGATATTTATGAAACATTAGTCATATTGTTCTATGTACAAGTAAAGTTAGAGTTATGAAATAACATCAGTACAAATGGAATAAAACTAAAAGCTCTGGATCTAATACATAGGAGATTCTAGTTAACAATAGCAATATGGAAATAGTAGTTTTATACTTGTGTAGTGTGAGCTGGATGATTACAATTTTAACTTATACAGGAAAAATGGGGAAGGGGAAATGGCACATAGCAATTACAAACAATAACATCATAAATAGTTAAGAATACCTAAAATGTTAAACACATAAGAAAACCACACACATACTGAGTGTGTGCGTGTGTGTGCCTTCCATGGAAGGTTGGGTGCCGGGCTGGCAACTCGACACTGTAAAACTTCACTGCCAATCATGAGCGGACAGGTGATCCGCTGTGGCGATTCCTAAGCTGAAAAGCTGAAAGAAGACTGGGAATAATAAATGTTTACATGAATAAATAAAGCAGGTAGACAAGTAACACATATAAATACTAAAAGTTTTTGTCTTATATATAGTCCTAATACCGAGCCTGTCATGTGACATCAATAACAATAATTCATAGTATCTTGCGCTTTTTAGAAAAATGGCTTGTATCATAACTCTTTGTCCTTTTATATTCAATTCTAATGAATGGAAGCTTCAAATAGAAAAAGTAGAGGGGAAGAGGGTGGAGAGAAAAGAAAGGGGAAATCAAAGATAAAACTTTAAATGTAAAGAAGAATGCGTTTTGGTAAATGTTTCATTAATGTAATGATGACATTATGTTCAGTTCCAAGTGCTCATAATTTTACTGCAGCTCAAATGCTTTCAGTATAGTCTTTCCTGAGTTAAGCGTGAGCACCACTCAAAAGTTATCAAATGCAACTGCATCTTGAGTAATTTGACGGAAGCAGGGTTGCAACTAAAAGCTGGTTTTCATATACAGTACAAGCCAAAGAAAATTAATAAACATGCAAATGTAAATCTAATATACTAGATAAAATATGCGAACATGAGCACTTTTTTTAAGAATACTTTCATATGCTTACATGATTTTTCAGATTGATTTGGAATTAAATAAAATAATCATACCCCCCCCCCCCGGATTCAATAAAGCCTACATGGTCATTTTAAACTGTGTGCATCGCGGCAAGTTTTAGATTCAGTAAGTGGTGTGTAGAGGCGCACACACCCGAGCAAACCAGGTAAATACTGAGGTATGCTAATTACATAATAAGCAGCTAAATCGCATGCTAATCAACCAATCTAATAAAATGGAGCTATTCAATAAGCTATAAAGCATCCGTGTAGACTCGATGCTGGTTTGTGTGAATTTAAAACTTGAATTTGGTAGTAGCAATGATAGTGCTGTTAATAACTTTAGGAAACCAAGTTTACATATGCCCATCAATCATCCTCTTATAGAAGCTTTCTATAAACTTGTAGAAAATTATGTTTATAAAAAATATCAAGAGGAAGGCTTCTCTCATAGATACAGGACAACTAGATATAATTTAACTTATGATGAATGGAGAGCTTTAAGCAGATTACAGGCTGATAAGAATATAGCTATTAGACCTGCAGACAAAGGTGGCCCAGTAGTCATCATGAATAATGATGACTACTTAAGGACTATGAGAGAGATGCTTAGTGACATAAGCTATTATAGAATCATTGACATGCAAGAAGTGCCTTTGCTTACACAGAATATACAAGATATGTTGGATGATTTAATTCGAAGCCAGGTTATCACCAGTGAGTTATATAAATATTTGTTAGTAGAGTTCTCAGTGATACCAGTAATCAATGGTATCCCCAAGATTCATAAGAATGGGGAGAATCCCCCCATAAGACCAATCATTTTGGGCTGAGGCTCGTTTACACAGCCATTTTCTGTTTATGTTGAGGGAATGCTGTGACCGATTCTGGACAAGAATGAGGTGGTTCTGAAAGACACAAAGTAGTTTCTGTTAGATCTGTATAGTTTCATTGGTAGTGTGGATTTAGACTCTAGTAGCACCTTTGTAATGTTGGATGTACAGTCCTTATTTACAGTTATCCCCAATGATATAGGGGTAACCACTATACAGCAATATTTACTAAAGCATAGTGATTATGATGAAAAACAGAGAGATCTCATATGTCTTTTCTTGGAAGTGGTCTTGGAGAATAACATCTTCATGTTTGATGATGTGATTTACTTACAGATTGATGGCGTTGCTATGGGCACTTCATGTGCCAATAGCTACGCCAACATGTTCTTGGCCCATTGGGAGGAAGACAGATTGTTCATTCTGGATGAGTATAGACAGTTTGTCCCATTTTATCGAAATTTTGTTGACGATATTTTTTTCGTCTGGACAGGATGTCAATATAGGTTGGAAAGATTTGTCCAGGATATGAATCATATGACTACCTATTTAAAATTTACTATGACTCATTCACAGAATAAGATTGCCTATCTTGACATATATATTAAGAGATTAGATGGTGGTTTAATAAACACTGGGTTGTTTAGGAAACAGTGTTACAGGAATACCCTACTTCACAGACAGAGTATACACCTGCAATATATTTTTAGGAACATCATAAGGGGCCAAGGGATGTGAGCCTCTAGGCTCAATGTGTCTGACGTGGGTTTTACAACCGAGTTGGACTCACTAAGGAAAAGATTGGTTGATCGAGGTTATAGTGAAGCAAAGGTGAATACAGGGTTGTTGGATATGGATGTGTTAAGACAGGATAGGGCTAGTCCCTATTTTTCCAATTTAATGAATGGACAGTCTAGCAGAGTAGCATCTGCTCCGATGGAAATTAGGATACCCATGTTTTTCACTGTTGATAATATCATTGTATCAGACATTATCAATAGACATTGGGGAGTCCTGACCACAAACACTGATATTCAAGCCTTGGTCGGTGATGAGCCCAAGTTTATTTTTAAGAACAAACCTAATTTAAAGAACATGTTATGTCATCGTATGGGTTATAAGGATAGGGAGGTAAGGAATGTTTTTGGCTCCTTTCACTGTGTTCAATGTAACTTTTGCATTTACACTGACGCTAGTGATAGTTTTTTACACCCAGAGACTAAACAGTTGTTTAAGTTATATGTCTTGGCCAGCTGTGACACTGCACATGTGGTGTATTTAGCCATATGTGATCTTTGCGGATCATTTTATGTTGGAAAAACTAACAGGGAGTTACAAACTAGGATTAGGGAGCATTTATATGCCATTAGGATCAATTCACCCACCAATGCTTTAGCCAAGCATATTAAGGTTAATGGTGTGGAACATTGGTTTAGATTTAGGGTTATAGATGTTATAGAGCCCATTAAACATGGAGAAGATATTAGAAATGGTACTGAAAAGAGGGAGATGGGCTGGATTATGAGATTAAGGGCTGATTATGGGAATGGTCTCAATGAGAGAGCATCGTTGAGACCAATATTGAAATCAAGGGGGTGCAAGTTAGGTGAGTAATGGTAGTTGAGTTATTTTTTCTTATTTTTTTATTTTTCAGTAATTTTTAATTGATAGTATAGTATTGCCTTGCATTAGTTAATATAGATGTTTCCTTTGAAACCCTGCACAAGTATTTTAAGCTGAATGTTTTATATTGAACATTTTTTATCTTATATTGAATGTTATTTATGTCATTAATATTATTATGGAAGGTATGATGCACAGATGGTACTGCATAGTTTTGTATTACTGATTGTTGTCATGCTTTATATTAGTTTTATTAGCGTTGTAGCTTTAAAATTGAATGGTACTATTCTAGGTTTAATTGATTGACAGCAGTATAAAAGAAGACCATTTGTTTTTTGTGTGTAAGGTCTGATGAAGCGATAGTGAAAGCGCTCACCATTTGTACTGTTTGTACACAATAAACTGCTATTATCTTTTTTACAATAGTGGACAGTGGCTTCTTACAAAGTCCATGGTTGCCTGTGCTGCTTTCTCTATTGGTGGATTTTTATTATTTATTTTAGCAGCGGCAAGATATTTGCTCTGTTCATTGCAGTTTTGTTGGTTGGCTTTTTACAGACAGAACAATGTCAACTGCTGCATTTACAAGGTAAGTCTTTAACTTGGTGTGTATTGTGTAATAATAAGAATGAGTGGCATATCCTTGTATCTTGCTAACAGAGCAATATATCCTTCTTTGTGCCATAACAGTAACTCACTTTTGCCCCCCCCCCCCACAAAAGAGCAGTCTATCCTTGTTTGTGACATAACAGTAGTTCACCTTTGCTCCTCCCACCCACAAAAGAACAGTCTATCCTTGTTTGTGCCATAACAGTCTATATTTGTGCCAAAACAGTAACTCACCTTTGCTCTCCCCACCCATAAAAGAACAGTCTTTCCTTATTTGTGCCAAAACAGTAACTCATCTTTGTTCCTCCACCCACAAAAGAACAGTCTAGCTTTGTTTAGGCCATAAACGTACCCCACCTTTGCTCCCCCAGAAGAACAGGAAAATGACACATTTTGCTAATAAATCATCTTTGAATTACTAAAAGTTCTATCAAAGGAACTGTCATTGAAACGTGTATATATTTATCACAACTCATTCCACGTTCATCTATTGGCAATCGTGTATACCTCTGAAATGGCTTGGCAAATATGCTCATGCCATCAGTACACTTCTAAGTAATGCATACAGATAAAAGTATAAAATCCTTGGCTTCAGAATTTTATTAAATACATTCTGCATATACAGTATGTAGCTGAACATATGGAAGCATACCTTTTGAAGTTTAATACTAGTCTGTGCAGATATATCCCAAAGTATTGGTGTATCTTCAGTCTTCTCCACATAGACAAGTCTCCTCACCATCTGTTTGCCTAGCTACACAATTGCCCTTTTATATGAGTGTAGATTCAGGGCTGTCAGCACAGTGAAGATGCAAATGAGATGTGAATTCATTAGAATTGTTGAATCCCAAAAAACTGGATCCATGTAGGGATATAAACATAGTGCAGCCACTCACTCAGTGTTTGGTTTTAATGGATTACAGCTGTGACTGGTTAGTGTTTGGAAGAAGGAAAACACAACAGCACTGTAGGCGGCCTTACTTCCCATGGGTGTGTCAGTTCACATCAACAAAGTGTTCGATGTAAGGTTGGAAATGTAAGCAATCAGCACACAAGTCACGGGTTGTGTTCCTTCACAACTAACCTGCTCTTCATTTTTTGGCAAGTGCATATGACATTATTTCCCCTTAATATTCTCACACATTTTAAGGCCAATGATATAGAATAGCTTACACACTGCATTTCTCACATTATTGCTCAGATACATGATGAATGGCCAACAAACGCAGAAATGTAAGACAGAGTTGTATATTTGCAGGCAATAATCATAACAGGTTGTGTGATCACTAGCTGCACTATATCCAAAACTACTAAATGTACAAATAATACTTGTATAGTTTATCACTGTAGACGCTGTTGCAGTTGATTGTATGCCTATTGAGTTAAGTTCCATGTTGCAAAGCTGTTTGTGTGGCAGAGAGGAATAAGGCACCTATCCTGTGTTCTGAAGGTGCTTTGGAGTGAAAGTTCAAATCCAGACCTATGTCGTAATATCCCATGTGTACTAACTTTTTCTAGTGTGTATATCATAGGTTGTTTTTCCTCATTTCAACTACCTTTCCCTTTTCTTTCTTATTTGTTTTTTATTGGCCAGTGTTTGTGTGATGTACCACTTAGCACAAGCATGGAAGATGGAGAAAAATTAATGTCAGGTTTGACTGTGCTTATCTGGTTTGTGCAAAGTGCATTAGTGCACAAACTAGACAAATGGACCACCGAGAAAGCAGACAGGACCCAGACAGCCAAAAATAGAAACCAGATGCATTCAATTAATATTATTGGGCACTGTTCAAACCCGATAAATGATGTTGCACTGTGGTTAACAGCGAGACATTAACAATGATTAGTAAAATAGGGAATGTCCTGTGGCAGCAGGTTTTAAGTGTGGGGCTGGAGTGCAGATGGTCCTGAGTTCTAGTAGAGGGTGTGCAGTCTTTATTATATGTTGAGACACTGCAGTTTATAGCAGTGGACTGCAACATAGACAAGTGCTTCCTCAACCTTCCTGTTGCAACAGGTGTTAAGTGTAAGATGCCATACACATGGTCCTGGGTTCAAATACAGCATATTCCATACACTTTTATTCTTGTTCCATTTCCCATTATTGTCATTCTCACTTATAACACTTGACATGGCGTAGCTGATATTAATTATATGTATGAAGGCTAAGACTCTAGTATTGTGTCAGTTATGTATTCATTTATCTATGTATTATCACATTTATTCTCAAATGTATGACTGTGGGTATATTGTGTACTATTTTCTTGCAAGTATTTTTTTGATATCTGGACTCCCATGTTCTTCACATTTCTGCAACACACATACACAACTTCCTACAGATCCAATAACCTTGAAATTTCTTTGCTTGCTACTATTGTGCTCTGCTTACCATCATGTAAACACCTTGCTCGGTGGTGTGCACTGCCGAGCACTGTGTTTGTGTGAATGGTAAGTGGATCTCAACATTTTCAAACAGTCTGCTCAGTCCCAGTAAACACAATAAATGGAACTGCCAGGAAACCATCACTTTCCATTGCTCTTGATCTGTGGTAGACGTGGCAGACATTTCTGGAGAAGGTGTCAGATTTAGGGCACAGACGTGGAGTGTCCAGGGGTCCCAAGATTTTTACTGGACACCTAGTTAAGCACCACAGTGCCAGGCTTCTGCATGGGGACAATTCTGGCTCCCAGTATATGTTGGAAGTTTGGGATATTTTGGCCAGTGCTATAACCAGTGCCACTAGTATCCTGCACACTGGTGACCAATGCAGGCATCACTATAATGATCTACAGTGGAGGAATAGGGAACCCTCAATGCTTGGATCAAGGAACTTAGCACTGTGGACATCCTACAACTGTGTAAGTATCAACTACAGAGAGTTTTTGTAAGACTTAAAAGCTGAATGTAGGCAAGAATGGTATTCATAATGTTATTCTGTTTTGTTCTGTTTTTTCCACAGCTGCCATGGACCAGGAGGTCAATGTAAAAACCCATGGGGCTAGATTGGTGAGGATGAGTGAAGCATGTGGTATGTATGCAGCAGAAGAGTAGTGGTATTGTAACATGAAAAGTTAAAGATCGCTTTTTTGGTATTTTACAGAGTTGTATCTAAATGAGCATGCATATCTCAAAGCAAGTATGCACATGTCAAGGAGTATTTGTTTTAATCTGTAGTATAGTGTGCATTTGTTAGGAGCTGGTAGTCTTAAAAATAAATGTTCTCTGAGGAGGTGGTAGTCTTAAAAGTAAAGGTTAAGATAGAGTCATGTAACTGTATTAATGCACTATATATCACATATAAAGGTACTAAAAGTCTTTCGTCTTTTCCCGGTTAGGGGTTGCGACAGTGGAACTCCGGTCCACTCATGATTGGCATTGGATTTTATGGTGCCAGCCCGACGCCCAACCTTCAACGAAGGCACGCCCATTGATGCTCGCACCTACCTGCATGTCTTTAACATCACTTGACCGCGTGGAGGACATGCAGACTCCACACAGAAGGCGCTCCAGCCGAGAATTGAACAGGAGAACCTCTTGATGTGAAGCGACAATGCTAACCACTGCACCACGGCGGCTACTCACATATAAAGGTACTAATCATATAAAGGTACTAATCTTATTATATTTTTCCCTCACCCCAACCCAAATCTCTGTTTTTTTAATTTTATTTTTATTTTATTTATTTATTTTTGTTGTGTTTTATTGCATGTCATCAAAATGTGTCAATGTCTTCCATGTGTACCATATCACTAAATGTTCCACAGCACAATGGGGCAAGCCTGCCCCACAGGATCCACCTCCCCCTCCACCGGCTCCAGCGCCATTGCACAGCATGTATGGGATCCAACCTGGGAGCACCACCTCTGCTGCCCTTGCACTACCTGCCCCCTCAGGTAGTCCTGCCCTGGATGCTGGCCCTGTGGTGCCCTCCAGGAGCAATAGTGGAGATGGTGATTTTATCACCCACACCACGATGCCAGGCATAGTGCATAGGGTTATGCATTGCACTGTTGGTGCACACCTATGCCAGCTAGAGAAGCTGCTCTCCTTCATTTTACAAAGTAGTAGTAGGAGGAGAAGGAGACATCAAATACTCCAGCCAGTCACAGAATGAGGTGACAGCAATGACAGTCCAGTGGGTGAGGACTTGATTCTCACTGTCATCCAAATTGACGATCATGGACTATGGATGTCTCCACCCTCACCCCAATCATGGTGTCCCCATCCCTTTGTGTCCATCACCACCACTGTCTCTTGCCTTGCTTCCTCGCCTACCCAACTTACCTGACTGAAACATACCTATTCCATTCCCCAACATCCCTCTCTCTCTCAAAAAAAATGGGCACTTGTCCCACAAAAAAAATCGTCCCATACATAGCTCTTCATTTCACACATGTCTTCTTGACAACCTTGATTTGGTCCAATTGTCTATACAACATGATTATGTTGTGGTCACCCCTCTCTCTGTAGGTGACAATCCAAATTCAGTTAATATTTTGCATATATATATATATATACACTTTACACTGTTAAAGAAATGGATAGGTATGGTACTTTCCTACCTCTATCCTGCACATTCCTGCCCTGCTTTCCCTTTGTTCTTCCCCCTCCTTGTTCTCCATTTCACCATTGTCTTATCTTCCCCATTTCTTATCATTAATTTATTATTGTGAGATGGTATGCACCACACAACAACGAGCAACAACGGTAATGCAAACGTAGTTAAATGGATTACATCCAGCTGTAGTCAAACCCAGTACCATCTGGCCCCAAAAAAGAATGTATCACTGCATTAACTACATTAACACGTGCTGCCACAGAGTCATTTAAGTAGAAGGTATATTCCAGAGACTCATTACTAACTGTTAGACTTTGTTCTTCCTCCTGCTTGCTCCCCATGTCACCATTTTCCTATCTACCCCATTTTAACACCTTTAATCTGGTCAAAAAATGCTGGGGTGCCTTTTGTGTGGAGTCTGCATGTTCTCCTTGTGGTCGTGTGGGTTTCCTCTGGGTGCTCCCAAAGACAAGCTGTAGGTGGATTGGACACTCTAAACTGGCCCTAGGCATGAGTGCGTGCATGTGTGTGCCTTCCGTGGAAGGTTGGGTGCCGGGCTTGCAACTTAACACTGTAAAACTCTACTGCCAAGCATGAGCAGACAGGTGATCTGCTGTGGTGACCCCTAACTGGGAAAAGCCAGAAGAAGAATCTGGTCAAAAAAATAGAATCAAACACAACACACATAAGTAGCAGAAACACTAATGGATTTCTTCACTTTTTGGGCTCCATGTTTGAGAGGAAGTATGCATCATGCACCAGTGCACAGCAATGATGAGAGACAGCAAAATGCTGCATATCTCCACCCAATGCCACTTAACCCCACTGCACTGTATCAACACATCTCATGTAAACAATTCATGTCATTGGTCAAAAAGTCACCATAAACAAACAGGCAAAGTACAAGGCTTTCCAGCAAAAATAAGACACCACCACCAGTTTCAAGAAAGGCTGTACAACCTTTCTAGAAACTGGTGGTGTTGCCTTATTTTTGCTGGAAAGCCTTGCACTTTGCCTTTTTGTTTATGATGAATTCATGTCATTGCATTATCACTCTGTACTGAAAAGCATTTTAAAGTATTACATACACCTGTATT
Organism: Protopterus annectens; assembly: GCF_019279795.1. Lineage (NCBI taxonomy): Eukaryota > Metazoa > Chordata > Ceratodontiformes > Protopteridae > Protopterus > Protopterus annectens. Next base: position 1,372,784,049 of record NC_056732.1, on the reverse strand, counting down.
CGAACCCAGTACCATCTGGCCCAAAAAAGGAATGTTTCAATGCATTAACACGTGCTGCTACAGAGTCATTTAAGCAGCAGGTATATTTCATAGACTCAGTACTAACTGTCAGGCTTTAGCAATGTGGTGCTCATTTGCACACTGCTTACCTATGAGCAAACATGTGTCTCTCATGCATATGCACTTTGCTAACTGTCGAGCAAACCCACTGCTCATAGTGCTATGAAAATGTACATATTATGCTGTAATACTGCTGGTACTGTCCATTTCCTGTGTATGACATAAAATTACATGTGGAAACATTACAAACCGAGGGCCCTATCTAACAGTATGTCACATATTTACAACACATCCACGTGTTTTCACCCCCAGAAGCACTGCAAACCTGGGGTCTCACTACTTTTTTCCACAAATATATCAACCACTCTACAAAATGTGATATCAAATGTTGTGTGCTACACAATGCACATCAGTCTGGTAACATTCAGAGCTATAGCTATTGATTTATTTGCCTAAAAAGCCTTATCTGCAAGGGTAGTGCAGGAATCATCATGGACCATATCCACAGGGACATAGGTGACCTTCAACACAGTTGACCGTTCCCATTTTGGTTTTGTCAAGGGTAGATCTTGCTTATTGACCCTTGTGGACATCTTGGATATTGACCCCAAAGACCTGGATGAGGACTAAGAGGACATAACGCCTATGTTGAGTTATCCAAGGCCTTTGACATTATCCCCCATTCATGTCATAGTGAACAGCTCCCATCTGGGAATTAGGCCAGGCAGTACTAGATGGATAGCCAACTGGCTCAATGACAGAACACACACTCTCAGAGTTGGGACTTCACTTCCACCACTGAACCACTCACCAGTGGAATACCACAAGGATCTGTGCTGAGCCCTCAACTGTTTGGAAAATATTTCCCTGAAGCACAGGCAGCAGTAAATGGCCTGTGGGTTTACCAAGTTTGCAGATGACTGTTAAATGAAAGCACTCATATAGAGTTCACCAGTGATGGTAACATATTACAGAAGGGGCTGAAACAAATTAATGACTGGTGTCAAATTCATGGACTGAACCTTAAAGCATACAATGACTCATTGTCAATGATGTACCTCTGCTAATTATGGTATGCACAGCACCCACCTAAGCTCAAACACAGTGTTGTGAGACTTGGGAACACATGTTGATAGCAATCTAAACTTTCATCACTGTGTGCCCATAGTGGTGACACACACAATCTGCATTGCATACATTATACATATGGACATCACATCCAAGACCAGGGTAGTCATATCTCTGCTGTACTCTACCCTTATCACACCATAATGGAGTACAATGCTCACATCTGTGTGTACCTCACCAGACATTTGCAGTAATTAGGGTTGTGCCTGGGGAATCCCAGGCCTCCAAATATGACATACATGGAAAAACTGATATACCTGTTACTGTACTCAGTATCATGCAGGCAGCTGAGAGGTGACCTACTCTGCAGAACAGTCTTAAGCCCTGCCCTTCTGGAAATGGTTGACATCTACAATTCAAATTGGACAAGAATAATTTGCCCCAGGGTTTTCAACCTAGCCTGTGACATAAACAGAACATGCTAGGAGACAGATATATCCCATAACCATTCACACTCCTCTATAATAAGCTCTCACTGCCTGTGAAGCAGTGCTTCTCAATGACCCTGTTCAAGCACATTCTTGAGTCCTGGTTGGGTGATTTTAACATCACCTCTGGGCTGGCATCTATGTCCCTTATGGACAGACCCAGTTGGTGCTGCTCACAAACTTGTTCTGCTAAACACAACCATCCAACTATGCTTTCATAAGGGTACTTGTGTTTTTACAAAGCTAAGCTTCTAAACACCCTAATGCTATTAGGCTAGTGGCCTCATATGAACCTATGAAGCTATGTGCCTATGCAGGAATCCCAACCTCTTGTCCCCCACATGACCTTCTGATATAATCTGTTATAAGTTCACCTGCACTCCTGTATAAATCAGACTTGTGCTGTGGTGCTTGGGTAAAGCACTCCATTCTGAAGTCTGTGTGCTTAGGTAGGGGTTCTGTCCTCACTACAGTCGACTTGGTGTGTGTGTGACTAGACAGCAGAGCAGAAGTTTGTATCCTACAGTTACTTCTCCATTGACATGGATTGCTTTTATTTTGATACTTGCACATGCCTACACATCCATTTCATGCAAGCCTCCCAACCCCTTGTCTCCCACATGGCCTGCTGATGTCATCTACAATAAGTTCACCTGCACTCCTGTATAAATCAGACTTGTGCTGTGGTGCTTGCATAAAGTACTGGGTTCTGTAGTCTGTGTACTTGGATAGGTAGGGGTTCAATTTTCACTGCAGTCAATGGTGTGTGTGTGTGTGTGTGTGTGTGTGTGTATGAGCTCATGTTTGACATTACAGAGAGCATTTTACAGAAGCATGTGGGGTACTTTCATTTTCTCCTCAACAGACACTGCTGATGTCATCAGCTATAAAGTGCTGTCTGACACACTTCAAGTCAGACTTGAGATGTGCTGCTTGCATGAAGTACTGCGTTCTGCAGTCTGTATAATTAGATAGGTAGGGGTTCTATTCACACTGCAGTCAACTGTGTGTGTGTGTGAGCTGTTGCTTCACATTACAGAGAGCATTTTACACAAGCATGTGGGACACAATTATATTCTCCTTAACAGACACTGCTGAGGTCATCAATTATATCACATTTTTGGATATATAGCACTCGCACCAGGGCAGGGTCAGACACTAGCCTGGAGGCCAGGCAGAAGTTACCTCAACCTATACAATAAAGATTACAGTGTCATGGCTTTTAATCTAGCCACATACATGCTGGCATGGTTTGTAGGCCCTGTGTTATCTTTCTGAGAAAGCCCTGTGGTCTCGCCAACTGCTACATATGTCTGGTTTGGTGCATATAAAAAAGAGTATTACACTCTGTTAGTGTTCTAATGAGCTTTGATTACATTGCTGCCATACAATCCTAAGATATCAGTATTATGGTATGACTTATGATGTGCACAACATAGGCTTTCAATAGCAGTGAGGACAGTTGATGGTCAATGTTCAGATTGCTATCTAAATGTGTTCCCAGTGCTTGCGTCACTGGGTTTATGCATAGCAGGACTGTTGTCAATACTGTCATTAACATAGAACTCCACTTTTCAGATGAACAACATTACAAACACAAATTTCTGCACTTATTTGTACAATGTGTGCCTTTATCACCATTCAGTTGTGTGTTAGCTCCTCCTGTACTATGCTATCACCATTGTTGGACTCAATGATTGCACGCAATATACAAGAGTCAGCCGACTTGGTAAGTCAAAGTCCATATACTTTATCCTGAACCATTGAGAAATACAGTTCAGACAGTGAAGGGCCAAGCACAGATATCTGGGGTTTGCCAGTGGTGACAGCAATACTAGTACAGGTTAATTCATCAAATTTCACATGATGTGTTCTATCAGTGAGCCAATTGTTACCCATCAACTGACATAAGGTTTAATCCCCAGCTTGGGGGGTTTCTCAATGATACCTGCATATATGAGTATGCCAGATCCCTAGGCCAGATCCCAATAGGCAGCATGCACTGTTTTACCTTCATCCAGGCCTGTCACACTGAATCATTGGGCTGTGACAACATCACAGATCACTTATGGCATTACGCACATACACTATCCTGACACAGTTGAATACACAGTTCAACACACCTTTCACATGGCCTATGCTCCCACACAGGGATGTACATCAGCATGCATCCACCTGAGTTGGGGGGACAGCACCTGATGCATGGAAGTATAGAGACATCCTGGCTCTCCTCAACTGTGAGGTAGACAAACATGTCATCATGGACCTCTTCTACATGTACACTAGTAATATTCCAGGTGTGTGCAACAGTCCTGTGTGAGTTGTTAATGCTACACCTAGTCTATGTCTGAGAGATGTCCTCAAAGAGGTCATCGAGAGGATGCATGATAACAATGGTATCATCTTGTGGAACCTGAACAGGTTAAGGCATTTGATGCAAATCTACACTGAGGTGTTCAGTCAACATGGTCATATGTGGCCATAAACAGCTAGATCACCAAATGGGTAGACCAGTGTATGATGTACATGGCATTTCACTATGTTGACATGACATACATCTCAGGTTCAGTGATCAGGTTGGTACATCAGGGGTGTCTGCTAGGCCCTCTCCTTCCCAGTAGTTAAGTGATGGACATCACAGATGACATACAGCTGCTGTGTCCAAACAGCTGCTTGAAGGACCATAGCTTGTGGGCAATCATTGACTTCAGTTGTAATATTAGTATAATACAGACAGTATCAACACATTCCAAAAACTGCTGCCATAGCCATGACAACACCTGCATTGACAAGAAACATGGAGGTATGTCTTGAATCAGGAAACAGACACACCACACAAGTATAATGTGGACATCATGCCTTATAATCAGACCAATAGGTACGTGACCTGTGTCCTGGGGTAGAGGGTAAGTGGTACATCCAGCAGCATGTGGTCACAGTGCTGAGCAGTCCCTTGAATGTAACACAACTACTGGGTATGTGAAGGTCAAGTACATCAATGGCTATAATAAATTCATGGTTCCCAGCCTTCATCACACCAACTGTGTACAATGCACCCTTCTTCATGTACCAGTAATGTGTAACTGAAGTGTACCACCTTTGACAGAGTGCACTGTCAGACAGCTTATTGGCCATACCTAGGTATTCGTTCTGTGGAATATAAATGACTGTCTGATGGTGCAGAACACTAATCAAGTTGTTACACCAGCTGCATGTGTGCTACCTGTTCTACTTATGCACACACTACACACAGGTGTTTGACAACATTAATGGCATGTATCTCTTCCATGACAGCGTGGATTGTATTGTGCCATATACATATCCCATGCACACAAGACAACTAGCCTGTATTGCCCATACTGTAGGATACAGGTATAGCAGTGTTCCTCCTAACACCTCCAGCAGATGTTACAGTTCCAAGACAGTGTGCATGGTTACCCTCAAAGAGTGTGGATGTATCATAACAGTTGTTCAAGTGTGTGTCTGAAGACTCATCTCTTGTTACTCTACATCACAAATGTTATGTCAGAGGCATGGGATTAGTGGTAGTATTATTCTGATATTGTCCATGATTGTAGTTAGTTATTGTAATATTTTCCATTATCCTTTACCTGTGGCCACATTGCTGGAGGCCTCTGCTGGCAGTATACTCATATTCAGGCATATCAGTTTGCACAGCTTCACAATATGTACCTTACCCTAATTGTATGTCAGATCCCTGAATAGATATCCTCTACATTATTCATGTAAGGATGCTTATCTGACAAAAATATTCTCCCCATTGTTATGTCACCTTGTATGACAGTCACAGACGACACATTTTTAATCTACCATCCATACTGTACCATAAAGATAAGTGCCTGGTGTTGCTTCTACAGCTGTCTTCCATTGGTATGCCCTCCTTTGCTGTACATGAGGGAATTTCACCTGTCCTCTTTCCCTATGATCATCTCTATAATGCATTTGTGTGTCCCTATTCAATGCACGCACTTTCTCTGAGTGATAATTTTACATGGCAGTCCCATGTCCTGTTACAGATCATTAACGCAGATTCAGTACAGAATGCCAGGAATGGAATATCACAATACTCTGCACTGTAGGTACACTGTCCTGTACTGTATTTGGACCAAATATTTCACATTCATAACTCTCAACTGTCCAGATATTCCCAGGATATCCAGATGTTTTCCTATCAAATTTATTGCTCTCTGCCATATCACTGGGATGATCTCTGCATTGATGTGACTCAATATTACATACATTTGAGTGCATACCTCTAAACTGTCCTGGTTTGTGCAGACTGTCCAGATATCTCATATTTGTGATCTTTTCCTCATTAAATTTTGTTTTTCTGGCAAATCATTGACATGTCATTGCAGAGTGAAGTCAGATACTGATGACTGAGATTTGAGTTTCAAACTTCATGTTCTTCAAGCAGTTCATGCTAATGTACAACCTATTTATTCTATCAACTTTCTAAGTGAGGAAGTGCAATATTAAATATCTTTCCCTATTTTTTGAGCCTTTGTCCTGCTATTATGTATGCCTTTGTCCCCATATCTTGTTCAAAGGGGATGATAGGTACATCTGAGTTTCATTCTACTATATGTCTATGTAACAGCTATGGCAATTACGTCCCTATTTCTGTTTGAATATCCCTGGAATATGTTGGCCTTTGTGGAGATATGTTATCTAAGAGATTCACAGCTACCTGTGAAGTCCTGGTAGTCACTGTTGCATTCTGTGCAAATCCATGGATCGTAGGTGCTCTGTTTTACAAGGAATTGATATCTGCATTAGCTTATATGATTTCCTGGCCAGCAACACTGTTGCTCGCCATGAAACCTAGACTAGGTGCACCACCCCTCATTAATGTGCATTGCACTCTGCCATGTGCCACACACACTATCGCGCTTATATGTAAACTCTATGTAGACTCTACATGAAGCATACACAGAGTTTATTGAATACTGGAGATAGTGTTTGGACACTGAAGTCTTAAAGAGCCATACAAGCACAACTTGGACTTATCCCAATATAACATACTAACATAAATTGCTTTTGATTCATTAGGTGGTGCTTGCTATAAACAGTCTCCTTATATTGCTATGTAAAATAATCCTCAAACCTCTTCCTATGGTTTTCCTGTCTGACTGGTTACTTACAGAACATAATTTTAACAATATATTTTGTGTTTGAATGAGAATGAAACATATTTAAATAGCATGTTTTCTTTTCATAAGCGTGATATTTTAAATATCACATTTTCTTTTCATAACAGTGATATTTAACCAACATTAATCACACTTTTTTATATGCAAGTAAAATTAGAGATATGGGATAACATCAGTACAAATGGAATAAAACCAGAAGCTGGGATCTCATTAAAATGATTGCAGAAAAACTCATACTACATATAAAAATATTTTGCAAAAATAACTTTACTTTAATGATCCTTATGAATTAACATATGCTACTGTTAGATTGGAAGAAATAAGATAAACACAAACTTATAATGTGGAAATGAATGTAAATGATTGTTAAAAATCTACATGGGCACTTCAAAGAAGAACCATAAAACAGTTGCTGTAAGCAACATTAATTAGTTATGTAATAAATGTTAAACAAATGTAAATATATCAGACTACAAAAATGAACAAAGGTAAAACATTGATTACTCTAGGAAACATGATTTCACATGACATGAAACATCTATGACTATTACCTCTGGGTTTACTATATACTTGGTTCCATCTAACAAAAAGCACATGGAAGTAGTTGCCCTGTACTAGTATATTGTGAGATGGATGGTTATAATTTTAACTTATTGAAGAAAATGGGGAAGAGGATACAGCAAATAGCAGCAAATGTAAATAACTTTTTAAATACTTTAAAGTACATACTAATATTAAACAGATAAGTAAACCACACATATATTTATCTAATCTCTGGAAATTATAAATAAAGAAGTAAACTAGAAATCATTCTATGTAAGATACTATCATTAAAGTAACATATTCTAAGTTAACCACATTAAACATTATATTTACTTTCACATAAGACTGATTGACTTCTATGAGACAGAATTACCTTATACTTATCAAATCAATTATATGGGAAGAATACAACATACAGAAAACAACAGATCTAAAAACAGAGAGGTGGCTGCATGTTCTCTTTTCACTTTGTTTTTTTTTCTCTTCATAAATGTTTTTAATTATATGTTAAATGCTGTAATAACTATTAAGAAATGCAATAATCCTAACTAAATAACATAATCATATTGGAAGGATTATGAACAAGTCAACTTTTGAATAGTTACTATCAAATGTTTATTAATATCCATACACTTAGGATATAGTTAGTAGATATAATTATTCACTGTGTATGTCATGTATTTTATAAACCTCAAATTAATTTTGAATAAATTCAACAATTAATAGAAGCAAAAAATAATGAGAGGAGAAAGAATTGAAGAGAAGTGGTAAAGGGCGAAGGAGGAGAAAAGAGAAAGATTGAAAACGAGATTGTGAACAAATATGGAAAAATAAAAAGAATGAGAGGAAAAGGAATAGAATAGAAAGAGTAAGGGAAGAAGGAGGAGAAAAGAGAAAAATTGAAAAGAATGCTGAGAACAAATAGGGAAAAAATAAAAGGTAAGACTAGAAAAGGAAAGAAAGAGGAATGTAGACAAAAGTTGTCAGAAGAAACGAAAAGAGGAAAGAGAGTACAGGAGTAGGGAAGGGGGAAAGGAGGAATAAGGTGGAAAAATTCATAATGACAATAAGTCTCCAGACCAATAATCCAATAACTGCAGGGCTCTGACACCTTTGTAGGTTAATCTTAGACAAAGTTAGAAGGTATTACTTCTAGACTAAGAATCTTAATAATTCCATGTATATAGTCAGATCATATTTTATTAGATATCATGCTCAATATAGATTTCTTGACATGCCTGAAACATCCTTTTATATACCTCTGTCAAAAGGTTACTTGTTATACTATCCAATGCCATATTTAAATAGGAAATGTGTATTATTATAGCAATAACCCACGCCTGGGTGTGGGTAATGCTGGATTTACCCATGGTTGGCGTGGTTTGGTCCCGAGGCTAGCCCGAGGACCAAACAAAGCCAACCGTGGGTAAATACAGCATTACCCACACCCAGAAGTGGGTTATTGCTATTATACCATGACATTATTTAAGAAAAGAAACTATTACTTTTCTTAAATAATGGCATAGTATAATGCCTGTTTACTGCCCTTCCGCAGATGTCTGGCATCCGGCAGTTCTGATGTACTGCACACCGCGGTACATCAGAGGTGTGGGCAAAAGCAACAGAGAAAGCAAGATCTCCGTTGCTTTTTTTTTACTGTTTTGCTATGTTAAATGGGTTTAACATAGCGAGACAGTTTTAAAATAAGCAACGGAGATGTCCATTGCTTATTTTAAAACTGTCTCGCTATGTTAAACCCATTTAACATAGTGAACAGTAAAAGCAACGGAGATCTTGCTTTCTCCGTTGCTTTTTTTTTAAAACCTGTCTCGCTATGTTAAATGGGTTTAGCATAGCGAGACAGCTTTAAAATAAGCAACGGAGATCTCCGTTGCTTATTTTAAAGCTGTCTTGCTATGTTAAACCCATTTAACATAGCGAGACAGTGTTTTAAAAGTAGAGTTATACTAATGGAAAAAAGTCCAGGCGACCGGACCTTTTTCTATTAGTATAACTTGATTTACAATGTGCACGCTGGCCAATCAGCGTGCACGTTTTGGGGGGGTCATGGTATAATAATGAATCCTTTTATACCTACACCAATGAGTTGACCTTATCTTTAAACATCAATGGATTAAATAAAAATAGAGAGCAAATGTATTAAAGTACTTAGAAATAAATAAGACACAAATCATATTTCTTCAAGAAACACATATCAAACATTTAGACAAAAAATAACATGAAACCAAACAAATACATAATATTAGCCCAATCCACTTTTAAAAACAAAAGAAGAGGAGTCACTATCTTATGGAGAAATGATACACAGCCCCCTCAGATTATTTACAAATATGAGGATCAGGAAGGTTTGCTGTCACTTATAGGTATAAAATATAATAGAATATGGGCTTTAGTCAATTTATACTGGTTTCCTGGGATGTCAGCAAAATTAGCTAAAAAGCACTTAGATTTCATTCTTAGTAATACTAAAGGTAACTTGATAATAGGACGTGATTTTAATTGTGTATTAGATGACTCAGAAACCAATGCTACTAGAAAATTAAGATTAACATTCACAGCTAAAGCATTAAGAAAGTGGAAAGAATCTCTTAATCTAAAAGTTACTTTTAATACAAAAGACAACAAATCCTTGGAATTTACACACTTTTTTTTAATTATGGAATTCAAAGTAGAATTGGCAGAATTCTAATTTCACAAGATATCATCACAAAAATACTAAATTTCAATATAACCCCATTTTCTTTATCTGACCACAATGCATTTATTCTGAAATTTGAAGTAGACTTTAAAAAACTATCATCAACAACTAGACTTTCTGTCTGTATTACTAAATTAAAAGATTTTAAAACCTGGCTGCTTTCAGAAATTGGATTCTTTATACAAATTAACAATTCAGATAAAATTAACAAGATCATGATATGGGATTACTTTAAAACTGTACTTATGCTAAAACCATAGCTTGGTATAAAGTCAAATTAAAAGACTGATATAGAGAGATATTAAATATCCAACTTAAACTTCAAGAAGTTAAAACAAGATATAAACACAATGCCAAATCTGTAGAAGATGAAATAGAATAATTAAATACAAAACATACCGAATTTCTATCACATAAAACAGAACTAGCACTAGAGAAATTAAAAACTCTTTCATATTCTATGTGACAAAACATATGCATAACCTAACAAAAAGAATAAAGATTCAAGCAAGTGCTAATCACATATCAAAACTAAAGACTAATAAATATAATAAATTAACTACAGATATACGTGAAATACTACAAAAAATTAGACATTGTTATAAATCTGTAAATCCAAAAACAAAACAAAATGATATGGGTATAACATCATATATAGATCAATCACTCCTGAAAAAGCTTACAACTAAGCTCAAAGAGAATTTTCTTAAGCAAATTTCTCTTCGGGTAGTACTAAATAAAATAAGAAAATTTTATATATTGCGTCAAAAAAATATTTTTTTTTTACATAAAACTCTTAAGATATTCCATTAAACAAAATAATCCCTGCCTCTTGGAATTACTCATCAATTACTGGAATACTCAAAAAAAAAAATACAAGCCCCCAATTATGCTCCTCATACAGACCCATCTCACTTTTTAAAATTGATTATGAGATATCTTTGTCTATCCTAGTAGATAACATAAAAATGATAATACCCCAAATTAATATAGATCAGACAGGCTTTGAATTTAAAAGACTAACATTTGATAACATTAAAAAGATAACAACTCTGACAAATATTATGAACAATAGGAAACAAGAAGCCATTCCCATTAGCTTAGACATAAAAAAAACATTGATTCCTTACACTGGAATTATGTATTCAAAACTATTGAATTAATTGTCTTTCTATCACAATTTATCTCCCTGTCAACCATCATATATAAAATAATGAAGTAATTTTTACCATAATATATCACCTTACTACAGGAGCAAAACAAGGATGTCAATTTTCACTTTTTTTTATTTGTACTAGCCATTGAAATATTAATTATTATAGAATGCAACTCAAAAAGCATGCTATTTGGAGATGACAAAATGTTAACACTTCAAAGCTCTAAAGAATTATTAGAAGAATTAGACAGTATTATCAAACAATATATAAAAGAATCACAGGCCTACAGTTTAACAATACAAAAACCAGAATTCCTATTCATAAACAAAAAAAAAAGAAAACTACAAATAAATCAAAATAACATTATTGGCAAAGAATCCTAAGTCTTAACATACCTATTTCTATACTAAAAACAAAACATTCAAACTATGGAAAAAATATTGAAATTATATCTAATTAATATATTCTTGGAGTAATATAATAATAATTCCCTTTGAAGATAGATTACAAATAATGAAAATGGTACTCTTTTCAAAAATTTATACTTAAAACAAGTTCCAGCACTGGTCTGGTTCCAAATAAAATTCATGAAAAAAAATCAATACAGAATATTACTTAAGAGACTCATGGCATCTTCTGGTGCTTCCTAACATCATCATTTTATGAAAAGAAGATTTCGTTTTGGTGACTTTAGATACAGTTTTGCTACACACCAGCACAGAACAACAAGCTGGAACACAATTTGTTTGAAACTACTTACACAACTATACCGACTTCACACACGTCTTCATCATCACCATTTGCACATTACTAGAATTAGTACTGGTAAATAAACAAAAAAGCAGAGTTGCTATGGGAGTTAGGGTAGCTCCATTTTTTATGAACATTTTTATAGTCTGGTGGGAGCAGGAACACTTGAAAAAACATCATTTTTTCTCCAAAGTAATTTTTTTTATAAGAGATACATCAACAATATTACTCTCGTGTTGGGGGGGGGGGGGGGCAAAGAAGAATTTGAAATGTTCCTCAACTACTTAGGCACCATTTCTTCTTTTTTGCAATTCACTGTAGGGGACTATGGCACGTGTATCAATTATCTAAACATTGAGCTTTTCTTCTACATGTTTACACAAAAAGGGGGTGGGAATATATTGAAGAAAATTGGCAAAGGAATCAAGGTATTGGAAGCAAATAACTAGGGAGGGAAAGATAATGGAATGGAAAGATGCCAAGAATGCATTTGGACTGCAGGTTAGAGATTGCCTTACATTATCAAGGACTGATATCAGAGTATGGGCAAAGGGAAAGGAATAGGGGTGATGCTAAATGAAAGACCAGGACTGATAAAGTCTTTGGTAGAATCTAGAACAAAAGTTGCTGTTAAGAAAGGAATAATTAGCACATCATAAAATATATTGCATGATAACTATAAGAATCAATCACAGGAGGTTAGGAAGGAGGTTAGGGAAGACAGACTGGATAAGCAATTTACAAATAAAAAATGGGGAGGGGGGTATATATGCATGTCTCCCAAATACGCAACAAACTCAAGAAGATTTAGGATCTTTGCCTGGAAGTGTTTGCATAAGTATTTATATACCCCAAGCAGGCTCCAAAGAATTTTTCCTCAGGTAGACAGCAAATGCTGGAGGTGTGATGGTGAAGAAAGAAGTACCTGGGAATATATTTTCTGGGAGTGTAATGAGTTGGAGGACTTTAAAGATTCCCTGCATTGTTGGAGATGCTGGGTGAGCAAATTGGAGTAACTAGGGAAATTATTTTTTTGAGCTATCATACAGACTCAGAATTGCCTAGACATAATAAGGCCTTGGTGATCGGCCACAAAGCAACTACAAGAAAATAGAAATCAGTCTAAACCAACTTTACTGGAAGTAATGCAGATAGCAACAGAGATAAAACAACTGGAACTGGGATCTTTGGAAAAGGGTAGGAGCAAATTACATAGGAAAAAATGGGAAATGTGGGACTAATACATGCAGAGGAGGAACAAGGTTTAAAAGAAGGCAGGATTTGAATGAGCTATGTAACAGTTGGCTGGCAATGACTGGATATATTAAAACTGATGTATAATGTTTGTAGCTACAGCTGTGTTAGCACTGTTTGTAAGGTATCATTTTTGCAACTGAGATTGTGTTGTTATGGTTTATTTTCATTTATATATATGTAAGATTGCATATGTCATGCATGAAAAGTTAATAGAGATTTTTTTGTTTAAAAAAACATAATTACACAAACATTAGAGAACAAGATTTTTTAGAAAAACACTTTTTTAACAAATATCTTTACACAATGCAAAAAGAGTCTGTATCCCTAGTATATGAAGAAGAACATAGTCAGGGTACAGTATATACTTTTTAGAAGACTAACTAGCAATAATATGTTTTTTAAATAAGAATCAGAGAGACTTAGATTTTTCTTTCTAGAACGTGGATAGGAAAATGGATTGAACACATAGAGGAAGAAGTTTCATTCCTCAGGAAAAGCAAGGTTATGCCAATCCTGAGCAGAACTGAATTTGAAGCTGTATTGGTAGAGTTGCACACACCAAATGATGGACAAACAGAGGTAATTTGTTATAAGAAAGCTTTTCAACTACCAAATAATGTGTGATATGAATGTAATCAAAGAAATTATGATAGACAATTTTAACCACTTGGAACAAAATAGAAAAATACCACGAAGGCCAGAAACTGTTACCTCCTCTAAATTTTTCAGCAAAAGTCCATTTATTCAGTAACAAATATACTTTATAGCAACAAATAACAGCAAATAATCTTTCTTGTATAGAACAACAACTAGAAGCAGAATAATCTCTTAGTGCCTTGGCTGAAACAGCCTTTACAGAGTAAATTGTAACTGGAAAGACACACCTTTACAAATTCTAAACCAATTAATTAAACACTTATTCTTTGATACAATCAAGTAATTAAATAAAAATGGATGAATATTTAAAAAACCCTTTCATTCAAATAAAACTTTTCCAATGGCATTCTTTGTTCAACCCTAACTGTTGTAATGTATTATATTTCAGTATAAAAATTGATTGCTTTTTTCCAAGTAAATATTTATCCTCTCTTCTCTCACAAATCTTGAATTAATTTGGTCTAAAACTGAAACTTGTAAGCTACTAAAATCTCCTTTATGCTCTGCTACTGGGCTTATAACCTTATTATTTTTGATATCCCTTACATGTTCTTTTATTCTTTCGCCCAGACTTCTTTTACTTTCTCCTATGTAAAAACTATCACAAGGGCATTTAATGGCATACACAATGCCCACACTTTTACAGGTAAAACGTCCTTTTGTTTGAAACATCTTGCCATTTATTTTTTTGAATGTTGCTACTATGTGTTGGCATATTGTACATTTACCACAGGGTATCGTGTCTACTTCTGATATTATCCCTGTTATTCTTTCTACTGGCCTTCTAAAAGTACCATGAACCAAAAACTCTTTTAAACTACAACCCCTTTGATAGGAAAATTTTAACCTCACTTCTGTAAGAGATGGAACCTCCCTCTTTATTATGTTCCAATAATCTCCCAGCAACTTTTCTAACTTTGTTGAAAATGATGTATATTTTAACATGAAAAATAGGGTTTGATTTAAATTTAGTTCTTTTTCTTTTGTCCTATATTTTTTACCTTGACTTATATTCTTAAAATCTCTATCTCTATATATTCTAGCGTAACTATCAAGGACAATTTCCTCATCATATCCCCTACTCAGGAAAGTACAGTTTTGTACCTACCATAAATGTAGATGTCCGATAGGAATGCATCTGCAGTCCTTACAAATGGGTTGTCCTGTCGTCAGGCAGCCCTTCGGTCGGCCGGATTCCAAAGTCTGGGTCTGGCCTCGGCTGGTGTCGCACTTCACCGGACGTCATAGCGGCAGTTATTCGAGTATAAAGGCATCAGCTGACGCCATTTTCCTCAGTGTTTCTTGCCCCAGATGCCAGGTGCCCTCTAGGAAGGCTAAATTTGGATAAATGCAAATGTTTCCAAATAGTAGAGAGCAAACAAAAAATAAACATGTATGTACATATATACAAACAAATACACCATAATAGATTCCCCCAGCTAGCTACAAGATGGGCAATACCCTAGGAGTACCACAGAGGGGAAGGAGGGTGGGTAATCCTGACTGCAGATGCATTCCTATCGGACATCTACATTTATGGTAGGTACAAAACTGTACTATGTCCTTCAAGGATGCATCTGCAGTCCTTACAAATGGGTAGAATACCATAGCCAAACTGGGGGAGGAGGAGAAAGGAAATTATGGTGTAGTTAAGATCCCTTGCAAAACAGCAGTGGCAAAACCTGCTCGGGATCTAGAGTATAAAGGTAAATTATAATGCTTGGCAAATGTATGCACGGAGCTCCAAGTAGCAGCCTCTAAAATGTCTTTGGTAGCCACTCCTCATAGAAAAGCTGTGGTAGTGGCTGTAGCCCTTGTAGAGTGAGGCCTGATGTTTTCTGGAGTTTTCTTCCCATGGTAGGAGTAACAAAATCTAAGGCAATTTTCTATCCACTTAGAGATTGTCTGTTTTGAAATTGCTTTTCCTTCCATTCCTGTTGCATATGCTACCAGTAGCCGGTCAGTTTTTCTATTACCCTTGGTCCTGTCCAGGTAGTAGCGTAATTGCCTATGCACATCCAAGGTATGTAACAGTCTTTCTCCCCTGTTTTGTGGGTTGGGGAAGAATGTAGGTAGGTGGATAGCCTGATTCAAAGATACTCTGGAAACCACCTTAGGCATAAAAGTAGGATTTGTTCTCATGGACACTCTATCTTGATGGAAGATCAGGAAGGGCTGTACTGCCATTAATGCCTGTAGTTCAGATACCCTTCTTGCTGAAGTGATTGCCAGCAGGAAAGCAGTTTTTCATGATAAGTATTGTAATTCTGCTGTGGCTGCTGGTTCGAAAGGAGGGAGTGTCAATTTTTCTAGCACAAAGTTCAAGTCCCATGCTGGCAATGGTGGCTTCCTAGGTGGTTTTACGTTTTAATTCCTCTCAGAAACTGCCTGAGCAGAGGATGTGAGAAAAGTGGAGGATCCAAGTCGTATTCTGCTGAAATAGCTGATGCATGAATCTTAATGGAAGAATAGGACAGGCCTTTGTGGAAGAGCTCTGCCAAGTATTCCAGGATGTTGGCTATGTTTACCAGTGACACATTTTCTCCTTTTGCAGTACTCCAAATGGAATATCTTTTCTATTTTGCTGAATAATTTTTTCTTGTTGAGGGTCTGCGAGACTCCAAGATAATGTCTTTAACCCTTTGTGATAAATTTGGGTTTTTTGTTCTTATGCAATGTTCCAGGCAGTCAGCTGCAGTGTTTTCAGGTTTGGATGCAGGGTGTTGAAGTTATTCTGTGTTAATAGCAAGGGAACAAGGGGTAGGGGCCATATTTGTTCCCGAGACATGCTCCTCAGCAATGGATACCAATGTTGTCTTGGCCAGTCTGGAGCTATCAGAATGATCCTTGGACGGTCCTCTTTGATTTTCAATAGCACCTTGTGCATCAAAGGAAGTGGTGGGAATGCATATGCTGTCAGGTTTTTCCAACTGAAAGATAGGGAGTCCACCTTCCAAGCAAGTGGGTGGTACATCCTTGTGCAGAATTTCTTTAGTTGGTGATTGCATGGGGATGCAAATAAGTCTATCTGTGGGAGTCCCCATTTTCTTGTAATGGTTTTGAAGATGTCCGGATGGAGCATCCATTCGTGGGCATCCGTGGTTGTTCTGCTTAGTATGTCCGCTAGAATGTTTTCTTTTCCTGGTACAAAAATTGCTTGTAACTGAATGTTGTAACTCAGGGCCACATTCCAGAGGTCCATTGCCATCCGGCATAGAGGGTACAAATGTGTGCCTCCCTGTTTGTTGATGTACCACATAACTGTGGTGTTGTCCGTCCTTATCAACAGTTGACCTTGTTGTAGAAATGGTCTGAATGTCTGAATTGCCAGTTTTACTGCCAGCATTTCCTTTTGATTTATGTGCAGGAGCAGCTGGTCCGGAGTCCATGAACCTTGTATGCACTTGTCCAGCATGTGGGCCCCCCAACCGAGGTCTGAGGCGTCCGTTGTGATGGTTTGGCTTGGTTGAGTGTTGTGGAAGGGCAATCCTTTGTTTGATTGACAGGCCTGAGCCCACCATAGGAATTCTTGCTTCAGGCATGGAATTATAGGAATTTGGGTTTCTAGGCTGTGCCTGTGCTGAGACCATAAATTCCTTAGGTACCACTGTAACTTTCTCATATGCAGTCTGGCATGTGGAATCAATATTATGCAGGATGCCATGAAACCCAAGGCTTGCAGGACTTTTCTTGCTGTTAGATGGTTCTGCTTTGTTAATGTCAAGAAGTAGAGAGGGAGTTGTTCCTGTTTTTCTACTGTTAGGAATGCCATTTGTTTGGATGTGTCCAGCTCTGCACCCAAAAAGGTTATCCTTTGGGATGGTATCAGCCTTGACTTTTTTATATTGACTGTGGATCCCAGGGCTTGTAGTAGGTAAATGACTCTTTTCAAGTCTTCTGCTAACTTGTTTTTGTTGTCCGCTTGTATCAGGCAGTCATCCAGGTAAGGGTATATTTGGATTCCCTGAAGTCTGCAATGAGCAATAACTGATGCCAGGCATTTCGTGAACACTCTGGGCGCATTAGATAAGCCAAAGGGCAATGCTGAGAATTGATAATGCTCTGATCCTGCAAGAAATCTGAGGTATCTTCTGTAATTTGGTCATATGGGGACATGCAGGTATGCCTCCTTGAGATCTAGAGTTACCAGCCAAGACTCCTTGCCCAGCATGGGAAGAAGCTGCTGTAGGGTCAGCATTTTGAATTTTGGAACAATGAGGAATGTGTTTAAAGCGGACAGGTCGAGTATAGGTCTCCATTTGCTTTCTTTTCTTGGTACCATGAAGAGTCTGGAGTAAAATCCTTGCCCTTGCTCTGTAGATGGTACCTTTTCCACAGCTCTCATTCTTAATAATTGAGTTATTTGCTTTAGAGCTTCTGCCTTTTGATTTGGAGGTAGGTTTGGCATTCCTCTCTTCCCTGGTAAAGTATGGAAGTGAAACCTGTAACCTTGGTCTATTGTCTGCAAAATCCACTTGTCTCTTGTGATGTAATGCCAGTTTACTGAAAATAAAGTTAGCTTCCTGCCCAAGGGTGCTTCTAGTTGTTCCCTGGTAGGCGGTGCTAGAGCCAAGTCACTGTGATTGTCCTGTAGTAGTGGAGGTGGCTGTGTCTGTGGCTGCACCGCGCTGGTTGTTACCCTGCCACTGGCATCCCCTGTAGGCACCCCTGGATTGACTTCTGCCTCTTGAACGCCTATTCCTGCCTCTCTGAGCTCTGGAGGAGTCTGGAAAGGACCAATTCTTGGAGGGCCAATTCCTGCTAAACCTTGGAGGTTGGACCTGTAAGAAATCTTTCACTGTTTGGACAGATTTTGCCTTTTCTTCCATCTTCTTCAGCACCTGTTGTGCAGGAGAGCCAAACAAATTGATCTTGTCCATGGGAGCATCTAGTAGTTTTGATTTAACATGGTCTGGTAAGGCCTGCTCTTTTAACCATGCATGCCTTCTGATAACTGTGCCAGTCATGGCTGATCTAAAGGAAGCCTCCAGTGCATCATAGCCGCATTTTAAGGAATGGTTACTGACTTGCTGAATGTTATGTACCATTTCCTGAACATATTTTTTGTCTAATGGTTCATCTGAGGACAGTTTTTTAGTTAACTGATCTAGCATAAATTCTTGATACTGGATCATGTGGAATTGACAGTTCAAGGCCCTAGCTGAAAGAGTAGCAGAAGTGTAAACTTTTTTACCCCATCTCTCTAAGGACCTGGATTCCCTTTCAGAGGGGAGGGGGTTTTTAGCAGAGGTAGCTGTTACAGCCTTAGGACCCTGGGAGATAGTCTCTGGGTCTGCAGAAGGAGCCTTATACAAATGGTAATGCGTGTCCGGGACCCTGTAATACCTATCGGGCTTAGCAGGGGCCGGAGGTAGTGAATCAGGAGCAGTGCAAGCATCATTAAAAGCATCATCTACAACAGAGAGAACTGGAGGTATGGCTAAAGGTCTATGTTGTGGTAAATGCAGAAAAGTTCTAAGCCTTTTTCTAGAGTCAGAAAAATCCTGGCCCTGCCACTGAAATTGTTCCCTCATAGCATGCAAGGTTTCCCCAAAGGAAAATTCCTCAGGTGGAGAGGCAGAAGGAATGGACTCTTCAGCATCAGAGTCTTCATAAGGGGAGAAAGGGGCCTCTGGAGGGTTAGTAATATCTGAATCATCAGAGGAATCATCTGTCGAAACTGGCTCAGGGGGCTCTGCTCTAGGCCTCTTCTCTGGGGGTGGGTGAGAGGCCCTGTCAGGGTGAGGTTGGGATCCCCGGATTAAAGAAATGAGATCCTCTGCTAGACTAAGCATTTGAGAACTAGAGCTAGGCCTGTGAGAGGGGGTCTTAACAGGCACAGATTTAGTAGATTTAGGTGCTTTAGCCCTGGCAAAGGCCTTAATGGACATGGATGCAGGTGGCCTAGCAGCTCCACGTGCAGGGGTAGAAATATCCAGGGGGATAGTGTCAGACAATTCCTGAGAAACTGCAAGAGCAGGCGGTATATCAGAAGCCGATTCCGCCAGGTTGGAAGAGGCCTCAGTAGGAGGTAAGTTTTCGGCTGAAGGAAGAACCGCTTGCTCGGTTTCAGCCGAAACCGAGACACTCGCGGTTGGCTTAACCGCGGTTTCGGCAGAAACTGCAGACCGCGAGTGTCGGTCCTTTTCCTTGCGCTTTTTAGATATTTGCGTAGTCGGAGGATCCGACGGCATAATATAAGCAAAATCGGAGCCGAAAAACCCCTCAGCAAATTCCGACCGACGTTTAAGCGTCCGTCGGTTAAAAGAAGCACAGGCTAGACAAGCTACTACGTTGTGGTCTGGGCCTAAGCAAGGTAAGCAGTAAGAGTGGAAATCTTTATGAGGTATTTGTTTCCCACAGTTATTCACTTTTTCTGACATCAGCTGAGGCAAGAAAGAGTCCCCAACGGGGTACTTAGCTTTTTAGAAGTCTTCGTAGAAGTATTCGGTAGTAGTAATCTCTGGTTCTGACCGACCGGCACTTGCGAACAGCTTCTGCTTCGGGCGCCACGCGGCAAGAAAGACTGAGGAAAATGGCGTCGGCTGATGCCTTTATACCCGAATAACTGCCGCTATGACGTCGGGTGAAGTGCGACACCAGCCGAGGCCAGACCCAGACTTTGGAATCCGGCCGACCGAAGGGCTGCCTGACGACAGGACAACCCATTTGTAAGGACTGCAGATGCATCCTTGAAGGACATCATGGCAATTGTTTTTTTAGCCTCCCTTTCAGAATCCTGTATGTCACTACATAATCTTTTTATTCTAGGGATCTCTCCATAGGGGATGTCTGTCAGAGTATGTGCTGGGTGGCAGCTGGATGCATGTAGCATATGGCTAGGCTGTTCAAACTTTCTGTATATTTTAGTTTTAATCGTTCCATTCCACAGGCCTTCTAAAGTTATGTCTAAATAATTCACTTTAATCCCTTCCTGTAGGCCATCATATGGAAATTGTCATTCAAATAATCAATGAATGAATGTACTTCATTTTTGCCCCCTTTACAGATAAATATAAGGTCATCTATAAACCTAAAATATTTTTTTACAAAATTTCTATAGAATTGACTTCTGTAAATATGAGTAAATTCCACAAGGTCCATAAACAAATTTGCATACGTGAGAGCAAATGCCACCCCCATGGCTGTGCCTTGCAGTCATTTATACAGATTACCATTGAATTCAAAAACATTGTTAATCCAACAAATATATATTAATTCCTTTATATAATGTGTTCTGGGATTATCTCCCATAAAATAATCCAGTGCTTCCGTACCAAACTCATGTTGTATGCTTGTGTACAAGCTAGTGACATCTAATACTAAAAAATACATGTCTGGTTCCCACCTGAGTCCTTACAACTTATTTAAAAAGTCAAAAGAATCCTACATGTAGGATGTCAATTTCACCACTTCTTTCAATAAGCACTCATTTAAAAAACATCCTAAATTATAGGTTATTTTCATTTATATAAATGTAAGATTGCATATGTCATGCATGAAAATTAAGAGAGAATTTTTTTTTTGTTTAAAAAAACAATTACACAGAGAGCAAGATTTTTAGAAAAACACTTTTATTAACAAATATCTTTACAAAATGCAAAAAGAGTCTGCATTCCTAGGATATGAAGAAGAATATAGTCAGGGGACAGTATATACTTTTTAGAAGACTAACTAGCAATAATATGTTTTTTAAATAAGAATCCAAGAGTCTCAGATTTTTCTTCTTGGAATGTGGATACGAAAATGTTTGGATTGAACACATAGAGGAAGAAGTTTCATTCCTCAGGAAAATGCAAGGTTAAGCCAATCCTGAGCAGAACTGAGTTTGAAGCTGTATTGGTAGAGTTGCACACACCCAAAGATGGACAAACGGAGGTGACTGGATATAAGAAAGCTTTTCAAATACCAAATAATGTGTGATATGAATGTAATCAAAGAAATTATGATAGACACCTGGAAAATAATCATTGGCAACCGGGATTTGGCCAAGATTGTTGGTAACAGATCTTTGTACACATACAAAAACATAGAACATCAAAACTATGCTGGAGAGAAAAGACAGGTTACTTCACACATACATTCATCATGTGGCACTTTCAGATGTGGAAAGTGCAAGCAATGCAGGTTTGTCATAAATCTGTCAGTATTAAACATCACTGCATGTAATTTTATTTTTTGGCCAAAAGAGAGGTTTAGCTGTGATTCCAAAGGACTGGTTTACTTTGCACAGTGTGAATTATCTGAAAGTTTCTATATAGGAAAACTACTAGAAGATTTTCCAGGCATATTTAAGAACATAACCTTGTTATTACAAACAGAGATGAAAAAAACACTTTGGCAAGACATTCTAAGACATATACAGATTTCAAATAATTTTCCTTTGGAGCAATTGAAGCTATAAATAAGGGTCTGTTTACAGGGGATTATAAGGTGTGGCTAGAATGTCACAAGTCCTACTAGCAAATTAAATTGATTGTGGACAAACATCCAGGATTAAATGACAGCATCAATATTAAATGTTTCTTGTCTGCACAAAAAATTTAGAATCTTAACATCTTTCAAGTAAAATTATTTTTTCAGAAATGTATAAGACACATTGATTTAGTCTGTATGTATTTGTTGCATATATGTTTCTCCATTGGTTGTTCTAACTAAGGAAGTTTTTTTTTTTTTTTTTTTAAGAAACGCTGATTAGACCACTCAGACAAGGAGTGGAATAGTATGTATTTTCAATACATGTATGCGTATGTTGATTGGTTGTGATAAAACATAGCAGCTTTAATGATTGGCTATAAATAAAACAAATGAACAGTTTGCATTTTTAGCGTTAGTCTATGTTGATTGGATGTAACAAGATATGGAAATGAATGCTCTTTTCAGGTTTATTGTTTCAATACAAATCACATGACCTTTTGGTATACGTTTTAAATGAGGTTATTTGATTTTATATGTTCTAAAGAAATTCTGTCTCGATTAAATACAAGGAAAGTCCTTAACATCAAACTGAGTCCATGTGGTCTCCTTCTACTGGTCTCTAGAATTGTTTTTTTTTTCTGAGTTCTTTGTGCTGAATTCTATGCTGTCTGTTTTTCCATTTTCTTTATCTGACCATAATGCTTTTATTCTGAAATTTGAAGTAGACTTAAAAAAAACTATAATCAGTGACTAGACTTTATGCCTGTACTATTAAATTAAAAGATTTTAAAACCTAACTACTTTCAAAAATTGGATTCTTTATTCAAATTAACAACTCAGATAAAATTAGCAAGATCATGATATGGGATTCCTTTAAAGATTGCACTTATGGTAAAACCATAGCTTGGTATAAAGGGAAATTAAAAGCATGAGATAGAGAGATTTTTAAATATCCAACTTAAACTTCAAGAAGTTAAAGCTAGATATAAAAACAATGACAAATCTGTAAAAGATGAAATAGAATATTTAAATAAAAAAATACATTGAATTTCTGCCACATAAAACAGAACGAGCACTAGAAAAATTAAAAACTACTTCATATTCTGTCTCAAAACATACACATAACCTCACCAAAAGAATAAAGATTCAGGCAAGAACTAATCACATATCAGAACTGAAGAGTAATAAAGATAATAAATTAACTACATCTATATATGTAAAATACTACAAAAAATTAGACATTGTTATAAATCTGTAAATCCAAAAGCAAAACAAAATGATATGGATATAACATTATATATAGCTCAATCACTCCTGAAAAAGATTACATACACATAACCTAACAAAAAGAATAAAGATTCGAGCAAGAACTAATCACATATCAGAACTACAGAGTAATAAAGATAATAAATTAACTACAGATGTAAGTGAAATACTACAAAAAATTAGACACTGTTATATATCTGTAAATCCAAAAGCAAAACAAAATGATATGGATATAACATTATATATGGATCAACCACTCCAGAAAAAGATTACAACTAAGCTCAAAGAGAATTTTCTTAAACAAATTTCTCTTCAAGAACTACCTAAGTACCAAATAAAATAAAATAATTTTATAATACATTTCCTCAAAAAATATTTCATTTTTTTACATATAACTCTTACAGATATTCTGTTAAACAATGTAATCCCTCCCTTCTGGAAATACTTATTAGCCACTCCAATAGTCAAAGAAAACACAACCCCCCAATTATGCTCTTCATACAGACCCATCTCACTTTTAAATATTGATTATGATATATTTATGCCTATCCTAACAGATAAAATAAAAATACTACCCTAAATAATTGATACATATAATTTGATAACATTAAAAAGATAACAACTCTGGCAAATATTATGAACAACAGGAAACAAGAAGCCACCCTCATTAGCTTAGACAATGAAAAAGCCTTTTATTCATTACATTGGAATTACTTATTCAAAACTCTTGAATTATTTGACTTTCCATCACAATTTATATGTCAACCAACATATATAAAAATAAAGCTTTTGTAAAGTTAGGGTAATTTTCACCAGAGTATATCACCTTAACTAGAGGAACAAAACAGGGATGTCCATTATCACCTTTTATTTATGCTAGCCAGTGAAATATTAATTATTATAGAATACAACTCAAAAACTATGCTATTTGCAGATAAAATGTTAACACTTCAAAACTAAAGAATCCCTACTGTTATCTTTGTTTGTACCCTGTGCCCTGTTTGCAAACGTTTACTGCTGCGATACATGCTGGCAGCAGGCCTCTTGCACTGATTGCTTTTACTCTGCTTACAGAAAATGATGTTAGCATGCTCAATCTATTTCCTTTAATATCCTCATTTTTCCAAATTGGTATGCCTTCCACTTTTGATTAACCTACTGCAGTAAACTTTGTCCTGCGCAAAGGTGACCTTTATTTATAATTGTGACTAACATGTTCACTGTGTGGTCCTTGCTCTAGAGTTTTCTTACCTAGTAAACTTACAGCCCTAACAGCTTACCGCTGCTCTGTTTTAAACAGACTCAGTTGTAATTAAAGAAACAAAATGCTCTCAGTGTAGCTACCCTGCACTGTGCGCTTTACCAACTCCATACAGTTGTTAATGCTAACAGCATCTCATAGTTCTCCCATACAGCTTCTAACTGCTCTAATAGTTTATAGTATGGTTATTTGCTTTATAATGCAAATGGTTTATGTTTAAATGTATAGCAAACATAACTGTTGATCTGATAGTGTTAATCCTTGTTCATTCCTTACGCACGGGTATCGGTTCAGAGCTCGGAACCGAGCCGGCCATTTTCCAAGCTCGCATCAGCTTCAAACTCTTGAGCTAAACTCTTACCCACAATCCCCCTCTCCCTGTTACCTCAGATTTTGTTTGCCCCGTTGCCATTTGGTCATGTCAAGCTACTTCTCTTAACATAGTCAATTGTTGTTTAATAGCTTTACAGATTACTTTTCTGTCAGAAAAGTCCATATTTTATTGTCTCTTACCCTATTGCATCTAGTGTTCATAATTTATTCAGGTTTTTTTTGCCTTTCTTACTACTTTTACCACAAGGTATTCTCTCTTTACCATCATTGGCAATCTTTTTCCCTTTTTCTCTCATACCTTTGGGTACTCTCTTGTACCATTGTAGGTACTTTTCTATTAATTAATTTGCTGTCATGGCAGATAAAAAAGGTAGTCCGGGGTTTAAGCGGTGTTCTGATTGTGGGCACAAACTGCCTACTTCTGATGCACACTCTTTGTGTGTTTATTGTTTGGGAGCTTCCCATTTGTCTGTTGACCCACCCTGTACTATTTGTGAGAACTTTTCTAATAGAACCTTGTTGGAAAGGAAAAACAAGCTGATACTGAAGGGACTTCTAAAATCTCCCTTTTCAGAGGCTATTTCTGGGTTGGAGGTCTCAACCCCTCTTAGAGCCCATAAGAAAATGGATGTTCCTACTAAGGCTAAATCTTTGCCTTCATCCTCGGCTGGAGACTCCCGCCAACCAAAACCTAAAAAGCTAAAGTTTTGGCTCCAGAGCTCTCTCAGTCAGCCCTAGTGCTTTCGGTGCCTAGACCTTCGGCACCAAGGCCTTCGACTCCATTAGTGATTTTGGCTCCGTCTTCTCCTGCAGCTTTCTATATATCAGCACTGAGGGGCTCCTTAGTTCAGACCATTACCACTGTATTCCCAGTGACCGTTCAGTCGGCGCAGACCTTGACCTCGTCAGCTCCGAGATCTTCCTCGGAACCGATGCCTTTATTGTTGATTCCAGTTTTGTCGGTTCCAGCTTTGGCACCGACAACCACTTTGGCACAGATCCCTGTATCGGTGCAGAAAATGACCTTGGCACCGATGACTTCTTTGGTGCAGACAACAGTAGTCCAGTCTCTCTCGGCACAGCTGTCCTCGGTGCGGTCAGATGAGATGGGCACCGAGTCTGCCTCTTCTGTGGACAGGCCTGTTTGTCCCTCAGTCTCCGTGAGGTCCACTAGAAGCCTTTTTGAACATGTGTTGCGTCTTGTGGACCAGGTACTCTTGGCCAGAGGTATCCCACCCCTCAGGAACTATCCCTCCTTGGGAGGTGATCATCCATATCCAAAGACCCCTTCTTATTCTCCTCCTTCATTGCCTTTGAAGTCCATGGATGTAGCACAGTCTTCCCCTTCTGCGGTTCCCTTTATGGATCTCACTAAGGAACCGCAGTTGCCTTCATGGCAGGAAAGTTTTATGACCCAGGATGTCAGCTGTGACACACATAGCTTGCTGCTCCACAGCCATCCAGGAACTCTGGGTCGGCAGGCTGAGCCACTTAGGAGAGGGGTGACCCCTGTCCTAGACATACACTCCTCTTCGAGTGGACCAGCCTTCCAACTGATGGAGAAGGCTTTTGCTACTGCTGGCAATACCGGACTGTCTATACCTCCGCCCTCCTCTGGTACACTGGTTTCACAAGTCACATCTAGTGGACACCGGGTGCAAGGGCCGCAGGACATATTCCCTCAGGAATCCCCTTTTCTGCTGTCTTCTCCAGCTTCTCCCACTGAGGAGGTCCACCAGAAAAGTTCATGTAAGAGGAAGCACACGGACTCCACAGAGGAGTCCCTCACCAAAGACACAGATTTCGATGAGGGGGAAGGATCCCCTTGGTCACCCTCTGAGGTATACTTTGGTGATATCCTTGAAATCCTGAAACAGAGAGGTGACTGGCAGCCCTCTAATCCAACTGCCGTGGAATCTGTGTTCTTGCAGGCCTTTCTCGCCCGGCCCCCTACCTCCTGGGTTACTCCACCTGCCGATGAACTTGCCCGCTCATCGTGCAGCATGCTTGGAAGGCTCCTGATACCGTCAAAGCTATTCCCCAGAGGCCAGATAAGATCTTGTCCCCTCCTGCTTCGGATTCCCATTGGTCCAAAGGTCTTCCTGTGGATGCTTTGGTGGTGTTGGCCGCAACAAAAAAGGATCTGGCAGAAGAAGAAAGCCAGACTGTCTATCCACCTAACAAAGAGTCCCGGGCCCTGGCCAGGATAGGGAAGTGCACCTTTCCTTCAGTGACCTTTGCTATCAGGTCCCTGAATTATATGACACATTTTACCAGGCTTCAAAGGGATCTGGTTTCTGAGCTCTCTGAAACCTTGGCTGATGCCGTGTCTGATGAGGTCCGTGACAAAGTGGCCTCTCAGCTGGCCACCATTGAATCTATATCAAACTCCTCTATGCAACTGATATCTCAAGCATCAGAAGGAGCAGCTAGAGCAGTTGGTTCAGATGCGGTCTTGAGATGACACACCTGGATGTGCTTGTGCAACTTCCTTTAAGTCTTCTTTTCTTAATGCCCCCATTGAGGCCTCCTCGTTGTTTGGGCCCAAAGTTAAAAGCACACTGGCCAGATGTGAACAGGATGGTAAGACCCTTTCTGCCGTAGGTGTCCGTTATTCTTCCCCTCAACGTGCTTTCTCCTGAAACCAAAAGAGTGGGAAGATATGGTTCAAGAAATCTCAGGGTCCTTTCTGTGACACAGGCTGAGTTCTCCCCCAGAGGCAGAGGGGGAAACTCACAGGGAAGACGCTCCTTTCGGGGCAGAAGGGGACTGCATAACCAGGGTTCCAGGGATTCTGTCCCTGGTCAATCCTACCAGCTCTCCTGAAGAGCGGCCCAACTCCTTTCCTCTGGAAGTGGTTGGGGGACATTTCTCCTTGTACCCTTCTGCCTGGTTAACCATCACCACTGATTCTTGGGTACAAAGGATCATAACCAGAGGTTATCATATCTGCTTTGATCTTTGTCCCGTCCCTTCAAAAAAATCTTCCCGACGTGCCACCCAGTCAAAGGGAAGAAGCAGCAATAGAGATAGAAAAGCTGCTAAGAAAAAGCGTCATCCAAATAGTCCCTCCAGGCCAGATAGGATCTGGATTCTACTCAAGACTATTTTTGGTACCAAAGAAAACTGTGGACTGGAGACCAATTTTGAATCTCAGTGTATTGAACAAGTTTGTGAGAGTACAAAAATTCTGGATGGTCACAATACAGGCTATCCTCCCGCTTTTGGAAAAAGATGATTGGATATGCCCTATAGATCTTCAAGATGCGTACTACCACATAAAGGTGGACAGGCCATTAAGAAGATTTCTGCGCTTCTGTACAGGAGCCATTCACTACCAGTTCAGAGTACTGCCCTTCGGACTCTCTACAGCCCCCAGAGTGTTCACAAAGTGCATGGAAGTTGTCACAGCTCACTTGCAACTTCAAGGATTCCAGGTATTTCCATACCTAGACGACTGGCTCATTTCCACCCCCACCAGACATCTACTGGAAAAAGCCCTGGCATACTCTCTCCTCACTGCTCAAAGGCTAGGCATAACCATAAACTGGCAGAAATACAATCTCACCCATCTCAGTCAACAGAATTCATAGGGGTTATCTTGGACACAAAAAACTGCAGAGCTTCTATTCCAGAGCACAGAATTCTAAGGATAAAGCAACAACTAATTCCAATCCTTTCAAAGGAAAAATCCATGGCTCACTTGGTTCTACAGCTGTTGGGTTCCATGGCAGCCTCCATCACCACTATTCCCATGGCCAGGTTTCACATGAGGCTTCTACAATGGCTACTGCTCACCCATTGGTATCCTTTTCAGCATCCTCTTTCAGCCATGATTCAAGTAACCCACAGGTGCAAACAGGATTTAAATTGGTGGATGACACACAATCTCTCACAATGGTCTTGCCCCTTCTCCCCCCAGCAACCCAAGGCCACAGTGACCACGGATGCCTCCCTGATGGGGTGGGGGGAGCTATGTCAGGGACAGACAGTCCAAGGCACTTGGTCCGAACTGGAGGCCCATCTACATATAAATGTTCTAGAGCTGAGGTTGGTGCTTCTGGCGTTGCAAGCATTCCGTCCCCTGCTGTCGTCTGGGACAATTGAGATTCAATCAGACAACATGGCAGTGGTCTGGTGCATCAACAAGCAAGGTGGAACCAAATCTTACCCCCGTTGTCAAGAGGCCATGAGGATATGGCAATGGGCGATAGCTACCAACCGTTTTCTTCTAGCAACGCACATTCCCAGGAGTTCCAACGTGATAGCAGACAGATTCAGCAGGTGCATTCTTCAACCTCACGAGTGGTCCCTGAATCCCTTAATAGTGGCAGAGATCTTGGGCCATCCTTGCTACAACCTCTTTGCATGCCTGACCAACTACAAATGCAGCAACTACTTCGCCCTGATTCCCCCTCCGGGACAGTCACCCAGGGACGCTCTAGTCCACGATTGGCCCTCGGGTCTTCTTTACGCATTTCCACCCTTTCTCTTCATTCCCCCAATTTCTGAAGAAAGCCCATTGGTTGAAGAGCAAGGTGATCCTCATAGCACCATATTGGCCTCGACAGATTTGGTTCCCTTTCCTTTGGCCTCACCTACTAGATCGACCATGGATTCTCCATCCAACTTCGGAGTTGATCTCACACCCACAGAACCTGATTCATCCCAACTTGAATAGCCTGAAGCTCACAGATTGGCTACTCCAATTCCAATTTTGATTGCCAGGAAAAATTATCTTTCTTTACCAGTACGTGATATTCTCATTGCTTCTCATAAGTCTTCCACTAGAATTACTTATCTGAGCAAGTGAAAAAGATTTACCTGTTGGCTGAAAGATAAACAAGTAGACCCCTTTTCAGCACCAGTGTTGATAATACTAGACTATCTGGCTGACCTGTTTCAATCGAGTCTATCGGCCTCTACCATTAGAGTTCATTTGGCTGCAATTTCTAATTTTCATGAGGGTGTCCAAGATTCCTCTCTTATGTCCCATAAATTGTGCAAGACCTTCATAAAAGGTGTGAATCATCTGAAGCCACCTTTTAGAGAACCTATTCAACCATGGGATTTATCACTAGTTCTACAAGCTCTGACAGTGTCACCTTTCGAACCAGTCTCTTCTTGCGACCTCAAGTATTTGTCATGGAAAACCTTGTTTTTGGTCACTATTACTTCTGCCAGACGTATTTCTGAACTTCAAGCTTTATGTATCAAGAGTCCATACTTGATTTTTCATAGAGATAGAGTATCTCTGAGAACTAATCCATCATTTCTGCCTAAAGTGATCTCTGAAATGTCCATTAATCAAGCCATTGAATTGCCAGTTTTCTTTCCCAATCATTCAAACAGAGGAGAGTATTGCCTACATACCCTAGATATACACAGGCAAATCCATTTTTATTTAAACAGGACTAAACCCTTTCGTAAATCTGACCAATTATTTTTGGCCTTTTCTGGACCTAGATTAGGCTCTGCCTTTGCTAAGGTCACATTAGCTAGATGGTTGAAGGACTGTGTGATCTTTATTTATACACGGCGTAATATCTCGTTGCCTACTACCATGAAAGCTCATTCAAAAAGGTCGCCGGAGATTCTTTACATGACATCTGTGCAGCTGCAACTTGGGCTATGCCTCATACCTTCATCAATCATTACAAATTGGATTTGGCCTCCAGGGGAAGAGCATCTTTCGGTTCTACGGAGCTCAGGAATGTCCTTCCGTGAGA
Source organism: Protopterus annectens (assembly GCF_019279795.1). Classification (NCBI taxonomy): domain Eukaryota; kingdom Metazoa; phylum Chordata; order Ceratodontiformes; family Protopteridae; genus Protopterus; species Protopterus annectens. The sequence continues at coordinate 1,372,753,169 of NC_056732.1, read as the reverse complement.
GCCTCCCAGGAATAGAGGTAGCTGGGGACTCTGTCCCATGTGTAAGGAATGAATGAGGATTAACAATATCAGATAAAGAAGTTATGTCTTACCATAACGTTCCATCTGTATTGTTGATCCTAGTTTAGTCATTATGACCCTCCCTCCTTCCCCCTCCTGTGGTTTCTAGTGGAGCTCACCATCTGGTTCTCTTAGGTTATTTGACCAGAGGTAGCCCCTACCTTCTTAGACTTGCAAACTCAATCTGAGGTAACAGGGAGAGGGGGATTGTGGGTAAGAGTTTAGCTCGAGAGTTTGAAGCTGACATGAGGTTGGAAAATGACTGGCTCAGTTCTAAGCTCAGAACCGATACCCATGCGTAATGACTGAACGAGGATCAAAAATACAGATGGGACGTTATGGTAAGACATAACTTCTTTTTATACTTGATGCTAACAATGTCTTATAGGTCTCCCATACAGGTTCTAACTGCTGAAACAGTTTATAGTATGGTTACTTGCTTTTAACATGAGCAGTTTATGTCTAAGCCTATAGCAAACACATTTGTCTCCATAGTGTGTCTCCTACCCTTGGAATTGCTCTAAACCCACATAGCTATGTTAACAGTGTCTGTATACTACCCATGCACTACTTTGGCTAACTTCTGCAACTCGTGTTCGGCCAATGTGCAGTAGTTTTGTGAGATGTAAAGTCCACATGCTTCTGACACTGTGAACTGCTTCACATAAGCATGATACTGTGTGACTGTAGATTTTACTAGCTCTTGCATATCCATTTGCTACAGTATATTAACTAATTTGTACCTTCACTAGCTAGCTTATTTGAATTGTAGTAAACAAGTCTGTATACTATCTTTGCTTTAATTCTGTTACACTGTTTTAACATACAATTAATTGCACTGTGTTTTCCTGTAGAAATAAACCTAACCTCTCTATTAAGCTCCCCTATTGCTTTCTCTCTACTTCCCTAGCTTGTCCCATCCTCTCCCCTCTCAGCTGCTCATTACCCTACAGTGTTTAACTCATTATGTCTCTACTTTACAGCTTGCTTGTGTTGTAAACTGTGGGTATTTCCCCCCCAATAAATGATACAGTGGTCAGTCCAGTTCTTCATCCTAAAGGACATGCACCAGCTATCAGCAAACCATCTCTGGCTCAATTTGTCTTCTACAGACCATTTAAGTGTATGCTTAGTAATTATTACCAAGTTTTTACCCAGCATCACTGTTTGCCTAATGTCCCCGCAGCACGCACACTGGCAGTCTTACGGCAGTCTCTTATCCCCTACTCTTCCTCCTTGTAACATCTTTCCCTCCTTGTTATCTGTATGCTCCTTACTATACCCTTCACACAGGTATGCCACTAGATGGCAGCACACCCTACTCTAAACCTCAGCAACATAGGTTAGACATTTTAACCAACTCCCTGCTACTCTCCATGAGTTTCTTCTTATTAGATAATTAATTTTTCTTGCTTGCTTCTTACCCTGTCTCTTCTAGCCATAACCTCTTATACTCAGCCGCAACCTCAACCCCCGTTCTAAACTCAAAGTGCGCTTGCCAGCAGCTTTCACAACTTGTAGTGAACGCTCTCTCTGATAGTTTTTTGCAGGCTTTCTCTTCCTTTTCTCACTCTTTCCTCCTTCTCAGCTCTACCTGCTTTGTTCACCCTTCGGGCTCACTCCCCTCCGCTACCCTGCCCTAATATCCCACCCACCCCAACTACCTCTAAGTTTGTAGCCACATAGCCACTCCCACTATAAACACAGCCTATCACAACCAACCCCTCTTTCCCTCTCCTTTGGCAATTTCCCCTCCCTCTTAATTGCTCCACCTACCATTCACTGCTAACCCCACACCCTCTACTACAGCTTCAATATTTATGTCATCACATACCTATTCTCCTAGCCTACCTTCTATATCATACCCATAGCACTACAATAACTATGCACACCATACCAGCACAGGTATTACTCACTATACTGCTACCCTCCTCCCTTTACCTTCTACTTCACAACACCTGTCTCCCTGACTTCTCTTTGTCTCCACCCTTCCACATAAATTCCACACATCTTACAAAAGAAGCCACCTACTCAGCCCACATTTCACCTCATCTCTATCAATCCACGGAGTTTCTTCTCTTTATCAAAAAACTCCTTGATACCATAAATATAACCCCCATGCCTCATAATCCATATCCCTTTCACTTTCTCCACACCAAATCCAAACCTAAAAACACTAAAGAACTTATATCCCTCCTCCTAGACTTATCTATCTATCCTCCTTTCCAGAGATATACACCCTAATCCCAGGCCCCCCACCAACCATACTACTAACACAATTCCTACACCCTCACCCTCTCCCCAGAAGTCTCTCCTTCTCTCTATTAATGCCCAAAGCCTCTGCAATAAACTACCCAGCTTCCATGCTTGGCTCACCCATAACCAACCCGACATTCTATAAATCTCTAAAACATGGCTCAAGCCTTACCTGAAAGACTCAGAAATCACCCCCCCACTACAGAATTATAAGAAATGACAGAACTCAAAAGAAAGGAGGTGGAGTAGCAGTACTCTTTCCCTTCTCCCTAACAGTAAACCCTTACTCCAATCCTATACCTCAATTCACTACAGCTTCAATAACCTTGGCCCGTCTAAAAATTAACAACAATAAAAACATAGTCATAGCTACTCTATACATTCCACCTGGAAACAATCTCCCCATTTTTGAAGATATTCTCTCCTGATTCCCTGCTAATATTAACAATGAAAATTATCCTAGGAGACATTAACATTAACTGGTCTTTTATTCACCCTAACACCACCCCGCATAATATAAATCTATACGGTTACTCTCAATTAATTAACTCTCCTACCAGACTTAATAAAGATAGCTCTTCAGGCAGTATCCTCGACGGGATACTAGTTTCCCATCCCAACTATATCTCTGACAGTGGCACCATGCCTGATTCCATTAGCAATCACCTTCCTGCCTTTGCATGATGCTCCTCTTTATCCATACACCTACAACATCACTATATCTCAACCCATGCTCTCACAAACTTCAACCCTCAATCCTTCTCAGAATGCTTAAAACAACTGAACTGGAATCCTCTTAAAACTCTTCCTCTCAACAATGCTGTCACTTACTTCAATACTTCATTCATTAACCTACTTAACAACTTTGCTTCCCCTAGAACCAAAAGAGTGAAATCCAAAACCACCCCCTGGCTTTTCAAAGCTACAATAACTCTCATGCATACCCATGATAAATCTTGGAAACTCACCAAAAATACAAATCTCACAGCTCCCTTAACACCTATAAACAACTTCACAATACAGTTAAAAAACGTGTTGATTCTGACTGCAAATGCTACTACTACTCTAAACTCCAAAATAATCATAAATCCAACCCCCCAAAATTCTGGAGTAGCATCTCTTCCCTCCTTAGTCCCGGCAGGAGAGCTAACTCTTGCCCTGGCCCTAGTGCCCCAAATCATACCATAGCCACCAAATTCAACTCCTTCTTCATAGACTTAATAGCCAAACTCACCACTTCTTTCCCTAAGAACTCCTTAGCTCAATCTACATCTCTCAACTACAATCCCTCTCCTTCTGCCTCAATACCACCCACTCCCCTTCCTTCTACCTAAAACTCATCCCTGTCAACACCATAAAAAAATGCTTCAAAAATTAAAACCATGCTCTAATTCCTGACAACTTACCATCCAATGTCCTCAAGTTAGCTGCTGATGGCATAGCTCTCCCTGTCTGTATTCTTATTAATTGCTCCATCCAAGAATCCTATGTACCCCTGATCTGGAAAAAAGCCTTCATCATTCCCTTACACAAGGGAGGCAACAACTATGACATCTTCAATTTCCACCCCATAGTCATACTCATCCTCATATCAAAAATCCTTAAAAAATTTATTCACCTACAACTCCTACCTTACCTTCTAGATAATCATCTCCTGTCCCCAACCCAACATGGTTTTTGACTCGGACACAGTACCACCACAGCCCTTCTATCCTTCCTTGATAATATTAACCTTGCTCGCAACACAGGCAATATCATATCCAGCCTTTACTTAGACCTATCTAAGGCCTTCAATATCATTTCCCATACCGTACTTTTGTCCAAGCTCTCCCATCTTAATCTTTTCTCCTCATCCATCAATTAGTTTTTCAGTTACCTCTCAAATAGGCAACAAGCCGCTAAGTGGAATAACAGTACCTCCTCCTACCTTGACACTACAACAGGAGTCCCCCAAGGATCTATCCTGGGCCCCTTACTATTCAACATACTCATTAACAACTTCCATCAATGTATCCCAAATGCCAAACTTGTTCAATACACAGATGACTCTACTATTATCTTCTCTGATGAGTCCCTCCCCAAACTCATGCAAGCAACTCAAACCACCTTTAACAACAGTGAGACATGGATGCTAAGCAATCATCTAGTGGTCAATGCAGCTAAAACCAAATTCATGCTCTTTGCCCCATCCAGGAACACTAAAATAGACATAAACTCCTTTTTTATAGTAAGCCAAAACTTGACTCCCATCGAAATTGTCCCCCATACTAAGTTTCTTGGTGTCCTCATCAATGAACAACTGATGTTTGATATTCACCTTCAAACTAACATCAAGAAAACACACCAGAAACTCGGAATGTTTTATCGCCACAATCGTTATCTCACTTCAACTAAACTTACCCTCTCCACCACTTACCTCCTCCCCTCTCATGTACAGGGCACCCATCCTTACTAATATTCAAGCCACCCTCAAAGCTAAACTAGCATCCTGTTACAATAAAATGCCCAAGCTTGCTACCAGCTCCAAATCCACTTCTCACCACTGCAACTCCTTACACTCCTTGAACTGGTTGGAACTCTCCAACTATCTCTCTTACATTCAACTCTCTACTACCCATACGCTCATTTTCAAGCCATCCCAATGCCCCTCCATCTCCTCCACCCTTACTATGCATCTCCCAGATTGAACTCTCAGGTCCAATAACCAAAACCTCCTAGAAGTATATAAACCATCACATACTCCTGGCCAACTGCTATTGTCATTCTCCCTTGCTTGAAAATGGAACTCGATTCCTTCCCACATCTGAACCACCCAGAACCTCTCCAATTTTAAATATGTACTCCATTCTTATCTCTCTTCTACTTGGGAGTGCTCCTGCTCTCACCCCTCCTAACCTCCTCCCTCCCCTCCTACCCCTGCTAACCTCATCCTAACTCCTCTCTCAATAACTCTACCTAATACTAACCTTCCTGTTTTCCTCCCCCTTCTCTCTCATCTGTTCCCTCTTACATTTATATAGTATTTATCAGGACCATAGCTCACTGCACGAGCTTACTTTCAAAAATCACTTTAAATAAAAAACAAATAAAAATGAACCCCTGAGGGTTAAAACTATTTTAAACACAGGTTAAGTGCTTTTATCTGCTGACTGCAGACTTTATCAAAATGTGTGTTTCTCCCCCTTATATAATACATTTTTGAAAAAATCAAGATCCAGTGGGAATGCTCAATCAATTAACCTTCTCATGAATAAACATAACATTATAAATATTCATTAATTCTGCTCATTCAACCTGTACAATTTTATATTACACCTTGTTGCCATACAGTTTCTAAATATACCTATAAAACAATCACATCTGCATATGTGAATCACATTTTGATATAAAAACACATTTATATATTTTTAAATGACACATATATAACATATAAAAATGCTAATTTGTGCTATGCTAAAAATACATACTTGTATAGAACACAATATTGCACTTTTCTAATATAGTGTGAGAACACATCTAAACATTTTTTAAACACATATATAACATATGAAAATACTCACTTGTTCTATGTTAAAAAATAGGTATATCTTTAACACTCAATATTACACTTTTGTTATTTGGACATTATATTCTGACATGTTACCTTTCTAATTTTACCAACTTTCTTTTTTTATTTTTTTCTCTATTTACTTGTTTCTAACTTTATTCTGTGCGCACATATACCCTACTACAACATGCCATTCATATCCTTGCATCCAAGATTGGTTTAGTGGGAATACAGTCATTCAACCCAGGTCCTTTGGTTGCATTTAGCCTGAGTTGCCATTTGACCTCTTTTTCTGCTAATTTGACCTTAACATTTCCTCCCCTTAAATCTACCTTTACCTGTTCTAAAATCTCAAATTTGAAAACATGACTTGCATCGCATTTAAGTGTGTGTCTACACAAAGCATTGCTTTTATCATTTTTCCTTGTACAGTAGGTATGATCATATATCCTGTTCCTCAACTGTCTGTCCATCTTCCCCACATAATAACTCGTACATGCATTCACTTAGCCAAGTATATGACATGTTGGGATAAACAAATCCCTTTCTTAAACCTTAATCTAGTCTGGTTGACGTCCCCTAATGTAATTAGTTTCTCTTCTATAATCTCCTTACACTGCTGGCACTGGTGTACCCATCTCCAGTTTCACCCTTTGTTCTACCTTTCACTCTCTCGAACCTATTCTTCAGGTTAGACCCAGTCTTGTAAATATACAATGGCCCTGTACCCACTTTGCTGTAAACCAAGTAATCACTTCTTAAAATATTCCAATTTTGTCTCATTATTCTCTTTATCTCCTCACCGCGGTGGTGGTGCTGTGGTAGCGTTGTCACCTCACAGTAAGATGCTGTCCGGTTCGATTCTCAGCTAGAGCGTCATCTGCGTGGAGACATGCGTGAATGGGCATACCTTCGTTGAAGGTTGTGCGTCAGGGCTGGTAACTCAGCACGTAAAACTCAACTACCAGTCATTAGCAGACCGGAGTTCCGCTGTGGCAACCCCTAACCGGGAAAAGCCGAAAGACGCAATTCTCTTTATCTCCTCAGCATATGGACTGTACTGCACAACACAAGCCCTATAGTATGAATTTTCCTTCTCATTCTCATGTTCTCCCCTGTATTTCTCCAACCCAATACCAAGAAGTGGTTTGTATTTTTCCCCCCAGTCTCTCAGTACCTATATTGAGTGACATCATCAAGTAAATGTCTGGGGTAACCCCTTTCCCCAAATAATGTTTCTATATATTCTAACTCTTTCTTCATTTCATTGAAATCGGATGTCATTCTCGCAGCTCTTATGCACTGGCCCTTAGTAACGCTCTTGTTTTTACTTGCTGGGTGACAACTAGTGTATTCTAAATATGAGTTGCTAAAAGTTTCTTTTCTATATATTCTGGACTTAAATCCTGCTGTCCCATTCAATACAAAGGTGTCTAAATATGCTATTCCTGTCATGCTACTACTATGGGTGAATTTTAAAGAACTACTGATGTCATTCAAATACTTCACAAATGCATGGACTTCGCTTGTTGTACCATCCCATAAAATAAAAATATCATCCAAAAACCTACTGTAGCATATACACTTACTAACATATTGATTATCCAAAATGTGTTCACTTTCCCAATCTAGTAACACCATATTTGCATATATGGGGGCACACTCCACCCCATGACTACCCAGCTTTTTTGTCTATAGTATTCACCCTCAAATCAGATGTAATTAAAATCCAATACAATAGATATGAAGTCACAAATTAAACTTGTCTTTTCCCACTCAAAGTTCATATACTTCTGAATACTGTTACTAAACCTTTCTAGTCCTTCTTCCTTTGGGATGCAGGAGAACAAATCTACCATATCAATGGTTACAAACACTAACCCTTCCTTCCAAATTTCCAGTTTCAACCTTCCCAAAAAGTCCCATGTGTCTTTCACAATATGGTGCACTCTATCATATATTGGTTTTAACCATCCATCTATTACTTTCCCATATGGGAATATCTTAGACCTACTATCGGAAATAATGGGCCTGTAAGGGGGATCTTCAATACTTTTATGGATCTTTGGGATCCCTACAATGGCGCCAGTACAGGATGTTCCACTCTCAAAAATTTGTACAGATTCATATCGATCCTGTTGTCCAAAAGGACCTCCTCTAGATATAAATCAATCTTTCTATGGCTGATGTTTACTTCATTAATAGAAGATACCATATACTTACTATCATTATGTAATATTTCAAATATTTTGTCTATCGTATTGGAGACTGTCTCAGAATCAGCTGATCTGCAGATGATGTCATTGGAATGTTGACAGTTGCTATGTGTTAATATCAGAGGCTGAAAGACAGGAAGGAACTTTAATAAACAGCTGTTGGTTGATTTTCAGAATTTGTTTGTGTCTTTCGGCTTTTCCCGGTTAGGGGTCGCCACAGCGGAACTCCGGTCCGCTAATGATTGGTAGTGGATTTTTACGTACCGGGTTACTAGCCCTGATGCACAACCTTCAATGAAGGCACGCCCCATTCATGTATGCCTCCACACAGAAGACGCTCTAGCTGAGAATCGAACGGGACAATGTCTTGCTATGATTGATTTTTCAGAATACAAAATAAAAATTAGAACTGGAATAGTTGTGACAGGCTAGTCTATAAAAGAGCCTGCTGAAGACAGCTAAAGTCAGTTACAGTTTTAGTTGTTGTCAGTTAACAGTCAGTTACAGTTGCCAGTTGTTTACAGTTGTACTATGTAGTGGATACCTAAAAGGACTCACCAAGAACTATTAGCCTGCATTTGCACTGTTGTAATAATTTAGTTTAGATCAGGAACAGTGTTCTTTAGCCAGATAGGAATTTATAACTAATCTGCTAGAGTTTTTGTAAATGGTGGACTTCTATCCTACAGTATTGATTTCATTTTCCTGATTGAGTTCTGTTTGTTTGGAAATTACTGTTTTATATTTTTTTAATTTTTCTCAGTATTAAATATTTTTATTAACTTACATTATGGCTGGTCAATCTGCGTTTTCTTTAGTGATTTCAGAGTGCTTATATCTGCTTTGATAATTCTTGGGCCACTCCAAAAGCCTAGCCGCTCTGAGTCATTTGCTACTACTTGTTTTACTATTTAGTTTCATAATTGGAAACGCCTTTAAAAGGGCATGGAGGCTCTCTGACTGGTGGCAGCACATTACCATATTATTTTGGGGAAGGGGCACAGCTGGAAATCTGTGTCAGACATTCCCAGAACTGTTTGGATGTGTGAGATTTAATTTATTTAAGTGTGTGTATCAGGGATTTTAAACTGGGATACATTGCTTTGGAGTGTGTAATAAGGACTTACATTTAAGCTGGACAGAAGTATACAGTCCAGTCCCAAGTTATAGAGCATGTTCCTGTTGTGCTCCTAGGGAAAAATTGTGAAATTTTACTCCTGTTTAAGTGACAGTCTCATATTGGAGTCAGTAGTGAGGACCGAAGGTCCTTAGTTATTGACCCAGGATAGTAAGGGATGTCACATTACTGTTGGCAGTCTGGTGGGGTATTTTCCGGGTGTCACAGTGAATAGCTTAAATGATTACTTGTGGTAGTATAGTACACTAGGATGTAATACAGCATTTAATGAACAGAATCAACTTCAATTATTGAGCTCTATGAAAAATACTTTCTGGTCTCACTACTGGTGTATATGCACATGGACCGTTCTACACAGAGATGTTTAATACCCCATAATATTGCAAAATTCAAGAAAGATAAGTATAGTGAATGTTGGAGATGCAAAGAAATCTGTAATGTGGATTGGACTCATATATTTTTATGGCTATCCTTGCATATAATTATTGGAACAAAATATCAGATTTTCTCAAAGCTCTTTGGACTGATTCTTTTACATTAACTAAAACATTACTGTTATTCAATATATTAGACAATTATAAAATGAATACAGACAATTTGTATTTAACATGAAAATTCTTAGCAGTAGCAAGAAAGAATATAACAAGATAAATGGAAAAAATCTGCTCTACCTCAATTTGAAGAATTCCTGCCATGCCTTTGAGAATCAGCTATCAGAGAAACCAATGTCAAGAAAAGCAGGATACCTCCTATGATCTTCGTCAAAATCCATTTTTAAATGTATTACCTCTTAATGAGACATCAGCAAAATGCCACTTCTTAATATTAACTCTTTTATATATAACCTTGGATAATTAGCCTAGTACACATATATGAACCTATTAATTTATTTTCAAATTAAACTAGATTACTCTTTTGTTAGCTGATTTACTTACTTAAACATCTATATCCAGTACTTTAGGCATGATGTAAATATTGTGAATAGTTATTCTAAATAGTTCTTATAATAAAATATTTTGAACTTTGCTAGCATATCTTTAATGTATTATTAACCCATGATTACATTTAATTCTTTTAATTTTGTTGTAAAATTGCATACTTGGGAGCCATTCATATGTCCTCTTGTAAATTGCTTTTCCAGTCTCTCTCTCTTTCCAATCTTTTCTAACTTCTTCTGATTGATTCTTATAGTTATCATATAATATTTTATATGTCCTGCTAAATATCCATTTTTTAACAGCAGCTTCTGTTCTAGATTCAACTAAAAACTCTACCAAAGCAGTACTTTCATTTAAGATTCCCCTATCCCTTTCTCTTTTTCTGTACTCTGATATTAATCCATGGTAGGGAAGGCAGTCTCTAGCCTGCAATCCAAACGTCTTCTTGGCCTCATCTAACTCTATTACCTTTCACTCTCTAGTTATTTGCTTCTAATACTCTGGTTCTTTTGCCAGCTTTCTTCAGTAAATTCCAGCCCTCTCTTGCATACTTTCTTTCTGTACCCCTACTTGCATTCATCCTTAATGGCAAAATCTCATTTCTCCATTCTCATGTTGTCTTAGTTCTTAGAATACTGTCTGCTACTTTATGAATATATTATTCTGTATGGTTATTATTTTCCTTAAGGATCTGCATCCAAAATCCCTCTCTCTCTCTTTATTTCTTGAACTCCCCTCTCTGCATCATCATTATCCTATTTGTTCTGAATTATAACCACCTTCCTTATATTATGTGTATGAGCCTTAACTATGTAGCTCTAAAATATCCCTTCAAACCAGGTCATCCTAAACCACCTTATTTTATAGGACCAATTTGTCCTCCTTAACTCTTGCCATCCTCCATTCCCAGACACATTCCTTCAACTCTTTATTAATTACTGTCCACATCTTCTCCGCTGGTTGATAAAAATTTGCCTGACTCATACATAAAACTAAAGGGACTAAAACATTTTCACCATTTGTATCTTACTATCCATAACAATAAACAAGAGCCTAGTGTGTGTGTGTGTGTGTGTGTGTGTGTGTATATATATATATATATATATATATATATATATATATATATATATATATATATATATATATATGCAGTGTGTGTGTGGGTGTGTGTATATATATATATATATATATATATATATATATATATACATATATATATATACATATACACACACACACACACACACACACACACACACACACACACACACATAAACGTTTGAGCTATACATGCCCAGTCACAGGTGCCAGCTAGTAGTAGCAACTTATACTAAAGTGTCTCTTGTCTCCAGCAGAATCCAAGGATAGCTACACAGTATGGAACAATGTTAACTACTTGCACTCTAGATGTGGTCTGTCACATTTTTGACCCATATTACCATAGTGGGTACTATAACATAATTATTCAGTGAGTCTTCAGATAGGGTACCCTGTACTTTAACAGCATACTACACCAAGTTATACTTATCATGGCATTCAGGGAAACACCTAGACTGATTCTTTTAGAATCAGGAGTAGCTAATGGGTCCACCCATGAAGGCTTGCAAGCATCATCAGTTGTACATTACACCTAAGGAAGCAGGTAAGCCTTCTTCCTAAATCAGTAACTTCTTAGAGAGTAGTGTAAGATCACAGCAGAAAAAGTGTGGAATATTTTGGAATCCATTGCAATGTCATGTACATCCCTAGCTTCAATCTTAAAAAGTCAAAGAGGTGTAGTACTGGGTCCATCTATGCACCATAATATTATGTTATACAACAGTTTCCTGTATGTTCAGTTCCCTTCTTTCACCTGTAGATTACAAGACAGAATTATCTGATTTGCCCAAACATAACTCTGTAGCAGTGGGGGGAGGGTGTATGCATATGGTCATATCTGTTCACAGTTTACATCTCCTTTATGTGTAGCTATATCTGTTTTGCTGCTTCTTACTGGTTTGTGTATGCACCCTTCTACCATTGATAAGTCTCATGGCAATCCAGCCACATGATAATGTTTAAATTAGCTGTATAAGAAATATATTCAAGACTCACTCTAGTATGCTATGCTCAGAAGTGGCATCATAGACAGTTTTAATATAACCCTCACGGTGCTACGTTTAGTAACTTGGGGTGGGAGACCCTGGACAGTAAGCATTACTACTTCCCTGATGTATGAGGGGTAAACAGTATTACACAACTATACAGGAGGAAGAAGGTGGGGTCTCTGTGCAATGAGTATTGCTATATCTGTTTACAGGGAAGTAGGAAGTGACTTTAGATAATGACAGTTCATCATACTAGTTGTGTGGTTGGAGGGCACAACCCCAGACAATGAGCACTAGTTGATACTATACTGGTGAACTGACTCTAAGCATATGATACATTATAAGAGAGGGGTAGAATGTACTTCCTGAGTATGCTACACTATAACACCATTGCAGTGTGCTCCAATCATCAGGATCAATCAAACAAGGGAACAGAGTTAGCCATTATACCACCAGATGATTTATTAATGCATTCATGGCACAAGCAGCTAGCATAATGCAATGTGGTCCACAGAAGATTGTGAGTATCTGTATTGCACAGGCTGTACCATACCATCCATGATTCACATTTACATGTTTTGTTTACTTTGGCTGATGATACAGTGATCACCACATTTGACAAGCTAATGCTGGCCACTGATTTTGAAGACTGAAAACGTATGCATTACAAATTACAAAAATGTAAAGAATTCTGCTGTCCCACTATCCACAGATTATAGGTTACTAGCAAATTGATTTAGGAATAAAAAAAATCCAGGTTTAGGCCTTGATGCAAACAAATACTTACTGTGCAACTTTTGGGCAACTGCCTAGTGTCTCGCTTTAATGAGTAGAAACATGACTATTCTGGAAAGAGATATGACATCTCATCTGGGGTCCTTTAATTGTAAATTGCATATTGGACTGCAGTACTTATGACACATGATGTACTTTACAGAAACTCACGAAAGGACAGCCTTAGCAATACAAACATATTGTAATCAGACTATTTCCTAAATAATAATATGTGTGTGCACCTATGTATGGATGTATTTGTATTTCTTAAATTAGTTACATAAAATACCATTCAGATTAATTGCACCAAATATATTAGTACATAGCATGCTACATTATGCATGACTTGCAATTTCATAATGGTATACAATATGCTACATAATACATTAATGAAATTAGAATTCCCCTATTAGAATTCTAAGTCACAGACAATCAGTGCAGACAGTCGTATTACACTACACACTTTACAAGATACATGTTATGTTCAGCACTTTTTTATGATCAACACTTTTTAATAATGTGTACAGTATTACAGGAAAACACCACTAAGGTAATCATTCTGATTAAGTTATTTATTTATTTACATTTGGTTGACCGGATAAGACCTGGTGGATAAAGCCCATTTTCAGAAGGGATCCAAGAAAAGTAGAGTAAACATGTAACATGCTATACATTTTATAAACTATATTATTGAACACACTGTACACTGATAGAATAGCATCTTAAAAAAATATTCAGTATATAACAGCACATTATGAGATATCAATACATAAACGATTTTAGCAGTAGCATTACTCATATGTATAACAGAAAGCTCATTCCACTTAAAGATTTATTAATAAGGGTTACCATGTTAAGTAAAATATGCACCTTACGTTAGGAGCCACTGAATACATTGCAAAAAAATATATATTAAAGGCATGCATCATTAACAAATAGTCACTCTTGCATCAGATATTCAACTCAGTCTAACAATCCAGCAGTATTGTAATATGACAACATTGCTAACTGAAATCTAAAAACAGTTATGTAATAATGCATATTAATTTACATGACATTTGTACCAAAGAGATCAACAGTCCTGCAATACTGCATAATGCTACATGAAAAAGAAAACGCTCCCTTGTAATACTGTATACAATACTATATGAAATGTGCATCATAGTAAGTGACATGCAGTACTGCATATTAAGTTGAGTGAGATGTACTTAAGGCACTAACAGTCCCAAGGTACTAAATACCAAGTAAAGTGACAAGTGCACCATAGAGGATAATGGTTCTATAACAGTGCATAACATTGTACCACATATACACTGTCAAGGCAAACAGCCCTGTAATACTTAATACCAGGACTACTAACAGTGCTTCTGCACAGATGTATAGGAAGCTATATGAGGCATATGTCACCAAGGCTAACAGCTCTGTAATACTGCTTACTAATTTATACGAAACATGAAACACAAATGAAAACAGTGACACAGTTAACAGGCCCATCACATTTAAGTTATACAAGGAAGATAGTAAACTGATATGACTTTTATTTATTCATGAATAAACCAGGCAAAACAGATTAGGTGAAAATGCTTCTTTACAGGGGTAACATGGGAACACTGGCCAGGTGAAGTGACTTAATCAAAAGAAACTAAGAAACTTGATAGCAATATTCTAAATAACAAGAGACTTCCAAGATGGCTGCATATTGAGTAACAGTTTGACTCTAGCTCTCCCAGTGTGAAAACAGAAATTCAACAGAGAAGGCCAGTAGACTTTTGGTGTAATGGGTGAGTTTCAGTAAATGGCTAGTAAGTGTACTGCCTGGATGCTGGAAAAAAATAAATACAGAGCACCTGGAAAAAATCAACTACAAAAAGCGAGGAAGAAACACTAACTGGGGAAAGTTCTGCAGCTGTTCAACAAAAAGCAATGCAACCTCCAGATACGACTTTCAGTAACGTACAGGAAGATATAAGACAACTGCACACGGACCTGGTTAAAATAAATATAACACTGACCGAGTATATCAATACAGACAACAAAAGGCAGGAAAAAATGGAAGAAGCTTTAAACAGATATTCAGATGAGGTGATAAAGCTGCAAAAATCAGAGGCTAAAATAAAGAAAAGGATGGCTGAATATGAGACTGCTCAGGAAGGGATGTTTCAAAAAAATAATAGAATTAGAGGACAGAGCAAATAGGGAAAACCCAAGATTTTCAGCTATACCAGAGAAGCTGGAAGGAACACAGTGCATTAATTTTATGAAAGTACAAATAAGCAATTAGACTGGTATTCCACAGCAGGAGTTGTTAATTGAAAGGGCATATTGTGTGTATGCTCCAAACCTGACTATGAGAAAGCAACCTAGACCTTTAATAGTAAAGAGACAATCCTACCAGCAGAAAGAGTTGATTCTGACAAAGTGTGGCAGAAGGACAAAATACTAAATATGGAAGACAGCAGAGTGTATGTAGAGAATGATTACTCGTTGTGCACCAGGCAGAAGATGGTTAAATTCATTCCACTATTCAGGGAATGTCGAGATGCAAGTGTGAGATTCAAACTGCTATACCTAGCTGTCTTCAAGGTATTCTTCCCTGGAGGGACAAAATCATTATTTGATGAAGTACATGCTAAGGAAATATGCAAGTTTGTCCAACAAAAAGTGAACTGTGAAACAGAAAGAGATTCTGCTTCTTCTTTTTCTGATAATAAAGACCACAGAGAGACTGTACTTGTGAAACATTTTCCACTGTTTCAATGGAAAATGTTGGAGAGAGCAAGAAAAGAGCATGAGGGTTGACTAGAAGAATCAAGAGTATGTTGGAAATGAAGCAGAGACAGGATTTGGGAGATGGAGATAAACAGTAACTAAACAATTAATTTAATGTGGGATTACAATGCAGTAATTATATTTGTGAAATATTACAGAACAAGAAAATCTGGAAATATTGGACTTTTTCAGTCTGTTGGACTTGTGGAGTCTCTAAAGTATACACCCTACATCATGTCACTAATGTTCAGAAAAATGCTTTGAGGAGGGGAAGAGAGGGGAGATAATTAACTGTAAGTAAAGAAAATGTTTTTTCTTAATAGTACTATTTTTGTGGTGTATGGTTGTCTTTGCATGCTATACAGTAATGTTTTCTTAGCTATTTTTAAGTTGAATGGAGATTGTAGATGTTGCTGTTCTTTTTTCCCTATCTTTCTCCCTTCTCTCTCTCTCTCTTCTTGTTCAGTTTTAAGAAATGTAGGCACTGAAATGTAAAAAAAAAGCCTGGTTAAAACAGCACGACAAAAGAAAAATAATGTGCTTTTTCTCATTCTTGCATGGGGGAATGACTGGATTAAGGACCTTAGATTGATTTAGTAACAAGTTTTAAGAGAAAGCAAGCAAATGAAAATGATTATTGAATATGATGAGTTTTTTTTCTTGCAAATGAATGTGTGCTTAGTAGTAATTCTGTATCTGGCCCTCTTGTTTCCATGGAAAAAATCTGATAAAGAGAAATTGACTGTTTGGTTCTGATATCCCTATGAAGACAATCTGGTAATGAAAAATTGGTTACAATCTGGTGGAGAATGATTGGCTGGGGAAAGAAAAATAAAAGAGAAACTGGCTAGGAGGTAAAGTTCTATGAAAGTATTCAGGGGTTTTCCCAGCTGGGAGAGCTTTAAAGATAAGACAAAACCAGTTTGTACTTACTAGAAGCACAGGCTGCACCATGTGTTTTAGGCATGGATAACCTTTCTTTTAGGTTAACTCAAGTCTATGTGTGTGGCTGTCAGTTTGGGGTATCTGTCCCTATTAGGAGGGTAAAACTTCAATATTTGAAGATGTACATAGTTTTGTGTGTTAAATTAAATTCATAGGTTTTAGAGGGTAATGGGAGTTTGCTTGTTTTTTTGTTTGAGGGCTTTCAATAAAATAAAAAGTTTTGTAAGATGTGACATAGGCTCAAATTTATATGACAAGAAACAACTACATAAAATTTCAACCTGCCAAACTGTGTATGCATGTAACACAAAAGCTGAAACTAGACATTTAACAAAAAAGGTGTTATACATAAAATGTGGGAATAATAACTTTTTAAATACAATGATGCTTTCTGTAATGTCTTTAAATGTCAGTGGTCTCACACAAATACAAAAAAGAAAGAATAGTGAACTATATTAAAAATGTAGCGTGCACATAGCTATGTTACAGGGACACACTTGGAAAAAACTGAACATGTAAATTTGATCAATAAAGGTTTTTGGGATAATTATTCAGCAGAATATCTGGGACAAAGTAAAAGAGCAGTACTTATATTAATTGCAAATTGGAGCTCCAATAGTGATAGAAGAGGATAAAAAAGATAACAATGGCAGATCTGTAGTGCTGAGGGGCTGCTGGCAAGGAAGAAAGATTATACTGGCATGTATTTATATTCCACCTAAAACTGCTACAATGGAGCTTAAGAAAATTCAGTGAGAAATTATCAGTTTTCAGTAAGGAATATTACTTATAGGTGAGAACTGGAATTTAATCTGCAACAGTGAAGATGTGTCTAGGGGTCCAGAAGGTGGTAAAAACAGGGTAGGAATAAAAGAAAGAAAGCTACGGTTAAGAAGTAACAAGAATTATTTAGAGGGACTGACAAATGGTAAAGTATTGCAGAATAGGGGGAATCTCACAGACCAAGAAGAGGATTAACTGCAGAATGCTAGGCAGAAAATAAGAGATTGCCTCGATAATATACACAAGTTGAGAAAGATTGCTGGTAAGCAACTGTTTTTTTGATACTAACACTACAGCACAAAAACTTTTAGCACAACAACTAAGGCAACAGAAAGTAGAAAGGGCTATCACCAAGCTTAGGGAGCCTATAAGAAGAAAGGTAACAAGAGATCCTGTAGAAGTATTAGAAATATTTTGTAAATTCTCTGAAAGTCTGTATAACGCAGAGAAGTATTAAATTAAGAAAATATACAAATAGAAATGTTTATGGAAGAATTAAATATGTTAAGGTTAGCTGTAGATGAGGCTCAATTACTAATGGTTAGGATAGGAGCAGATGAGATAGAAACCGAGATGCATAATCAATCTACAGGAAAGTGCCGGGGAATAGATGGTATTCCTGTGGAAGATTGGAAGCTAGGAGGGAAAAAACTGATAAAGATCTGTAAGCTTTTGTTTAACAGTGTTTAAGAGGAGAAGTACCAACATCCTGGAAGAAAGCAGTAGCAGCTGTAATACCTAAAGACGTCAGCTTTGATAAGTGGCCCATTTTCCACTGTTATGGTCTAATACATTTTAATGCATCCTGCTACTGACTGCCACTGTATCTGAACTCCACTATTTCCTTTATAGATGGTGAGCCAATGAAGTGCTTCTACATGGCTTTTTTGGGTTAAGTCAATCATATTATATTGGTCACCCAACCTCTGGGTAATTACTAACAAACTCCATCAGAACATCAAGCTCCAGATGAGAATTCTGACAATGTTCCAAGCAAGACTCTCAGATTCCTAACAGGACCATTATGAGGAGGATTCTCACTCATTGTTTGTCTGTCCCCTCCTTTCAGACCAATCATTCAAGAGTTATCCTACCAGGAACATAAATCTCCAGACAACATGGCTCTAAGAATTCCAGACAACAACCCCTGAAAAAAAAAACAAGGTCTCATCACATAACAAAAATCCCTTGATGTTATTTATGTATTTATTTATTTGTGAGATTCACGCAGCTGAAGCTCTGACGCTGTGTTTTGTTTAGTTTAAAGCTCCATGGAATATTAGAATAGCAAGCAGTTCTACTATACATATGCATTGATGACTACTGAAATAACAGTACACTGTAACTTTGCTCACTAAATATGGTCAAGGCCTCTGTTTGAGCTACAATGTGTCAGCTGAATATTCTGCTTGTAACTGAAGCCAGAAGTACATTTGTTGAACATAATCTAATAAGTGGAAGAGGTTCTATATCTGGGTAGAAAAGAAGGGTGTCACCCTCTTTGTTATTTTCTTGGAGGTCATGTGCTAACATATCAAAATCCACTGCTGGAGAGAATACTTTGATCTGGCAGATTATATACACATTCACGGATGGTGTGTGCAAGAGTATGGATGCTTGCAGGTAAATTTATGGATGACTGCAGGCAAGTTAATTCTGTCCCATATAGAAAATGGAGTGTTACTATATAGTACAGATTTTAGGAGTCTGTGTGTGTCAAGGTGATGGTGAGTCTGGGTGTATGCAAAAGAAAAGAACCATTAATGGCAGAGTTCCCACGGTGTAGTTTTGCTAACATTATTAAAAGTCAGTTTCTATTATTGAACTGTTGGCATTCACTTTGCCATTGTCCAGTTTAAACAGCATATGCATCTTTATACTGGGGGAGACATAGGGTCTCTCCTAAAGAGGAGACTTGATCCTCTTTATGCAGGACATCCCCTGTTTTGACTGTTGTGTCCTGCCAGAAACTGAAAAAATTATAAATGTCGGGTGATTTTTGGACAAAAAATATTTTCAGGCTTTCTTCTAATAGTTGCATAAAACAATTATTTTGTAGCTGAAACTATCACCCTATTAGCCTGACGAGCCTGGTCTGCAAGGCCATGGAACGTATCATCATGGAACTCATAAACAAAGACATTGGTAACCTCCAAACTCTGGATCCCACCCAGTTTGGGTTTGTGAAAGGCAGATCATACCTCCTGAACCTGATCGACTACTTTGAGGCCGTCACCAAAGCCGTAGATGAGGGTAAGGTGGTTCACACAGCCTATCTTGACCTCACCAAGGCTTTTGACACCATCCCCCATTCTGGAATTATGGCTAAACTCACTAAACTAGGTATAAATCCCTAGGTCACAAGATGGGTTGTCAACTGGATCACTGACAGAACCCACACTGTAAAAGTTGCAGACTCCAAATCTGACCTCAAACCAGTGACAAGTGGAGTACCACAGGGTTCAGTCCTGGGACCTCTCCTGTTTGGTATCTACTTCTCTGAAGTATAGGCTAACACAGAAGGCCTCTGGCTAACGAAGTTCGCAGATGACTGCAAACTAGGAGCCATAGTCAAGTCCCCAAATGATGTGGACATCCTACAGAATGGCCTTGCTGAGACAGATGCCTGGTGTCAGAGCCATGGCCTCAAGCTCAATGCCAAAAAGTGCAGTGTCGTCCCCTTTGGCAAAAACTCTGCACCCATGAACTACCACATAGGCAGCAATCTACTTAACACCGAATGTGTGATAAGAAAACTTGGGACCCAGGTGGACAGTAGTCTCCTTTGATAGTCAGATCATCACAGTAGTCAGAAAGTCCTTCTACATGGCACACCTCATCATAAAAGGGTTCTCATCCAGGAAAAAAGAGGTCATTGTTCCCCTCTACTCGACACTCATTAGACCCATTATAGAGTACAACTCCCTTTTTGGAATGTACCTCACAAGACATCTACAACAGCTGGAAAGACCACAGAAGTACCTCACAAAGAGGATTACTGGCCTCAAACAAATGCCCTACACTGACTGTCTCAAAACTCTCCAGCTTTATTCCGTAGCATATCACCTACTCCGAGGTGATCTCTGCCTAACATATAAAGCTATGTCAAACCCAGAGCTGTTGGACGTGCTACACCTAAAGAAATCCCAATCCCTCCAAGCTACATGCTCTAGGGACCTAAACCTTATCACCACAATAAACAGGACATGCTGGAGGGAGAGATTCCTGTCCCAGAGACTTCCCATACTCTGGAACAGGCTACCCATCTATGTCAAGCAAAGTTCTTCATTGGCACTCCTCAAGAAAAATCTTGATGAGTGGATGGGAAATACACCCCGGGGATCACTTCTGTGTCTCTGCTCGACAGTGGCACAGGAAAATAACTTTCTTGGGTGATGTAAGCCAGGGAACCTTGTTGGCTAGGCTTACATAGGCCTTTGGGCCGATAGCCTAGTACCTACCTATGAAACACCTTAATAATAATACACAACAACAACAGGAAAAAAAAAACTACAAGTGTGCTCTTTTATTTTGGAAAAAAGAGTGAGGTCCAGTCTTTTACGTTGGGTATGGAGACAATTTGCCCAGTAAAATCTCACAATTCTGTAAAAAATGCCTCACTCTGGTCACTTGAAAAGGTGGCAACCCTAAGTAGAACAATTATGTGCATTAAATGTTCACTTGAGATGGAGTGAATCTTGCATCTGGATGGCTGTGTAAATTTAGGGTATATCCCTACCCAGTTATGTTACAGAGGGCTGGAGCAAAGCTACAGTGTACTGTTATTTCAGTATTCATCGATATATGTGTATAGCAGAACTGCTTGCTATTCTAACATTCCATGGAACTTGAAACTAAACAAAACACAGCAGTCAAAGTTTCAGCTGTATGAATCTCACAAAAAATAAACAAACATCAAGGGATTCTTGTTGTGTGGGGAGACCTTGTTTTTTCAATGCACAAGGTAAGTAGTGTCAGGACATGCTGATATGCATGAGGGAGCTGAGAACCATGTAAAGGTTAGGATGGCTACAGTGGTGAAGATCCATCAGAAAGGATAGCTGGACTCAGATTCTTGGGAAAAGTTAGAGACTCAGAGAGGAGGTTTTAAGAGAACAGTAAAAGAAATAAGTTGTATATGCAAATTAAGCAATTTCAGTAAAAGTATTATGAATGGGGAAGTAAGGCATAGAATATTTGTGCATTTTGGTTATGGCATAAGGAAGCAGAGAGGATAGCTTGGGGGACTTATTAATTGATTTATATATACATACATACATTCATTTGATAACTGGATAGGTATGCTGGTTTGAAAACTCTTTTAGGCATGCCCAGTCCAGAAGGCATGCCTAGTCCGGAAGGCAAGTATAAAAAAGCAAGTTACACCATGTTAACATAAACGGTAACACGGTATAAGCAGATATACAATAAAGCAGAGTAACACTGAACATAACAGTGTCTGTACAATATGAGTCACATGAAGCAATAAGCTACAAGGTTGGTTAAGTAGTTAGTACTCTCTTACTCTTATTTTCCCCTAACATTTAATCCTGGTTTCACTTTTTATTTTTGCTGTCTCCCATATCTACACCACTTATCACCTCTAACAAAAAATTATTTCTCACTCCCCTTAGCCACTGTTTGAGTGTTCCATTCTGATATCTGCTTTATGACTGAGTAATAAACTCACTCACTTATAACATGCCAGCACATTTCAGTGCTACATAATATTGTATTTAGCTTCTTTTAATGGTTTTATATGTGCAATATTCTGTGTCATGTGTATAATTATATATATATATATATATATATATATATATATATATATATATATGTATATACATACACTACACTATAATATGATGTCAATTTTCACCTTTGTATCTTCTGTTCTTATGTTTGTGGAGATTTTTGTCCTGGGGCTCCACTGGAAATGGATAAAATTATCCAGCCAGACTTTCTCAGTAAACAAATGTCATTAAATAAAAAATTATGATGGGATATATCTTCATAAAAGTATACTACTGATAATGGAATAGCTCAGCTGCGGTGGTGCAGTGGGTAGCATTGTCGCCTTACAGCAAGAAGTTCTCCAGTTCGATTCTCGACTAGGATGCCTTGTGTGTGGAGTCTGCATGTCCTCCCTGTGATTGTGTGCATTTCCTCTGGGTGCTCCAGTTCCTCCCACATTCCAAAGACATGCAGTAGGTGGACTGGACACTAAATTGGCCATAGGTGCGAGTGTGTGTGTGTGTGAGTGGAGTGGTATAGATGAACTACTGTGGCAAGGCTAGCCACCCAGTGGTGTAAACCTTGGGTTGAGATGACTGTCACTGTTGAAGTGACACCCTGACCCCATGTGCAAAATGGGAAAAAGGGGCTGAGGATAGATGGGTGTAATGGCATAGATCACTTGTCACAGGAAGTAAGGTAGAGTTACACTTCCATATGCCAAAAGAAAGAGGAAAAATGGCAGGAGGAAAGGGTAATGCAGTTAAATCAGGTTTGAGAGGATTAGTTACCATGAGAATAACATGTTCAAGGGGAGACCAAGGGGATAAAGTGAACCCATAGTTGTCAAAGCACTGATACTGACATGAGTCTCTAAAGTTTGCTTTTAGTGCCTTTTTGAACATCTTTAGGGATGCGATGTACTTAATATCTTGTGGGATGTCGATTCACTGTTCTGGGCTGGTTTTGTAGTATGATCTCTTGGTTGTTGGTGTGGTTAAAGGAGGTACTGTCAGGAGGTTATTATCAGAGCTTCTGAGGGAGTAGGTTGTTGTTGTGTCTTTCGGCTTTTCCCAGTTAGGGGTCGCCACAGCGGAACTCCTGTCCGCTAATGATTGGCAGCAGATTTTTACGTGCCGAGTTGCCAGTCCTGATGCCCAACCTTCAGCAAAGGCACGACCATTCACGCATGTCTCCACACAGAAGATGCTCTAGCTGAGAATCGAATAGGACAACGTCTTACTGTGAGGCGACAACGCTACCGCAGTACCACCACCGCGGTACTTCTGAGGGAGTAGGTAGTGGGTCTGAATTGTATTAAGTTATACAAAATTGAACATGAATGGGATTACTCACTCTAGGCAATTGCAAATGATTTTAGGGGATTTTGTAAGGTACTGTATGGTTTGAATAGGACTTTGAAAGAGCACTGGATGGATGGCCATAAGGCAGAGCAGCTTCTGGTGAATTTAGAGAATTCTGTTTTACCAGAGGTGGTAAAAAGGTGACTAGAACTTCACACTAGACTGTCTTCATGTTATGATATTCTAAAATTAGCTGCACAAATTTATATTACACTTTTTTTGTCCAAAATTAAGGTGAACTGCATACCCCATATGCCCATGAATAAATTAGTATAGTAAGTAAAACAATGTCTCAAACATGCTTATTGCATTGATGCCACAACTGAGGTAGTTAGCATCAGATATTTGACACTCAGTCTAGGTGATTAATGCTATGAGCTCTTAATAAGCTACTTCCTTTAGTACAGGTTTTGATTCCTTCAACCTCCACTTTCGTACTTGTGACTGAGCAAGCAATTTAACCAGATAGTGCTCTGGAATTATTAGGAAATTGGGTTAGGCTTCTCAGAGGTCTTCCTGGTTGAACGACTAACTACCTATGAACCACGGTGATGGTAAGTGCATGAGTACAATTACACTTTCGTATGCAGTGCATTAAAAATCTGAATATAATGCACACCTAAACTGAACATGATCAACAGGATGGTGTAGTGAAAGGGATGTAAACCGAATGTGATAGTATGACAAAAGGGATGTAAAGCTGGGATTTTTTCAAAGTTTCATCCCATACATTATTCTGCACAAATTCCTCTTACTCTTTTTTGTCTAAACTTTAGTTTAGCCGTCTGTTGAATATACTCGAGTTATGGTCAGAAACATCCCTTCCCCAGTACATGTCTGATCAACTACATCCACTTCTGGTGCAGCCATTTCACATTTTATGAATATGACCAAAAGGTAAAAATTATTTTTTTTTTGTCTCCTCTACATCTCATATTGTAGCCTTAGCAAACTGGGCACTTAGATTCATTGATCATTAAGAATAAGCACAATACACTGTTTAGAATAGCTGTTCCAATGGCATAGAAGGATAAAGCCATAACTACAGCCTAGTCGATCTGGGTTCGATTAGTGGTTCTAGAGACTGATGGAGCAGCAGGAAGGGATGGGTATGCCTGTCCTGGGGGAAGGTGTCCATTGATGACTCTCTTTTAAGGGTAGCATATCCCAATTAGGGGAGTTGCCCTTGAAAGAACCAACAAGTATAGGAAGTGAGGCAAGGAGTGGTTAGGGCATTAAGACCCCCCCCCGGAAGGTAGTGGGCATGGTTGAGCCTCAGGATTGATATATATATATATATATATATATATACATACATGTACACATAGATACTGTTTAGAATACAGGTTAAGAAACTGGAGTTTTCTGAGTGGATTTCCACAGGTCATTTACTGTGTGAGGCAATAAAGCTTGCTGCTTTAAAAAATGACATACCCATTTATGTGGTTATCATTACTGCTTTCTGAACAGCTTTACTTTCAATGACTGCAGAAACACCTTTGGCTTTCTTGCATACTTTTTCTGCTGAATGTTGAGTGTTGTTTAACCTTAGTCAACCTCAGTTTATGTCTCAAAGCAAGGCTAATAGTTTTACACATTCATCATGACAAATAAGGCACTTTAGGATAAATACAGTCATAAATATATTACATAAACCCTAGTGCAATTACTTTCCTTTCTTCTAGTCCAGTGTTGATGGCTTAGTTAGCATAGAAGAGAATATGTCAGTGTAGGACAGGCAATAAGGCATACAGTGTGACAGAGTCTGGACTCTCAGTGACAATTCTGACAATTTGGATGGCATTTAACTCCATTGACGTTGCAGCGACAGCCCCCGCTGATGTCACCTGGGCCCTAGAATTAAAAAGAAATATACAATATCAGTTTATAGTGACCATACATTAAACCATTTAAGTGTGTTTGTGATGCCCGTGCCCTGGCCCAGCAATCAAGGAGCCTCAGTCCTCACAACTAACACCAGAGAGGGCGTCTCATATATGAGGAAAGGATAAATACACACAGTAAAGTACAATTTCCCTTAAGAGCACACAGAGATCACAGTCAGTCTGAGGCTGGTCGCTCCCCTGCTCCCCAGGTCCCCAATAAGACTCCCCACTGGCATGGATATAGGGTCCAGATCTCCACCTATCCGGGCAAGCTAAAATCTCCAGCACCCTCTCTGTCCAACCAGTGCTTTGTGTCCCTGCCCAAGTAGCTGACACACACACACACACACACACACACACACACACACACACACACACACACACACACACACACACACACACACACACACACTTTGAGATAAGAGTTCATATAACCGCACAGACACTTCTGGGGAAGGCTAGCACAGGTTCTCCAGCTGTGCCCCTTTTACCTAGACTATACGGTAGTACCACTTGCCACCACCCAGCTAATATTGTGTCCAATTATTACTGTGCAATATTATTATCCAATTAGTAAGTGTGACTAAACAGTCAAAGCTTATTTGAACTGACTTGGACAGTAAACTCTATAAATATGCAATGTACTCTAGAGCTTAACTTATCTCTACACAAAACCAGCCACAGTTAAAAGGTTTTAAAATATTTAATAATAAATCATTAAAACCACAAGACAATACTTTCTACTACACAGTGCTGGTCAAAAGAGTTCAGAGATCACACAGAAATACTTAAAATAAATCAGTAGTGCAGTTCTGACATCACAGAAAAACACAATCTAAACTTTCTAATTCTTAGCTATTGCTACAAGAAAACACACTTCTAAAATAACTTACTTACATAGAGCAAGGCAGAATGCTGTGAGTTGGATAGTAAAGGCAAAATGCTCAATAATCTCTGGTTCTCACTGTTTAAATTGAAACTGCAGTTCTGCTAAAACATTACATCATCTTTTATGCATTCCTGGTGTTCCCAGGCTGGCAGAAACTACATTTACATTCTTTTACACTTAGAGCAATAAAAGACATTCCACATGTAAATTCTGGGCATTAACTTTAGCCTTAAACCATTAGGCAGGAAGCTTTCATCTAGCTGGACTGGAGCCGACTTGTAAACATCAAAGGCAGTGATGAAATAATTTTAATTTCAAAGGACCAACAAGAAATGCTTGACTTAGCTTTCTTTACAGCGGGTGGCAATGTTGCCACATTGTTTTAAGTTCAGCATTTCACAACACATTCTTTCATTTACGAAGCAAGCCTGCATTTCAACATTCATATTTACAAATGATATAATTATATATAAAATTCTATCTGGCTAGGCTGACAGCCTTCACCCATCTTTACCAGTCTTCACATTTCTTCCTCCCGGAGAACTCAAGCTTGTTTTTCAAGTGACCCTTGAGAAACGCCGCTTGAGAGGGTTAGGTGTATCTGAGTATACCTACCCCATTCCCTGTCTTGAGAGCCCATCTGCATTGGCATTGCCACTTCCACTGCAGTGCTGCATTGACATATATGCTTGCAACCCCATCTTAGCAACTTGGCATTTTGCTGACTGGCTCTGTTTAACCATATTAGAGGGTTGTGATCTGTCATAACAGTGAATTTTCTTCCATACAGATAAGGCTGAAGTTTTTGCAGTGCACACACTATGGCAAGACATTCCTTCTCAGCACCTGCATAGCATTCCTCCCTGGGTTGGAGCCTACGACTGAGATAAACCACTGGGTGCTCTTCCCCCTCTGAAGAAATCTGGCTAAGTACAGCCCCCACCCCATGGTTTGAAGCATCCACCTGTACAACAAATTATTTGCTGTAATCTGGACTGGACTGGACTGGCTAATACAGTGGGTCCTCCCAATGCTTCCTTTAGCTTCTGGAATGCCTGCTCACATGCTGGGGTCCACACTACCTTATCTGGCCTGTTCTTCCTTGTCAGGTCTGTGAGGGGAGCAGCTATGGTACTATAACTGGGAATGAACTTTCTGTAGTACCCTGCTGTACCTAAAAATGCAGTCACCTGCTTTTTAGTAACAGGTGCAGGCCATGCCTGAATGGCTTCCACTTTGGCAGGTTCTGGCCTTACCTCACCACTCCCCACTCGATGTCCTAGGTAATAGACCTCTGCCATACCCACCTGACATTTGCTCGGCTTAATGGTCAACCCTGCCCTCTATAGTCTGCACTTCCCTGACATGCTGAAGGTGCTCTGGCCAGGAATGGCTGTAGATGCCGATATCATCTAGGTAAGCAAGGGCAAACCCTCCTGTTCCATCTAGGATACAATCTACCAGCCTCTGGAAAGTTGCTGGGGCATTCTTCATCCCAAAGGGCATCTTGGTGAACTCATACAAGGCAAAAGGAGTCACAAAGGCTGACTTCTCTCTAGCATTGGGAGTCAAGGGCACCTGCCAGTAACCCTTGGTAAGATAAATGGTTGTAAGACAGCTAGCCCCACCTAGCTTCTCTAGGGCCTCATCTGTCCTAGGCATGGGGTAAGCATCCGACTCTGTGTGACTATTTAATTTCCTGTAGTCCACACATAAACTGGTGCTGCCATTCTTCTTTGGAACCAGCACCACTGGAGAGGCCCAGGGACTGTTGGACTCTTGAATCACCCCTAGTTCCAATATCTCCTGTACCTACTCCCTCAGGGTCTGTCTGACTCTCTCAGGCACCCTATAAGGGGCCTGCCTAATAGGCCTTTGGGGTCCTGCATCCACATGGTGCTGTACCAGGTGGGTGCACCCTGGTTTCCCAGTGAACATGTCCCCAAATTCCTGCAAAACTGCTCGGATTTCTCAAACCTGGATAGGAGATAGCTGCTGGGACATTGCTACCCCTTCCACTGAGGTGTCAGCCCAAGCCTCACTGAGGGCATCAGTCCCCAGATCTCCCTCAGACTCCTCCTGCAATCCACAGAAAGTGCTCAGCACAAGGGCATCCCTATCATGGTAAGGTTTAATCATGTTAACATGATACAATTTGTTCCCCTGCCATCTGCCTAGCAGATCCACCATGTAGTTAACATCACTTACCTTTTTTTACCACATTGTAGGGACCCTCCCAAGCTGCTTGCAGCTTGTTGTGTCTGACAGGAATGAGAACCATTACCTGATGCCCCACAGCATACTCTCTAGCTTGAGCATTCCTGTCATACCACATCTTTTTCTGTTGTTGGGCTTCTGCCAGGTTCTCCTGGACCAAGCCCATGAGTTCCCTGAGCCTTGTCCTGAGGTTTAGGACATAAGCCACAACAGACTCCTTGTGAGACTAGCACTCACCTTCCCACTCATCTCAAATTAAATCTAGAGGTCCCCTCAACCTATGCCCATACAGCAACTCAAAGGGTGAAAAACCTGTGGATTCCTGGGAAACCTCTTTGTAATCAAACAACAGATGGGGAAAATATTTGTCCCACTCCCTCTTAAACTGATCTGCAAATGCCCGTAGCATGGACTTGATTGTAGAATTTAACCTCTCAACAAGACCATTAGTCTGGGGGTGGTCTTCAAGTGCTTCACCCACAGGACTTCCACAGACAAGCCAGCAGGTCTGACATGAAATTGGCACCTCTGTCAGACAGTATTTCTTTTGGGAAACCTACCCTGCTGAAAATCTCTAACAAAGCATTTGCCACATTCTCTGCCTCAATGGAGGAGAAAGCCACCGCCTCAGGGTATCATGTAGCATAATCCACTACCACTAGGATATACTTTTTCCTTGTGGAACTTGGGGTACTCAGAGGATCCACAATATCCATAGCTACCCTCTAAAATGGCTCCTCAATCACAGGCAAAGGCATCAAAGGAGCTCTCACCTTGTCTCCTGCCTTGCCTACATTTTGGCACTGCTCACAGGTCTTGCAGTACCCTGTTACATCTCTGGAAATTCCAGGCCAATAGAAGTCCTGCATAATAAGCCTCTTTGTATGTTCTATGCCCATATGACCTGCAAAGGGAATATCATGGGCTATGGCTAGAAGCGCCAGATGGTAGGCTCTAGGAACTACCAACTGCTATACTCTCTCATCTTCTAGCCCTCCCTCAGGGGTCCATTCCCTGTATAGTAACCCTTTGTCCCAGTATACAGATTCCCCCTTTCCTTGAGAATCAGGTGCCTCCCTAGCTACCTGCCTCAGGCCTTGCAATGTAGGGTCTGAGAGCTGAGCCTGTCTCAACTGTCTCCTTGTAACCTTTCCCAGCTCCCCTTGGGGACAAACTACAAAAGGGCCTCACTTAGACAGATTCCTGGTGTCAAAGCCATGGCCTGAAGCTCAATGCCAAAAAGTGTATTGTCACCCCGTTTGGTAAAAACTCTGTACCCATGAACTACCACATAGCTGGTAGTCTACTTAATGCCGAAAATGTGATAAGAGACCTTGGGACACAGGTGGACAGTAGTCTCTCCTTTGATAATCACATCACCACAGTGGTCAGGAAATCTTTCTATGTGGCTCATTTCATCACAAAAGGATTCTCATCCAGAAAAAAAAGAGGTCATTGTTCCCCTCTACTCATCACTCATTAGACCCATTATAGAGTACAACGCCCCTTTTGGTATGTACCTCACAAGCCATCTACAACAACTGGAAAGACCACAGAAATACCTCACAAAGAGGATTACTGGCCTCAAACAGATGCCCTATGCAGACCATCTCAAAAAACTACAGCTTTACTTCATTGCATATCGCCTACTCAGGGGCGATCTCTGCCTAACATACAAAGCTATGTCAAACCCAGAGTTGCTGGACATGCTCCACTTAAAGAAATCCCAATCCCTCTGAGCTACATGCTCTAGGGACCTTAACCTTGTCACCACAATAAACAGAACATGCTGGAGGGATAGATTCCTGTCCCAGAGACTTCCCATACTCTGGAAAAGACTACCTATCTATGTCAAACAGAGCTCCTCATTAGCACTCTTCAAGAAAAATCTTGATGATTGGATGGGAAATGGGAAATTCACCCCGGGGATCACTTCTGTGGCTGTGCTCGACAGGGGCATAGGAAAATAATTTTCTTGGGTGGCGAAAGCCAGGGTACATTTTTTGGCTAGGCTTGTATGGGCCCTAGGGCCGATAGCCTAGTACCTACCTATGAACCTTTCCACAGGAAGTCTGGCATCCTCTGACAGTGGTACCTCACTGTCAGCCTGGGTACTTTTACTCACCTCTACCATTGTAGTTACTCTGTTTAAGGGACCATCAGTACCCACAAGCAGCTGTGGCTCACCTTCAGTCTCACTGCTACAGCGTAGCTCACTCCCGGAAGTAACCACCTCACCAGTCCTGGCTGCAAGTATGCAGTCTATCAGGGTCTCCCCCAGGCTACCAGACCCACATGCTTGTCTCCTAGCCTGACCACGTGTAACTGCATAAGCACATGGTACTGCCTAATCCAAATCCTTCCCTCTCAGGACATGTGCAGGATGGTAGTTTAGTACTCCTGTTGTCTCAAGACAACCTACTATTTGTCTTTCCCACTTACTGGCTCCCTCACCTTTTGTTCCCCACCTTGCCTCCGTGGACATCTGTATGCCACATGGCCCCACTGGTTCCTTTCAAAATATTTAACCAAAGCTCCTTGGCGTGCACCTGGACTAGTGGCTTTCCCTGCTATGGCAGATTCTGTTGGGGCAGTCTGTGCTGCCCACCATGGGTTCCTTTAGACCCATGAGAAGTACTGGGGATCCCCTTCCTGTGCAGGGCTGCCCTGCTTTCCAGGTATAGGTCTCCCTTCTTCCCCAGTTCCACTGAAGTAGCACATTGTCTATCAGCTAACCAGATCCTCATGTCCTCAGGCAAAGTGCTAAGGGCTTGTTCCCTCACCAAATGGTCTGCCAGCCCTTCAAAAGTGGTGACCTGACATCCACTCGCCCACCTATGGAAATAAGTGCTCAGTTCAGCAACATATTCACACACACTTTCATCTGCCTTGCGTCTATACTCACAAAACCTTTTCTTATATGTTTCAGGTGTTAGCTTCAACCATTCTAAAGATATTTCTTTACAGCAGTATAATAAAAACTTGCAACGTCAGACATTTTCGACAGAACAGTTACAGCTTTACCATGGAGTAAGGGGGTCAGGAACTGTACCCAGAGCCCTTGCTCAGTTTCATACTGTTTACATACCCTCTCAAACATATGAATGAAACTATCAAAATTATCCTCCTTTTAAACTGCGGAAGAAATTTACTAACCTTTTGTGCTTCTGGGATCCGGTTACTCCCTTCCACATTACCTCCAAGACTCTGGCGAAGAGTCAGCATCTCCTTCTCATGCTGCCTCTGCCTCTCTTGTTCCTCAGCTTGCAGACGTAACAGTTTGTCGTTCTCCTCAGCCTGTAAACTCCTCAGTCTCTCAGCTGCTTCTAAGTTCACACGCCTGGCCTCCAACTCAAGTCTCTTTAGCTCCAGCTGGATTTTTAAGCCCACTGCAGAAAGGTTGAGCTGTCCATTCTCTGAGGGAATTATATTTCCACTGCCAGTCTGATTGTCCTCCTGGTTGCTGTTTTCTGATGCAGCTGTAACCAAGGCTGCAATCAGGTCTGCCTTAGTCAGGTTTCCATGCACCAGTCCCCTAGCCTGGCACATCTCCACCAGCTGGCTCTCTGTCAACTTTCCATACTCCTATGCTGACATGCTGCCTGCTCACCCTGACTAACTAAGCTAGCAAAAGAAATAAAACAATTGTGATCTGAATTCTGAGTATTCACTGGATGGCTGTTTTAGAGTACAAAACACCTTCAAAGCTCACTGTACACAAGCTCCAGGATTCACTCTACCCACACCACTACAAGTCAATTAGTATTTGCCACCTAATTATATTTGATGTGGATATCCCACCACTGCCAAACACAAATGTGAGAATATCCCAACCACTGCCACCAATTAATATTTGATGCCTGTGCCCTGGCCCAGCAATCAAGGAACCTCAATCCTCACCACTAACACCAGAGAGGACATCTCATATATGAGGAAAGGATAACAAATACACACAGAAAGTGCAATTTCCCTTAAGAGCACACAGAGATCACAGTCAGTCCAGGGCTGGATGCTCCCCTGCTCCACAGGTCCCCAGTAAGACTCCCCACTGGCACAGCTATAGGGTCCAGATCTCAGCCTAGATGGGCAAGATAAAATCTCCAGCACCCTCTCTGTCCAAACAGTTCTTCATGTCCATGCCTAAGTAGCTGAAATACACACACTTTGAGGTAAGAGTTTATACAACCACACAGACACATCTGGGGAAGGCTGGCACAGGTTCTCCAGCTGTGCCCCTTTTACCCAGACTATACAGTAGTACCACTTGCCACCACCCAGCTAATATTTATCAGCTACTCAAATGCCCTTAAAAGGGTGTCCAATTATTACTGTGCAATATTATTATCCAGTTGTAAAGTGTGACTAAACAGTCAAAGCTTATTTGAAGTGACTTGGACAGTAAACTCTATAAATATTAAATGTACTCTAGAGCTTAACTTATCTCTACACAAAACCAGCCACAGTTAAAAGGTTTTAAAATATTTAATAATAAATAATTAAAACCACAAGACAATACTTTCTACTACACAGTGCTGGTCAAAAGAGTTCAGAGATAACACAGAAATACTTAAAATATCAGTAGTACAGTTCTGACATCACAGAAAAAAATACTTAGTCTAAACTTTCTAAATCCTAGCTATTGCTACAAGAAAACACACTTATAAAATATAACTTACTTACACAGAGCAAGGCAGAGTGCTGTGAGTTGAATAGTCAAGGAAAAAATGCTCAATAATCTCTGGTTCTCACTGTATAAATTGAAACTGCAGTTCTGCTAAAACAATACATCATCTTTTACACTTTCCAGGTATTCCCAGGCTGACAGAATCTGCATTTACATTCTTTTACACTTAGAGCAATAAAGGACATTCCACATGTAAATTCTGGTCATTAACTTTAGCCTTAAAACAATGGGGAGGAAGCCTTCATCTAGCCGGACTGGAGCCGACTTGTACACATCAAAGGCAGTGATGAAACAATTTTAATTTCAAAGGACCAACAAGAAATGCTTGACTTATCTTTCTTTACAGCAGATGGCAATGTTGCCACATTGTTCAGCATTTCACAACACATTTTTTTCATTTAAAAAGCAAGCCTGCATTTCAACATTCATATTAACAAATGATAGAATTATATATAAAATTCCATCTGGCTAGGCTACAGCCTTCACCCATCTCTACCAGTCTTCACAGTATTATTTAATAAAATGTTCACCAGAAAATGGGAAGAACTAATCAGTTTGAAAATAAAATAAAGAATGGTTAGGCAGACTGTGTGAAAAGAAATAAAAACTTTAATAAAATAAAACCAATACAAGAAGATAAGCACTTTTGTACTCACACATTGTAATTCATCAGATCTAAATAATCAAAAATTCTCTCATACTAACACTAAATACTAATGCCTCAAGCCACGTCAGTTTAGTATAGGCTTAACTGATATGAATTCATTTAACCCTTTCCATTTTGTTGGTTGTAAGATTGTAATCCACTTGATTTCAATACATTTAGTATAGGTTTATACATCCCCTCCCCTTAGACCAGTTTTGCAGAGTTTGCAAAGCTACAGTTTGGTAACAATAGTAGTATTGTTTCTGTTTTTAAGAAGTCTAGTTTATATATGGCTATGAATCCACCTCTTGTACAGGCTTTTTTAAATCGTGTGAAGATGACATTTATGACTACTTTAACTGCAGACATGTTAACTGTTTTAACAATATGAATCGGGAAGAATTTTCTGCTCTATTAGAATTAGTAGCACAAGAGGATATTTGTTTCCACACCGCTGATAAGGAAGGTGGAATAGTTGTTATGGACTCTTCGTACTCTAGTAATGCCATGGTGACTATACTTAGTGATTGTAATATATATTGTCAATGTGCAAAACTTTAGTATATGAAACTAGTTGACAGAATACACGCTAATATTGGCAATCTATTGATGGAGAGTATAATAAACAAATCTTTGTATGACTATTTAATAGAGAATCCAGTTATATCTGAGATAAATGGACTACCGAAAATTTATTAAAATGCCATTGACCCACCAATGCGACCTATATTGTCAGGTAGAGGCTGGGTCTCTGAGGCACCATCCATATATGAAGAGAAATGTCTTCATTCCATTCTAGATAAGGTTGATCTTATCTTGAGAGATACAAAACATTTTTATATAGGTTAAATGAATGGTCTAACAATTATTGTGATGATGAATATATATTAGTAACTATAGACGTTGTGTCATTGTTTGCATGTATTCCCAATATGACTGGGATTGAGAACATTAGACTTTTTTTTAGTGAGCATTCTGAATGTAACAATGATACTAAGGATAGTGATATGTATGAGTCCTTTAACTGCCGATTTTGTCAAGAGAGGCTATGATGCAATTGATGTGGCCATGGCTCAAAATGATGCTCTCTCTTTAAGAGATACTCGTACAAAACCATTTTTTGATGATACTTTTGAATATAATAAAGACAGGAATAGGGATTCATCTCATTCCTTAAGAATGTGTCTCACATATTGTAATGATAACAATTTCATTTGTAACATCGTTAGAAAACATTGGAAAATTCTTATGTTGGATGAGAAATGTAAGAAGACACTAGTTGCACAACCCTCCTTTTCTTCTAGAAATCAACCTTCTATAAAAAAGATGTTGCGTTATAAATCAATGCAAAAATTGCAATCTGGTCCAAGTGTAAATAAGCTGGTACTTTTCCTTGTTGAAGTTATAATGTCTGTAAACACATAAAAATGGATAATCAACTTATGCATCCTGACACGATGCGTATTCACGTTAATATCTTTGCCAACTCTAGTACCTGTGATCTAGTGTACTTAGCTGTGTGTGATAGCTGTCAATCATTTTATGTTGGCAAGATGAATCGTTGTTTAAGGGATCACATTAAGGAACGTTTGTACTGTATTAACAAACAAGATAACAAAAATGCTTTGTCTAAACATATTATCCATGCAGGAAATGATCACAGTTTTAAATTTATGGCTATAGAACTCTGCAAAACTGGTCTAAGGGGAGGGGATGTTAAAACCTATACTGAATGTATTGAAATCAAGTGGATGACAATCTTACAAGCAACAAAAGGGAAAGGGTTAAATTAATTCATACCAATTAAGCCTATACTAAAGTCACATGGCTTGAGGCATTAGTATTTAAGATGAGACAATATTTTGATTATATAGATCTGGGGAAGTACCATGTGTGAGTACGAAAGCGCTTATCTTCTTGTATTGGCTTTATTTTATTAAAGTTTTGATTTTCTTTTCACACAGTCTGCCTAATCAGTCTTTATTTTATTTTCAAAACGTTTGTTTCATAAACTGGTTTCTGCTCCTTTTTGCTTGTGTGTAAGAACTAATCAGTGCAAACAGCAATGAGTAAAAAGCCATAGTAACAACAAATCTTCAAAGATATCATAGTAACCTACAGAGCACCACACCAGTAGGAGGTGCTTAATCTGAGTAGATATTGAATTAGTTCCACTGGAGGATCACTGTCATATTTGGTGACCCCTCATATATATATAACTATGTCAGTTTCAATACAAAAGCAGAAGAAATCTCCACTGATAACACTAGAAACAAATGATTAACCAAGCAGATTTCTTAATGCAGATTCAGTGTGTGTATACATGTGCATTCATTCTTCTGTGTGTGTGCTCATATATGTACAAGTGCTTTCATAAACACACACATAAACATGTGCATTTCCTATGTAAACAATTATGTCATTAATACACCAGTTAGCACACACACACACACACACACACACACACACACACTCTCACACCATATCATCTACCACTACAATGTCACATTCTCTCCTTCCAGTATGGTAACAGAAGGGGAGGCTAGACAATAGGTTGAGTGTGGGTAGCCCTGAATGTTGTATTGCAGTAGCTATGCTACTTGTGTGAATTAGCGGGCATGTCTGTATCATCTTTCGAAGTGGACATAGTAGGAAGGATATAGTTTCATCCTTTTTTTTGCCAGTTCCTAACCTTGTCAAAACTTAATGACCTCATCCAGGTCTCCTTCTCATTCACTGAAACATGGCTGAAAAAATCTCACCATCATGTAAATTATACAAAAAAAAACTATGCTCTTCACCTCAAAATATTTTTCAGGCCAAAAACAATCTTTGATAATACTCTCCAAAAGTAATGCTAGAATAGAAAAAGAACACCAATCAAATCTACTGGAAGTTATAACAGACGTATAAAACCTGATTTAGACATTCTTCAGACTGTTAAAATCCACCAGAAACCTGGTTTATAATATAGAAGTTCAAACTCTCACAGACAGCACTAGAAAAAACATTGCATCAACCTCCCCCATACTGACTAACCTTCATAGCACCTTTAAATGAAAAAAGACAGCTGTTACAACAAAACTGCAATATTTGCCACCTATATATCTACAAAAGTCACCAGTGCATAGCCTTGAAACTATACCGGCTAGAGCTCCAATAATACTTTATCTGCTCATAACTTATTGCCCATGACCTATTGTATATAAAACTATCCAGTGCAAGAAAACACCACCAACTATTATTCCCCAACTAGGTAACTACATTCTCAAAATAAATCAGTTTTACTCACCACCAAATCTAATAAAACTGCTGGTGAATCATTCTAATCCTGCTATGTCTTCAAACTTTGGAACTCTTTACCACTACACTTAAAGCAAACTGAAAAGCTAAGCATTTTCAAAAATCAACCTAAACAGTACCTAAATAACTCCTGGTTATGCTCCTGCTCAACTCCAGTCTAATACTTTAACCGTAAGCACCAAAAACTACAGTTTAATGTACTACTAACTATTTCAGTGTATCCCAATCTTGTTATATTCAATTTCTGCTTCCTAACCTTCGCCCTGACTCAAAATACAAGTTTCTCATATCATAGGTGCATAGGGAAATACCAGGCTAGCTGCCCTTGCAGGCCATTTTAAGCCTAGCCGGTTTCCCTTTTTGTGCTCGAAATAACCTATCCCATTTGGTTATAGATTGGCCTTACCCAGTCCATGGTCGTAATTATATATTATCCCTAATGAGAATAACTGGGATTATACCAGAGATAATTTAAGTAGACCCATGCATAGGATAAAGCATTTAGGAGCTGCATCTGTCCAGGGGGCAGTCGGGAAATGTTCCCACCCACAGACAGTACAGTTGTTTACCTACCATAAATGTAGATGTTCGAGTGTATTCACTGTTGCAGTCATTACACTTGGGTTATCCTGCTGGCAGGCGACCCATAGTCGGCCCGAGATCCAAAGTCTTGGTCCGGCGTCAGTTGCTGTCGCCTCTTCCCTGACGTCAGTGCGCCAGGGGTATAAAAGCTGCAACCAACGCCATTTTCTTCAGTTTTTCTTCCCCAGATGTCAGGTGCCCCCAGATATGAAGGCTGTAAAAATAAAAATATGCCAAACAACCATGCATATATCACTAAAAACATTTTCTTCTTCTAAAAGCAAATACACCACATAGGTTGTATAGAGTTGAGAAGTACAGACTAGCCCAGCAAAGAGGGGGATGTTGGGTAACCAGGACTGCAACAGTGAATACACTCGAACATCTACATTTATGGTAGGTACACAACTGTACTATGTTCATCGTGTTTCACTGTTGCAGTCATTACACTTGGATAGAATCCCAAAGCTGAGGTAGGGTGGCTGAGTCTAGATTGGATTTGGCGAGGCTAACAAGCCCTGCAGAACTGCAGTGGCAAAGCCTGCTCTGGATGTGGAGTAGAGAGGTAGGTGGTAGTGCTTGGTAAAAGTGTGCACTGAGCTCCAGGTTGCAGCTTCTAATATGTCTTTGGTTGGTACCCCTCTGAGGAAAGCTGCTGAAATGGCTGATGCTCTGGTAGAATGAGGCCTAATGCCCTTAGGTACAGATTTGCCATGTTGTGCATAACAGAAACAGATGCAGTGTCCTATCCATTTGGAGATTGTCTGCTTTGTAATAGGCTTTCCTTGTGATCCTGCAGCATATGCTACAAACAGTTGTTCAGTTTTTCTGAAAGCTTTTGTTTTGTCCAAGTAAAATTGTAGCTGCCTGTGTATATCCAAAGAGTGCAGAAGTCTTTCCCCTTTATTCTGGTGATTTGGGTAGAAAGTAGGCAAATGAATAGTTTGGTTTAAGGCCACATTGGAGACCATTTTTGGCATGAATGTTGGGTTTGTCCTTAGAGAAACCCTGTCCTGGTGAAAAATGAGGAAAGGTTCCACAGCCATCAATGCCTGTAACTCTGAAACTCTTCTTGCTGAAGCTATTGCTAGGGTCAGAGCAGTTTTCCATGACAAGAATTTTAGATCAGCTGTGCTGGCTGGTTCAAAAGGAGGCAGTGTTAGTTTTTCTAAAACAAAATTGAGGTCCCAAGTAGGTACTGGTGCTCTCCTAGGGGGTCTTATATTCTTTGCCCCTCTGAGATACTGTCGTAGTAGAGGATGTGAAAAAATAGGAGGATCCGTATTGTAATGAGCTGAAATGGCAGAGGCATGGATTTTAATAGAAGAAAAAGATAGGCCTTTGTCCAACATCTCAGTCAGGTATTGTAAAATCTGAGGCATATTAGGGACCAGTGGGTCGAGCCCTTGTGCCTGGTTCCAAGCACAGAATCTCTTCCATTTTTCCGTATAAGATTTCCTAGTGCTGGGTCTCCTGGCTTCCAAAATTACATCCATAACAGCTTTAGAGAGAGGTGCAGTCTGAGTGGCTACATTATCTGCCATGCTGCCAGG
The DNA here is from genome assembly GCF_019279795.1 of Protopterus annectens. Lineage (NCBI taxonomy): Eukaryota > Metazoa > Chordata > Ceratodontiformes > Protopteridae > Protopterus > Protopterus annectens. The sequence goes on along the minus strand of NC_056732.1, from coordinate 1,372,713,801 downwards.
TTTAAGGTTCTGAGTTGGCTGTGCAGAATCTGATTGTTTTGCTGTGTCAGAAGATGAGGGATTTGAGGTAGAGGGCAAGGCGGGCCTTGGAACAAAATCTTTAGGATTGGGTACCAGTGCTGGCGTGGCCAGTCTGGTGCAATCAGGATCATTTTTGGCCTCTCTTGTCTGACTTTTAGAAGCACCTTGGTGAGAAGAGGCATCAGAGGGAAGGCATAGACTGTCAAGTTTTTCCAGTTGAAAGATAGAGCATCCACTTTCCATGCTTGAGAGTGATAAGTCCTTGTGCAAAATTTCTGTAATTGGCAATTGTGAGGGGAGGCAAACAGTTCTATGTTTGGGCGTCCCCATTCCCTTGATATCATGTTGAACACTTGTGGATTTAGCTTCCATTCGTGAGGATCCATGAGATTTCTGCTTAGTTCATCTGCCAGTGTATTTTTTATTCCTGGCAGGAATTGCGCTTGCAGATGTACCTGGTAAGTCAGTGCTGTGTTCCACAAAGTCATGGCTTGTCTGCATAGGGGGTAGGAATGTGTGCCCCCTTGCTTGTTTATGTACCATGTAACTGTGGTATTGTCCGTCTTTATTAATAATTGTCCTAGATGTATTAAGTCCTTGAAGGCTGTCAGGGCATTCTGTACAGCTAGCATCTTTTTTTGATTGATGTGAAAATGCATTTGTTCCTTGGGCCACATGCCCTGAATACATTTTCCTGCCATATGTGCTCTCCAGGCGTAATCCGATGCATCTGTTGTTATTGTCTGCCTGGCTGTAGGTAAGGTGAAAGGCTGTCCCTTGTTGTGGTGACAGGCCTGGGACCACCATTGAAACTCCTGTTGTAGGCAGGGAATCAAGGTTATGATTGTCTCTAGGCTGTGACAATGCTGAGTCCAAACACTTTTTAGATACCATTGTAGTTTCCCCATATGCAGTTTGGCATATGGAATTAGTAGAATGCAAGATGCCATGAAACCCAGGGCCTGCAGAACTTTTCTTGCAGGGAGCTGGGTCTTTGTTGCCATCATTTGAAAGTAATGAGTCAGTTGCCTTTGTTTGTCTGGCGTGAGATAAGCCATCTGGGTAGTTGTATTTAAGCTTGCACCCAGGAATATTATCTCTTGAGAGGGCACTAGTTTTGATTTCTTTTCGTTTATTGTGTACCCTAGGCAAATTAGTAATCTTTTTACAAACTCCAGGTGCTTTAGAAGAATGTCCTTGCTCTCTGCTTGAATAAGGCAGTCATCCAAGTAGGGATATATTTGAATTCCTTTTTGTCTGCAAAATGCAATTACTGGTGCCAAGCATTTTGTGAAGACCCTGGGCACAGTAGATAAGCCAAAGGGCAGTGCAGAGAATTGATAATGCATTGAGCCTGCTATAAATCTGAGATAACTTCTGCACGACTGTCTGATTGGGACGTGCAGGTATGCCTCCTTGAGATCGAAAATAACTAGCCAAGCCTCTTTGCCCAGCATGGGCAAGAGTTGTTGTAGTGTTAACATTTGAATTTTGGAACATCCAGGAAAGTATTTAGGATTGACAGGTCCAGTATTGGTCTCCATGCTTTGTCCTTTCTGGGTACTAGGAAAAGTCGTGAGTAAAATCCTTGGCCCTGTTCTTCTTGTGGAACATTTTGAATAGCTCCCATATCCATAAGAGCTGCAATCTGTTTTTGTGCCTCTGCCCATTGGTTTTGTGGGAGGTTTGGCATACCTTTTGGTTTTGCAAGCGTGTGGAAGTGGAACCTGTACCCTAGAGAAACTATATTCAACACCCATTGATCTTGGGTGATCATGTGCCAATTTTTTGAGAAAAGTGCTAGCTTTCCTTCTAGGGGTGCTGTCAACTGGTAAGAGCGTGGCATTTGCAGAGGGAAGTCATTGTGACTGTTTCCTATAAGGTTGTGATTTGTCTTCTCCTCCTTTGTGGGCTGAAGCACCCCATTGTTTAGGTCTGTAGGAGCCTTGGGGCTGAGATCTGCCTCTTGGGCGTCTGTATCTGCCTCTTTGTGGCCTGTCTGACACTGGAAAGGACCAATTTTTTGAAGGCCAGTTCCTGCTAAATCTAGGTGGCTGAACCTGTAAGAAATCTTTCACCATTTGCATTGACTTTGCTTTATCCTCCATTTTCTTTAAAACCTCTTCTGCCTAAACACCAAACAAAGTATCATCATAGCCGGCCTTAGTCATAGGCCAACTAGGCAGCCGCCTAGGGCGCTGGTCTAGCAGGAGCACTTTTTTCAGTATTTATTTGATGTAGGTAGCCAGGATGGGGGCACCAGATGGTGTGGTGGTGGTGGTGGTGGGGTGCCGTGGAGCTCTTTTGCCTAGGGCACCATTTGACCTAAGGCCACTCCTGAGTATCATGCTGTAGTGGAGCATCCAATAATTTCATTTTAACATGGTCAAGTAAACTTTGTTCTTTCAACCAAGCATGTCTTCGAATAACTGAGCCTGTAACTGCAGCTCTACAAGAAGCCTCTAATGAATCAAAACCACATTGCAGAGTATGCTTTCCCACTTGTTCAACTGCATGCAATAAATCCTGCATTTCTTTACAGTCAGGACCTTCTATATTTGTAACCATTTTCTGCTTTAACAATGACATGAGATACTGCTGATATTTAAGCATGTGAAACTGACAGTTTAAAGCTCTTACAGCTAAATTAGCAGAAGTGTAAACTTTTTCCCCATCTGTCCAGAGCTCTGGAATCCCTATCTGAGGGGACAGGATTTTTGGCAGTGGAAGCTTTAACCCCTTTTGGACCCTGAGAATTAGTTTCTGGGTCCACAGTGGGTTTTTTGTAAAGAAATTTACTAGAGTCAGGGTCCCTGTAGTACCTGTCTGGCTTTACTGGTGCAGGGGGTAAAGAATCTGGAGACAGACTGGATTCAGAAAATACATCATCAACAATATCAAGCACAGGGGGGATAGCCAAGGGCCTGTGCTGAGGCAATAGAAGGAAATCTCTGAGCCTTTTCTTGGATTCTGAGTAATCCTGGCTCTCCCAATGGAAATGCTCCCTCATGGTGTGCAGGGTTTCCCCAAAAGAGTAATCCTCAGGCGGTGAGGCTGAAAGAAAGGACTCTTCAGCATCAGAGTCCTCATAGGGAGGGAGAGAATAGCCCTGGTCAGAAGAAGAATCAGAAGAAATGAAAACCTGATCAGAGGAATCATAATCAGTGTCTTGCCTATGCCGTTTGTCAGGAGGGGGATGGGAGCCCCTGATTAAAGTAATAAGGACTGTTCGGGAGAATGCTGCACTTGTTTCTTTGTCTTTAATGGTGTTTTTGACTTTGCCTTTGCTGCTGTAGTCTCTTTAATTGTAAGCTGTGAAGGTCTGAAAACACCCTCAGAAGTCGGTGCCTGCTCAGCGGCTCTGGACCCATCTGAGGGTATATTTTCCGTAGGCCCAATACCTTGAGTTTCCACAGGCCTCAGTGTCTCCACGTGGCTGTTGGTTGCGGCCTGTGGCTCTGAGGTAGCAGGTGTCAGGGGCTGCGAAAGCACCTCACTGAGAACCGACGAACTGGTGAATGGCCTAGAAGAGGCTTCGTCGTCGGTTTTGGACTTCGGATGCCTGTCTTTTTCTTTGTCTTTGCGTTTTTTATACATTCCGGTCATCGGTTGCTCTGACGGCATTATGTAATTAAATCTTCGTCCAAAATAATGTAAAGCAAAATCAAACCGACGTTTAATAGTACGTTTACTAAATCTGGCACAAAACCGACAACTAGTGACATCGTGGTTAGGGCCTAGGCAAGGAATACAGTTAGAGTGAAAGTCCTTATGAGGTATTTGCTTCCCACAAGAAATACAATAATTAACTTTTACTGACATCGGTCTGGAGCAAGAAAAAGTTTCCCGAACGGGGTACTTAGCTTTATTGAAGACTTTGGTTCTGAAATTCAATTTTGAAAATCTCAGGAGTCGGCCGACTGGCACTTGCGAACTGCTTATGCTTCGGGCACTGAGCGACAAGAAAGACTGAAGAAAATGGCATCGGTTGCAACTTTTATACCCCTGGTGCACTGACGTCAGGGAAGAGGCGACAGCAACCGACGCCGGACCAAGACTTTGGAACTCGGGCCGACTACGGGTCGCCTGCTAGGAGGATAACCCAAGTGTAATGACTGCAACAGTGAAACACTATGAACATCTAAGTTGTGCTTGAAAATGGACAGGGATGAACTTTATTTTATGTGGTTGGGGATTCTGTTCCAAAGCAGTGTGTGTGTGTGTGTGTGTGTGTGTGTGTGTGTGTGTGTGTGTGTGTGTGGGGGGGGGGTATCGTCTACAAAACATACCTGTCCCTCCAAACCATGATGTTGCAGAAGAGGTTTAGATCTCTAGACAGAATATTTCTGATGCCATTTGACTTGCAAAGTGCATTAAATCCATTAGTAATGGGTTGGAGGATGCCTTGTATCATTCCTCACACATACAAATGCATCTAAGTACTAATCATCTGCTATACTTCTCTCCTATTTAATCATATGTGTCTGCAATACTTTCTCTCTTTTTACCTCAATTTGTTCTTTGGCATCATATCAAAGTACCCAGTTTTATTACTCACAAACACCTATAACTGAATTGTAATGCAACTTATGTTCATTCAATATATGCCAATGTAGGGTTGTCACAATATGGCAGTATTTCAACTGTGTTATGTACTTTATTGAAATATTTTGTTTAATCTAATGTCTCTGTACTACAGCTGTTATTTTATGTCTTTTATTCTTTGTATTAATGTATGATGTTGCTAAATTTTTGCATGGAGCTTTTTTCCCCAGGCCTCAACTGTACTGCAATGTAACTTATGTTTATCCAATGTCTGACAATGTAACATCATTGCAATATTGCAGTATTTGAGTTATTTTCATGCACTTTATTGAAATGGTTTGTTTAATCCAAAGTCTCTGCACTGCAGCTATTATTCTATGTGACTTTATTCTTTGAATAAACATAAGTTACATTACAATTCAGTTGCAGATGCCTATGAGTAATAAAACTTGATGGTTTGATTTGATGCCATTGTACAATTTTTGCCTGGGGCTTTCCTCCCCAGGCCTACACTGTACAGGTTCTTAAATGGAAATAAATAAATAAATAAAATTAATCAGTTAAAACTCCCCAAAAAAGTAATCAGTTGTTTACTAAGGGAGGGAGGAAGAGCTAGCAGTGGAATCTGCTGCACTTATAGCTTCATAGGTTCATAGGTAGGTACTAGGCTATCGGCCCAAGGGCCTACGTAAGCCTATCCAGAAAGGTACCATAGCTTACGCCACCCAAGAAAGTTATTTTCCTGTGCCACTGTCCAGCAGAGACACAAAAGTGATCCCCGGGGTGTATTTTCTATTTCCCATCCACTCATCAAGATTTTTCTTGAAGAGTGCTAATGAAGAACTTTGCTGGACATAGATGGGTAGCTTGTTCCAGAGTATAGGAAGTCTCTGGGAAAGGAATCTATCCCTCCAGCATGTCCTGTTTATTGTGGTGATAAGGTTTAGGTCCCTAGAGCGTGTAGCTCGGAGGGATTGGGATTTCTTTAGGTGTAGCATGTCTAACAGCTCTGGGTTTGACAAAGCTTTATATGTTAGGCAGAGATCACCTCTGAGTAGGCGATATGCTACGGAGTAAAGCTAGAGTTTTTTGAGGTGGTCAGTGTAGGGCATTTGTTTGAAGCCAGTAATCCTCTTTGTGAGGTACTTCTGTGGCCTGGGACATCATATTACTGGCCTGGCCTCCATGCCAGGCCTACCAGCTAGTCTTCTACCTCCCCCCTCAGACTTGCTACAGTATTGCTGGGGCTGATCACGGATCTTAAGTGCATCCTGGGGGCAAATTCTGCTTCTGTCCTGTTTTTTTTTTTTTTTGCCCTACCCACTTCTCAGCCCCGAGTCCCATGCTCATCACTTATGTTTGAGGGTAATTACTCTCTCTAATCACACCTCCCTTAAGGTAGACCTCCCACTCGTGACAGCACACCCATCCCTCCATGCTACTCCATCAGTTACCCAAGCCACTAACAGAACCCTGGTCAACAGGGCTGTAGTTAGGCCTTTATCCCTTCACTCCACCAGACCGGCTGAATTTGCTGACTTTTGATGCAAGAAGTGAACCTTAAATACAGCACCATTCATTTTTGCAAAAATTATAAGGTGGCACAGTGATGCAGTGTTTAGCACTCCCTCACAACATTTAGTTCTGAGGTTCAGTTCTCACAAGGGGTCCTTTCTGAGCAGGCTACACGTCCCCTCTGTAGCTGTGTGGGACAGAATATGCTGAGGTCTTAGGTTTCATAGGACTCATAGGAAGTTCAAAGCACCTAGTCTTCTGACCATTTCTATTTGCCATTTCTACCCTAGACTATACCTGCCCTCTCAAAGAGGGCTTGGCCAGTAAAGTCTGAATTTATCAATACCCATCCAAATATTCAAATTCCATATGAAGGAAGGTAATATATTACACTGCTTTATCTGCAGGGAAAGTCTATTTCAGAGGTGAGGGAGGCACTTAGTAATTAATCTGCCTCTCCACCTCATTTTACTGATCTGCTGAAGCAGGTTTAGATCCCTTGTTCAGGTATATGTGGGATTTTTTTGATTTGTGAAGGTACAAGACATCATGTACTGCTAGGTCCCTGATTGCTCAGAAGATAAGGCACAAGTCTCCACTGCGAAGTCTGTAAGTTACGGAAAAGAGATACAGTAAATCAAGATTTTCTGGTAGCTTAAGGATTTTAAGGATACAGTCCGCTTTGTTAGGAACCTCTGGGGTATTTCCAACTGTTTGACCTGTGTGGTGAGGTACATTTCAAAGGGGCATTGTATTCTACAACTGGTTTGATCAGTGTTGAATACAAGGGGGCAATAACATCTTTAGGTCTGGAAGATATTCCTTCGGTGCTGCTGGAGGGCTTAAATGTCAGAGGGGGTTTTGACAATGACTCTCTGTTTGCAGTCATCCACAGACTTGGTTAGCCATATGTCTTGATTTTTAGTTTGTAGGTTAGAGAAGTAAATATTGAACAAAAGTGGTCCCAAGCAACAGTGAACCCTGCGAGACACCACTGGTCACCTTCATCTTCTCTGCCACTTTTCCTGCTACCTACACCATGTGGCTTCTGCCTTTTAGCCAGTTAGCTATCTATCCTGCCACAAAGGAATCTTTTTGTAATGCATTTAGTTTCTTAATTATGCTAGCAGGGAAATTGTGTCAAATGGGCTGGCCAACTCAAGATATGCTGCATGTACAGTGTGACCACTGACAGTAAGTTTTCCTGCCTTTTTGAATAAGTTTACAAGGTTTATTACACGGGATCTACATTTTACAAAAACAAATTGCTGCAAATTTAGCATGTTAAGATTTTGAATGTCTATGTTTATTAAGTCTACCATAAAGTGTTCCATGGACTTACAAATGAGACTAATCAGCCTGATGGGCCTATTGTTTCTGGGGTTGGTAGGAGGGACACTTTATGGGGTGGCATCACCAGCGCTGTATGCCATATTTCGAGGACTGAGCCTATAGTAAGAATCAGGTTAAATAACTTATGGAGAGGTTCTGCCAGGGCATTTGTTAAGAAATATTTAACAAACTTACCCAGTATGCTCTGTGGTCCTATGGAGTATTGGTATAGGTATCAAAGGGATCTGACTAATCTTAAGGAGTGAAATTTGTACTAAATTTATTTAGCAGTATATTGGCAATGTTCAATGGGTCTGAACAGGTTCTGCCATTTAGTCTGAGTTATGTAAAATGTTAAGTGTTATTTCTAAATTTTCTACTATAACTAAAAAAGTATTCTTGAATGTGCTTGGCTTCAGATGCCAGCTTGAGATCATGAACTTTCTTAGTAGCTCTAATAGGCTTTTTTAAATTCTAAGTCAAATTCCTAATATTTCCCTTGACTTTGTGGTCTTTAGATCTGTTATATACTCTAATGAGTTGTTTCCTTTTGTTGTAGATTTTATCTGTGTTGGTGGACCACCACAATAGAGTGCTTTTAAATTTCCCATAGTATTTGGAGTCAGATAGGACAAACAAGTATGTGGTATAAAATTCCTTTGCACTCATACATGCGTGCATGTGTCATGTAATGTACTGGCATCCCATCCAGGACTGCTTCTCTCATTTACCTTATACTCTGTGTTTGCCACAGAGTTTATGAGGAACATACCAAACCTATGAGGCAAAAATCTGGCCATTCTGTAATATTCTGGATAGTTGAATGGTATGGTAACATGTACACTACCTCCCAAAATGTTGAATCTTTGACATTAGCTACCTGACTTTATATATATATATATATATATATATATATATATATATATATATACATACACACACACACACACACACACACACCTCTTTCTCTCTCTCTCTCTCTATATATATATATATATATTTATTTATTTATAGGTGTACTACTAAGTTGGGAAAAAAAAAATATTTGGACTGTCAAAATCCATCCATCCATCCACAACCCCTTTTTTCCATTTTTGCACATGGAGTTGGGGTGTCACTTCAAAAGTGGCAATCATCTACAGCCAAAGTTTACATTTCTGGGTGGCTAACCCTGCTGCAAACATCAACACATCATTAGGAACGCACTGAGAAACATCCTTGAAGCATTCAAGCTTTCA